>NC_090926.1:681407202-681710232 GCF_040938575.1 Ambystoma mexicanum
AATTATAGTGCCTTTTGAAGACAAAAAGTGCATATAGGGCATCATACATTTTTGGGGTCAGAATGACTCTGGAAGTGGAGGGTGTCTCCAGTTTTACTCATGTATCATGAATATGTAAAAATTGAGTCTGGAAGCTGGATAGAAAATGAGTTATGCTCAAAAGTAAATTGGTTTGCCATTGGGTGAGCAGAGCTGAATATCTAGGCTGGACAGACTGAGATAGATTCTAAGATGGATGCCAAATACAAAATGGTGTCTTGCAAGCAGGTGTCAGAAGGGCTGACTCATTCTGATGTGGAATATTCTTCGGCAGCATTTTGATGGGAGATAAGCAGGTATGGTATGGTATATTTAGAAACCTTGGCAAGAAAATCAGACAGTGATTGTTAGTAAAGGCCTGGGAAAGCTATCAATGAGACAGAACAGCTCATTACTTAGCAACAAATAAGATGAGCCCATGACGTTTCCCACAGTACGAGCTGCCAAGTTTGGCAGGACCTCAAGGATTAGATAAGAATGGTTTCTTGGCAGAATTTGAAGGATAAATAATTATGTTTAGCTGAGACTGGAATGGGCTAATCAGTCTATGGACCTCATTATGAGTATGGAGGTAATGAAAAAAGGAAGGCGGAATGGTATTACCGGCATCGTTAACGGGTCCGGGCCACTACGAGCCGACAACCTGGCAATACTGGCACCGCCCATACCACGCCCCTTCTTACCGCCATGAGCGCATACACGCGCCCCTCATGGCAGAAATATTGGCATGCCGCTAACAGGGGGACATCACAAGTTACACGGGCATGCACGTACCGGCATCTCCAAGGCAGTAATTAGGGCCTGCACGATGGTGGCAATACAGGCATTGCAGACCACCCGCAAATAGCAACCTGCAGTGAAGCCAACTGCCACAGGTGCACACAGTCACCACAGGTGGAGTCAATGGAGCACGTCTCAGTACAAAAGGAGCACACCCACACACCACACCCCTTCCCACTCCAAAATGATGCCACTAGCTGTTGCAATCCTGGGGCTGGAGGACATGCCTCTACTGCTAAAACAGCAACAACAACAACATCAACAATAGGCAGCACAGAGGAGACACAGGAAGAGAAGGAGGGTGAGACAAGCCAAGTAAGTCCCATCAGCGCAGCCAGTGGTACCACGTAGGCAGCCACCAATCCCTCACATCAGAGACAGTATATTCAATCTAACCCCTGAGCAGATCCACACCCTGTACTGGTTGGACCGGGACACCATCACCCACATAGTGGACATGATACATGACAACATCGTCAGCCAGATAGAAATTTGCACTGCAATCCCTCCTCTACTGAAGGTAGGGACTGTGCTCCACTTCCTGGCCACAGGAACATACCAGCACACAGTGGGCCAGCTGCATGGCATATCACAACCTCTCTTTTCACGCATGCTGACCAAAGTGCTGGATGCCCTCCTGAAGTACTCTAGCACCCACATATCTCTACCATGGACTGCCCAGGAGCTTGCTGGCACTAAAGTAGGCTTCCACGCACTGGCAGGCATGCCCAATTGTGTTGGTGGCCTCGACTGCACCCAGGTCGAACTGGTTGTCCCCCATGCCATAGAGGCGGTGTACCGCAATCACAAGCAATACCACTCCATCAACGTGCAGATGGTATGTGACTCCAGCAAGATCATCATACATTGTTGTGCCTGATATCCCGGATCCACACATGATGCCATGGTGTTGTGGAACTCCACGCTACCCCGCTACATGGAGCGACATGCTGGACGACGTGCCTGGCTGCTTGGTAAGTTGCCTGACTGGGCCATGACAGTGCATTGGGGTTGTGAGGTGGGGGGATGCATACTCCACCTGGGTGGGATTGGGGGGGATGCATACTCCACCTGAGTGGGATTGGGGGATGCATACTCCACCTGGGTGGGATTGGGCGATGAGTGGACAATGCACTCAGGGCAAAACACTGTTGTCCTGAACATCCCAACCGGAACATGAAAAATCAATGCCATACATAAGACCAATGGTGCGCATCAATGACAACATGCCAGACGCACAAGCAGGCCACCATGGGTATGTCAAGTGATGCATGAGTAATCATGATTGCAACTGTGCCAATGCCGCTAGTGTGATTAGGTACAGAGTAGCATACACTGCAATAATGGGTGGCAACACATCGTTCCAGCATCCTGTTTAAGACCTGTGTGATGGCCCCCAAACTGTCACGTATCATTATGGCACTGGAATTGATGGCTGCAATGGTTCCGGCATTCACCTCCCGGATCTCATGGCGTGTGTCCTCGCCCTCGGCCACATACTGGCGCACCAGCTCGATCATCGAGTCCTGGCAGACCTCTACCCTTGACAGGCGTGCCTCCATGTCAGTGGGGGCTGTGGAGGTGGAGGGTGCTGTGGCTGGGTGGGCCATTGCAGTTCTAGCCTCTGGGTGCTTGACAGTTGCGGACTCAGCAGTTGAACAGCTGATTCCTGCATGGAGCTACATGGTGTGTCCTGTGTGGAGTGGTGGGGGTTCATGGGGGGTTTGGTGTACGGGGATATTCGACATGGATGTTGCCATCAATGTCCTTGAATTTCTGCACTTGTACATCCTCATCACTGAGGGGGGCTGTGGCTGCTGCCTCACCCACGGAACTGGTGGCAGCGGACTGCGTGCCATCAGGCTTGCCTTCAGCAATTGTTTCAAACTGATCTTTTGCAGTCTCGTCCGCTGCTGTTATCTCCCCCTGAGCCGGCCTGGCCTGTACAGGTGCCCTGGGTTGCACTCTGGCCCACGGTGCTGTCCTGGAGGTGGAAGGCCCAGTGCCCTGTGGTTTGCCCCAGGATGTTGATGCCCTTGGAGAAGGGTCCTACCCTTCACCTTCTGCATCAGTGCCTGTGGGGGAACAAGAGATGCAGGGCATCAGTGATGGTGTTACATGCAAGATGAATTGGTGCGGTACAGTATTTGATTTCTCATGCATTGCATTCTTATAGGTGTGTTACACAGGGTACTTTCAAGGGGGGGGCATATTGGCATAAGCCGTGCCCTCTCCATTTGGTACTGATGTGTACCATGTGGCATACCATTGTATTGTGGTTTGTGTGATGTGTGACATGTGATTTGTCTCTGCGTGTTGGGTGTCTGTTGGTAATGGGATTGGCACGCAGCATGTATTTCATTGTGCCAGGGTTTGGGCCTCCATCTGGACATGGATCTGTATATGTTTATATGATGGGATATGCCTTGGCTTGGCTCACTTTCATATCTGTTGTTCTACGTCATGGTTTGGCCTAATGGGGTTTACGTGGTCACTCACCTCCATATCCTGATGTCGCTGCACCAATCTCCATTTCGCCAAAGCCCTCTATGGACTCCATTTGTATGGTGGTGCTGCAGGTCTCTTCCCAGCGCATCAATTTAACTGGTGAGTGGTCACCCCCACCTGTGGCCATGGCCTCCCTGTGATTGGATGCCAGGATATTACAGAGCCGGAAACGTAGGTCATCCCAGCGTCTTTTACAGTCTTTGACTGTGCGGGGGGTGGTGCCAACCGCTGACACCTTGCGCGCAACCTTCTCCCATACTTCTTTTTTTCTCATGTGTGCTTCTCTTTTGAGGTTGTTTGCAAAAACCTCATCTGCATGGGCTGCAAGAGTATCAGCCAGCATGTTTAGCTCCTCATCGGAGAAGCGATTCTTGCACAGGCGGGGGGTAGTTTTGCGGGTTGCCTTGGACATGCTGGATGGTATGGCCCTGCTCTCTACTCTGTAGCACTGCTGGAATGAGAGGATTGCAATGGATTGTGTTTTTAGAGATGTCCGCCGGCGCATTTCCCATTCTGACGTGATGACATTACTTCCAGGTCCGGTATTACGAGGCCGGTATTAGCATGATGTTATTACCGGGTCGGTATTAAGGGGTTGCTCCATTGTGCAGGCGGTATCGGCGGGTCCCGTGATGGTGCTATAGGGGGGTTGGAGGGCCTTTACCAGCATGGGGGTGCAGCCATTACTGGCATGGGGGTTCGCGAATGCTTGCGCACTCGTAATCAGCCGCTATTAGCGGCGTCAAGGGTGCACGGATGCGCTATTACCTCCATCCTGGTAATGACTCTGTTTTTAGCGGGATTCTTGTAATGAGGCTCTATGTGTCAGTCAGACAGAGCATACCAAGATTAACTAATGTGTGCTTGGTGAGTGGCAGTTAAGCCAACCATCAAAACCAAGAAGGCGTTTGTTCTTGGCTGAAGGGACCAATCAGATATGTATTCTGAAATTGTATGAAATGTTGCATCATTCTCAAAAGCCTATAAAAAGCAAGATGATTGTAGGAGCTGTGCTGCTTCTAGTGTATTTTGAATCTGTATTAAAAATGACTTTGAACCTGTGTCTGGGCATCCGTTTCCTTCTTTTTCCTTGTCAAGTCTCCAGTGCCTGAGTCCACAGATGTCAAAGCTGATGGAGGCCAGAGGTTCCCCTTTTACAACCCCACCCTACTCCTTATATGCCCCCTTCAACCACCCATATTTTTTGATGTTTTTTTCAGCAAAAATGTTTTGGCAAAAAGTGCTGCGGGAAACAAAACGGGGGATGAATTAACGTCATACCTCATAGATACTGGTGGGGACAAAATGGCATATATTCTAGCGGAAATTGCATACCTCCCATCTGGGAGCTGAATGTGCTTTCAGGAGAAGATGTTATCGCACAAGTGCCAGTCAACGTATAGCTCACTATAGTAGCCCCACAGATAAATGGAATACATGGAGGTATAAAAGATTGAGTGTCATTTGGCTCTAACTTCATATAACTCATTTAATTGAAAGGATTTATTTGTGGGGCAAAGGGGGAGCAAGTGAACCCCCATTTGGCTCATTTACATCCCTTAAAGGTTTCATGAAATGTGGTTGTGATATAATCTGTTTTTGTCCCTATGGACTGTGATATATATGTGTATGTTGCATGTTAATTTTATGTTTTTTTATGTGTCTATATATGTGTGCACCAACTGAGTTGCCAGCCAATGCTTCTTTCAGATGTTTCTATATATGTATGAATACTTTAGACATTTTATAATATTTTTGGTTAAATAAAGGATTTATTATCTTATTTCCAGTAGGCAGTACTGTCGCATCTGAGTCATTTGCCCAGTTAACCTGCTAGGAACATTTCCTTCCGTTTTTTTTCCTATGTATTAGATAGGCATTTGCCAGGTTCCACCTGATAAGACCAGGTATTCAAACCTTTTTTCATCTTTCCCCATTACCTTATGGCAAGGTACTACCGCTATACCAATGCCTGGAAGGTGCCTATCCCATGCATACATAACAGCCAAATCTTGACTTTTAAAGTGAACCCCCATTTGGCTCAATTACATCCCTTAAAGGTTTGGTAAGTGACTTCAATCCAGCACTCCAACTAAGTCAATGCCTATTATGGGATGCCCAATGGAAGCCCTTAATTATATATTTTTATGTCAAAGTTCTTTAAATCTGGATGATGAACCGTTACATAATGCCCCTCTCTTTGAATCTCCCTGACCTCACTGAGCCAAGAAGTAGGTTTATTTTGCAAATTAAAAGGTTTATTTGAAGAATTGAACAATATATATATATATCACATTTTTATGAATAGGAATAATATCTGAATAGCACACCTATGAATATGAACGGTGATCAGCAATAGGTAATATTACAATATCAACAATCTCTTTAATCATTTAGGAGTAGGAATAGGAGAATAAGGTAGCAGAGAATACTTTGGATGGGTTCAAGGAAGTGCAAGACAGGAAAAATGCAGCACAGAAATAAAACTAGATATGATTTCCACAAAATACAATAGGATCACTCTTTCCCCTGTGACTACTCACTCCCCCCACTATGCAATATGAAGAGATGGAAATGAGGGCACACAGGTTTCAGGAATACCATCAATAATGAAGTTCAATCCCAGTTCCCCAAGCAAGCTTAGAGAAAACTGGTATGATTTTAAACACAGGTCAAATAATGCTTTTGATTGCAATGAATGGGAAAATATCCTAAAATGATTTTAATTCACTAAAGGAGATTCCGGATAAGTGATAGTTACTTTGGATTGGTTCAGGTCAACACTAGCAATGATTCATGAATGATTGATTATCAGATTGAAAACAAATTTCAGGAGTTGAAAACAAGAAGCAGCTATTTTGACATGGGGTGAAATGGAGCTAAATTGCAATTTGTGGCAACTTTTCTGTGTGCTGGAAATGCGATCGCGGAACAAGGAGAAATAGTGTGATTGTTGTCCCTAAAATGCCGGAAAACTGGTGATTTGGTTTTTTTTGTCCTGATCTGGGACTTATGTTCGGTCTGGAGAAGACCTTTAACCTCTTCTATTCCCTTTCTTCTTTTTTTAGTGACAGTGGACACCAGTCTATTATTGGATGCCTTACCTCTCACTGTCATCCAAGATTTCTCAAACTGGAGTGTGGGATCACCGTTGTCTTTGGGCTCTACACTATGGCTATAAAATGAAACTCTGTTACCCTAAACAGACCGCTAGCAGTTGTAAATGATTTTTTTACAAAATAGGTTTACGGAGCCCCTTCTCCTTACATTTCCTTACTATTTTTTGCCTTACACTTCTTCATTACAGAGATGATTGGGACGACATTACACTTGTACTACTGTCCCATCGACTATTTGGGGTCCCCTTTCTGGATCCCCCTTTTCTTCGTTTAAAGATACCCTATTACAATCACAAGGTCAGAATTATTCACTTATTGTTTATTCTTTATTTTTTATTTTCAAATACTTCTGTGGTATAGCTGTTTTTTGAGCACAGTGGACCAAGTAAACTCATGATATTGATCCAAGCCTGTTCTACAAACAGAAACATGATGGTAAATGTTCAGTGTGAAGATATTGACCCTTTAGTGGCAATGTACCCTGTATTTTGGTTTTTGAGTAGTCTTTATTCTTTGACTCATTCTATTAGCCTTTGTATACATGACATAAGTGGTTGTAACATCATGTTTGGTAAAACTTGTGAAAAATTGTTGTCTATGAAAAACACTTTTCTAATGTGCAATTCTGTACATATTTTTTCTTAGAACCTCTTTGATTTTCCCCGATGAAGAGTGCACTATCACTCGAAACGCGTTGGGCCTGCTACAATCTCAACATCAAGAATAAACATGAATTTCGGTTCTTGTGACCTAATTTGACTGAATCTGATTTTCTTCAATTGACTTCCTCAAATATTGCTTCATGCTAAAAATGTACTCCTTTCTCTAGAGTTTATTGGAAATTTTGTAAACAATATAATCTAACTGTTGGTCTGATTTTCCAGACATCGAAAGTGTGCAGGGGACGTGAGTTCCCTAATTGGGAACTTTTGTGTTCTATCTGTCCTCAGCAGTCTCTATTTATGTATTTCCAAAGTGGGTGGGGAGGCTGATTCTACAATGCCCAACCCTCTAAAAGTCTGATAGGTTAGAGGATTTCCTGTCCCCTGATTGGAGAAAGGAGCAGAGTGTCATCCTGTGTCATCATGTGTTATGTATATGGCTTAGGGGAAAAACCCTCCCCTTTTCTTTTGTACAGTATATTTATTTTTCATAAAAAACATATTTACAATATACAAAACTTGTTAATACTACATAAATTACATGACAGATTAACTAAGGTACATTTCTGTTCAGAAATGACAACTTTTTGCACTTTTGTTGGGTTTCTCAATATTATTTCTGAACCAATTTTTATCCATGCATGCACACCCCATCTGAGCACATTTCTGTACTTTTCCAGGTTCCTGGCATAAACATAGTAGCTACAATATGAATAATTCCGGGATTTGGTCTCAGAACATCGCACAGAGTTCAGCTTAGTCTTAAACTGGGAGAGACTATTCCATTTTAACAATCTCAAAGTTTCACAGTTTTGTCAATTCAGTGCAATTTGTTATAAGCATTTTTCTAAAACATACATTTTCTGTGCTATCTGAATCCACACAATGGTTTGTCTCCTCCTCCAAGGTCTGGGCTGACTGAGAGGTCACATGTCTCTCATTCCTGGCAGCAGTTTGTTGTCAGTCACACCCGAATTAGCATTTTCTTTCAGCCCAAGGATTCCTTTGTCTGCACTGAGAGCAACAGGTCAGGGTGCCACTCCCAGTTCCTTTTGACACCAGCCTGTCAATTTCTTAGCCAAGAGCAGTGGGAAGTCTCCTTTGTCCAGGGAGAAGGTGTGGAATTCGTTTGAACACAGTGTGGGAAACTTTTAACTCTGAAACCCAATGTCCGAAAACTGTCTTATCTTATAACTCACATTTTTAACACATACATTAAACAATTTCTTGCTTCATGCCTTTTCGGAATATAGTTTTAAATTGTATCCACCTCTTAGCAAGTCTTTCTTTGGCATAGTTTGGGCTCAAGGTACAACTTGACACAAAATGGTTTTAAAACGCCGGCTTCTGGTAGAGGTGAGTAACGGTTTTACACCCATTTTTGACAGATTTCTTCCAGCAAGCAATCCACAAAAGTGGACTTTGTTCTGATATAGATACACTTCTGTGGACCTTATATTTATGTCGATTCTTGCAGAAGAATGATGTTGACCACCCAACAAGGAGGTTGGATCTTTTTTGGGTGGTTTGGGAGCCATGATTTGTGCAAATTTGACACCAAATTAAAAACGGATTTTTGAAACCCGCTCAGTTTTTTTGGCAATGATTTTGCTCTGTGAGCAGCCAAATGATGGGTTTTGGCAGTGGTCTCCTGTGTTACCACTGACATAGGCAAAAGTAGATTGTGGCTTATTTTTCTGGATTTCACTGCGCACTTTCTGGTGATTTCTTGCAAGCAGCATGTTTTCTGGCGGCCATTATGATGTTTCTGTTGCCAGCAATGCACAGTGATGTTGCAGGGCTTAGATTAGTGGGCTAAGACATCCCACAAGCCCCCCTCTTGTGATGGCCATTGATCTTCCATCAATGGAAATTCGCAAGACTGGGATGTCAGCCTCATCTCTCCGGAATCCACAAATGGCAAAGTTCAGCATCTTTTCCTGCATTAGGGGTGGATCGATCGGTTCTCCTCGCCAGTCCTGATGGGAGTATTGAGCGATACTCTGGGCCCCTGGGATCTTTTCTCCCGGTTCTCGGGTCGTCCTCCTTGGTCAGTCTCCATGGTTTATCTTTCTCTCTTTCTCTCCCTCCCGCTCTCTCCTAGGATGACAAAACAAAACACATATTTGTATATTTTTTTTAAAAAATTTTTGTTGTAATGTTTGGTTTGATTTTTCAAACTTTACATTCAAGTCTATTCCGATTTATTCTTTAAAAGAATAATTTTGTTTCTTCTGAAGATTAGGACTCATTTTATGATTTCGCCCCAAAATTTCATTATTGTGATTATTAACCACTGGTCATTTCCTCTTAGAAGATTCTCCCATCTTTCTTCTGTCGTCATCACTTTACTCGAGATCCGGAAGAAACTTCTCCATATATCTCTTTTTTCTTTCAGCCTCGGACACACCATAATTAAATGAAATAATGTTTCTGGGCTTTGTGCTTCTTTACAAAATCTACACTCCACTGCGACAGTGCCAGTTTTGTCAAATGCTGCTAGGTAGTCTCTGGTTGGTAGTATATTCAAGCGAAATCTTAGAAATTGATTTCGGATTGTTTTATCAGGAAATTGGTTTAGGTATCCCGGTAGTTCGTTCAGAGCCCTTGTTTCAGTGTCACAATTTAGATACCTTTTGTAAGATTTTTGTTTCTCTATTGTTTTTATCCAGTCATTGCTTTTTATTTTTCTTTTCGCCTGTTGGGGCCTCTTAGTCAACATTTCCTCTGATATTTCTTCTTCTTGCAATTTTTTTTTAATTGATGTCGTCCATTTTTCGAGAGCTGTCGTTTGGACTGCTTTTTCTTTCTTTTTTAATATTTCAAGTGATGGAATTTGATCCTCCGATAAGATTTTTCTGTATAAGTCCATCTTTTTCCATGTAACTATGGATTCCATTGATTGCAGACCCAATTCGAATCTGATCCTTGCCACAGGAAATGATTTTGGAAGGGCCAACGTTTTCCGCCAGTATAGCCCTTCTAGAATGGACCAATTAACACATTTCTCCTTGATTATAGATTCACAGGCATAAGTTATGATAGGCACTACCTTTTGCCTATATAATAAAGTTATTGGCTTTGCTGAGAATGTGCCATACTTCAGATGAAAGAATCTTCCTTGTCTCGCTAAAGATATAGCCTTTTCTTTGATGTTTTCAAACCATTCTTTTTCATTGTTTGAAGGATTTATCAGGACACCTAAATATTTCATTGATTTTGTCATTCTAATTTCATTTCCATCCAGCATGATTTTAAAGGGATGTTGCTTTTTCCGTTTCAGACTGATCAGTTTCATAGCCTTGGTTTTGCACGTATTGATTTGCAGATCGTTTACGTTCATATAGTCTTGTGTTTTGTTCAGAGATTCTTGCAAGCCAGATGTCGTTTTATCCAAGATGATAATATCGTCAGCATAGATAAGTGCTTGGATAGGTTCGTTATTGATTTTCGGAGGATTTGCTCTCGTGTTTTGAATACGCTCTTCAAAGTCATTAGTATAAAGGTTATAAAGACATGCAGCTAGGGGACAGCCTTGTTTCAGACTGTTCCTAGTAGAAATGGATTCTGTGACCATACCAGCGTTTGTTAATTGGACTCCAATAGATGTATTTGAATATAGTTGAATGATTGGGTTTAAGATGTAAGCAGGACAACCTCAAGCTGTTAGTTTCTCCCAGAGCTTCTGTCTGTTTACTGAATCGAATGCCATTTTCAGGTCTATAAACACGGCATAAACTTGCTGATTTCTGATGCTTGCTTCAACCTTTATCATATTCAGTAACAGTAAGTTTACGTTTGTCCCAATCTTCGTCACAAAGCCAGTCTGTCTTTTCGCGTGTCTTCCATTTTTTGCTGCCCATATGTTTAGTTGTTTTTGTAGTAGCTTGCAAATAGTTTTCCTTGTTGATCAAGGAGGGCTATCCATCTGTAGTTGTTTGGCAGCTTTCGGTCTCCTGATTTAAAGATTGGGATTATTATTGCAGTTCTCCAGGTTTTGGGGATTTCTTTACTTTTCACTATGAGTTGCAATAATTGTGAGAAGAATTTTGCCCAGTCTTCTGGTGATGCCTTGAGAACTGCATTTGAGAGCCCATCCGGGCCTGGTGCTCGCGAAGAATTCAAAGCTTTGATTTTATTCATCGTTTCCTCCATCAATTAACAGCTTGCTTGTTTTGTTGTTATATACTTCATGGTAATGTCTTACCCAGTTTTGTGAGTCAACTTCTTGTATTAATGTTTGCTGAGTTGATTTATCATTCATCATAGACCATAGATATCTTGTGTTTTTATTTTTTAAAGCGTTCAATATTGCTTCTGCATCATGTTGTTTCATCATGCCTTGTTTTGTTTTATAAAGTTTGAGTATCTGTGTTTTTCTTTCTTTAACTGTTTTTTGAGGTCCGGTTCATTTTTGGATTTCAAGTGACGCAGTCTCTTTTGATGTTCATGCTTTTCTTGTTTGATAGTTTGATTGTAATAATGTCCATGAGAGTTTTGTTTTTGTTTGTGGGTCTTTGTATTTTTCTAATAGCGATCCATAGTTCAGTTTTTCCTGATCTTTCAATGTGGCTGCTTGAAAAGTTGTACGAATTTATCTGGCTTGCTGGTCTCGTATTCTTAATTTATTCAGACTGTTGCTTACTTCCAAGTCAGGTAAGAATATATACTCAGCAATAGTTTTATGGGCATACCAAGAAATAGAGATTTGATGATAATCGCTTTCTTCATTTGAATAGTTGCTGGTTTCAATTACTAATTGTTGTAGAGTGTCAGAGGCAAAGATATAGTCAATTATCGACATAGAGGTTTTTCCTATCCAAGTTGCACACGGTATCCCCTCTCCATTTAACGGTTGTTTTGTTAAGGATATGTTACGAATTCTCAGCTCCTTCATCCATTTCCTTGCACGAGGTGACATTTCTTGCATTGAAAATTTGATTCCCTCTTTGTTAAATAAATGCATATTAAAGTCACCGGCTATGATGAATTCGTTTCCAATATTAGCTTGGGAGATGGAGTCAATTTCTTCACATACGGAATCAATTAGCTTGTTGTCATTGATTGCCATTGAATTCCAATAGATGTTGAAGATTGAGATACTTTTATTTTCGCTCTTGCGTGTCGTTTTATTGTCATTATGTTCTGGATTGTATGCTGGCATGCTAATGGTTATGTATTGAAACCAGGAATTTATGTTCATTCTTGCGGTTATATTCCACATTGTATTGATTTTCATTAGGATTATCATTCCTGATGCCGCTCTACCTGTTTTCGATTGAATTGCAGGGTTCATCCAGGTTGTATATCCCTCGCAGACGATCTCATCAGTAAGCCAGGTCTCTTGTAAGCAGATTAATTCTGAATTCGCTAAAACTGTGGAGCAATTTTCTAGGAGATGTTTATAGCCCCTTGTGTTCCACGAAGTTAGTGATATTTTCTGTGAGTCACATAGTTTCTCCTTTGGTTGTTATAGGTATGTCTTCCTTGGTTGAGCGTTCTTGTTTGTCCTTTCAGCTAAATTTACTTGACTTGGGGTACTTCGATCATTAGTTTGTATGTTAGTTTGATGTTCCTCATTCTTTTTGTTGTTTTTTATCCTTTGGTCTAATATTGTGTTATTCATAGATTTCTTTTTTGCCATCAGTCTGGTTACATAAACTTCTTCTTCTTTAAAGCCAAGTTTCTTAAGATGATGATTGGCCGCTAGGACACGGTCCAGGGTTTCCTCTAGGTAAAAGTCAATGTGAGCTTCCTCCATATGATTCTTATTGGGGAAAGTTATTACTTCGATGTTATCCGATTCTATATCTCTAAGTTGCGGGATTGCTTTCATCAGTCACAAAATGTTATATCTATTAAGTGTCACCGGTTCTTCTGAACTTGGCGCGAGTTGGAACAGGGCCACTCTGTAGGCGTATGTTCGACTCAAAGGATTCTGGAAATTAGGTTTCAAAATTGGCGACTCTTGGGTAGTAGTCTGCTTCTGTTCTTTTTCTGAAGTCTGTTGCCTTTCAGGAGATGTCCATGATTCTGCACTCGAGACAGCTGAGTAATTGAAGGCTGCTTTATCTCCTTGTATGGTTGAATCATGCGAAATAGTTGTTGGCGTCCTGATTGGATCGTTATATTCATCGATGACAATCAACCGGTCGTTTTGATCATTTGTACTGCAAAAGGTATCTTCTACGGAGTCTTCAATTGTAATCTGCTCTGTTGCCGATGCTATACTTGAATTCAGGGACTTTTCTTCACCTCTTGTTACTCCAGTTTTGCTTGTTGTTTGCTTATTATTCTGGTGATGAATTTCCAATATCAGATCGTCTAAAGGATCCCTTTGTGCTGGATCGTGTATTTGGACACTTGTAATGGCACTGTCCGTTGTTAGCATAGGCAAGTTTGTATTTTTTATCTCTTTATGTTTTGTCACTTTGTTCTTGTTATTTTGTGATGTTTTGTCATGTAGCGTTTTTTGCACTTTTTGCATATTTCTAAGGAATGCTCTAGATCCTGTTTGTGATTTTTTTGTAGCTTTTTTATGCTTTGGCTTATTCAGACTATCCTGTCCTGCCTGTGGTCCTTTTGAGAGATCAAATATGTCAAATGGTGTACATATGGAAGGTTCATTAGTTTCAGATGTTTCAATCCTCAATGGTTGCATCTCGTACTGCGTTGTCTTGTCAATCTTGTGTTTTGACCAATCTGCTTCATCGGTTTGTGTGTCTTGGCTTATTGCATAGATCTGTGGTAAGATTTGGGATTGTTTTCTTGCCTTTTCGTCTATTCGTTTTTTTGTTATATTCAACACTGTTTCTAGTAAATTCTGTTTTTCGATATGCTCTACTCTTGCCATATCTGCTAAACGCGATTGCCAAGATCTTGATGTTTCGGCCTCATATATCAGTCGCTCCTGAATGCTGGTTGTAAATGCTTCGAACTGAGTTTGTTTTGTCATAATCATCGCTAGTAGCGAGCCTTGTCTTTTGTGGCGTCAACCATTGATTCTTGTATTTTCAAAAAGGAAATCATTGCGTTTGATAATACTGCAGTTAGGGTATTTTGTAGGTCTAACATTGTTGTTGGTATTCTTGGTGGTGAGTTATTCACGTCCCTATTGTGTTCTGATTGTGTGCTTATTGCCGAAGACTCTTCTGTCCCCGATGTTTGTTTTTTTGGGTATCCGTTATTTTCATTCACATCATTTTTTTTGTTAATTTACTGTCTTTGTAGTTGTTCGGTGTAGAGGTATTTATTTGGTTGGTGTGGGTGGAGGCACATTTCACGTTGAACACCTCTTGTCTTTTGTCTTGACTATCCAATAAGGCGTCTATCTCTGTGATGTCCATTGAGAGTCGTGCTATCTTTAGGGGAATGGGATGTATGTTATTGTCGCACAGAGAGTGGGCTGACCGATACATTGTCTGCCATTGTTGTTTTGCGATCCGCGCTCTTTCCTGTAAGGATGGTGTGCAGCATGAGTCATCTGGGCTTTTTTTTGATAGTTGTTTAGCGTCAGAATCACATTGTTTTAATATCTCTTCGACAAGATCTATGTTATCATCTGTTGACTTCTGTTGGATTCTATTTTCCCCTGGCAGTGTGTTTATCTGGTCTAGGAAGGATCTAGATTGGATCTCTGTGGCAGCATTCGCATTGTTAAGTACAGGAAGAGCATTTTTTAGTGGAAGATCACTAGTGCTGTATTTGCTCTCATTTTTCACTGTAGTATTTTCTTTGTTTATAGATGGTCTCGGTTTCTCTTCTATGTGATGTCAGTGAGCTGGGGATAATCATTGTCTTTCGGCCTGCCTTTATCCTTTATTGCAAGTGTTTCTTCCAATTTTTCTTGCAATCTAGTGCGTGGTTTTGTGTTATCCATCTTTATCCTTAGTATTTTATAGTTGATCTGACAGAAGAGTCCTTTTGTTCGTATTTCAAGTGACAATGGTTTCTCACCTCTCCTATTAGCCGCCTCCAGCTGCAAACAGCAGTCAAACAACGCGCCCTTTCCTCCGTGCGGGCTTTACGCCGCAAGGGTCGCGCTGTTGTGGTTTTATAACGGAGCTCAGGGGGAGTGTCCAAGAGAAAATACGTGACACAGGTCACTTGTCAGTATATGAGCCTCTGTAGAAACGCCCGCTCGCTTCAACTGCTGTCAGCTGTGTTGGCGACTGACAGTCTTACGCGAGTTGGAGCGGGGAAAGTCTTTCTTGTAGAGTGCTGCACGGTAAGGGTTGAAGATGACGTCCTGGGACTTGAAGTTTTAAGAGGCTGCCAATGCTGCTCACTTAAAAAACAGCAAGCAATCCATCAACATCGCATGTTTTCAGAGGAATCTTTGTGGCCACGCCGACTTTGTCTTGATGCAGTTTGTTGGCTTTTTTCCCACGAGATCAAATCAAGTACTTCCAAATCTTAGCTGGAACACTGTGCCGACCATTAAAACAACACTGATCCGATGCCGCCTGGAAACTCCGCCTCAGGAGTCCAGTTACCGCCTCGGGTACGTGCATTGCAAGCACAGCCTGCCCTGGTGATTAGATTTGTAGTCATTTACCCACCACTTTTAATGTAGTGGGGTGGACACATACATTTTATAAATCAGGAGACATTTGCATTATTGTATTTTATAAACTATATGTGGAATATCTTAGGGTTGGAATTTTAAGGATCTGGAGTGGCCCCCTATGGGGTTCCAGAAGACTCCTCCAGTTGCTGCAGAGTGTGCCTAGGATGGCAACACTTTAGCTGACTAATATGGACCCACTTATCTTCCCCTTCTGCCAAACTGCCTTTGGGGATGCGGATCTTGTAGGCGACTGGTGAGATCTTGTCTACAATTTCAAAAGGTCCCTTCCAGGTAGGCAGAAATTTCCGCTGTTTGGCCTGGTTCCTTTGGAAATTGTATAGATAAACCCGGTCTCCTACATTGTATTCTTTTCTGGTAGTCTTTACGTCATAGTGGGTCTTCATGCTGTCGGCTGATCTTTCTAGATTTCGCTGAGCCTAGGCAAAAGCATGTTGAAGGTGTTTTCTTAAATTTTCAACATACTCATGAGTTGTGGAGGCATTGATCAATGTCTGCTCTTGGGTTCTGTAGAGCAGATGCTGGGGAAGCACCATTCTACGTCCCGCCATCAGCTCAAACGGTGACATTTTAGTTGCAGATGAAGGGGTAGATCTGATGGCCATCAGGACCAGAGGTAATAGGATATCCCAACTTGGCCCAGAATCTGCCATACATTTTTTTAATATGCTCACAATGGTTCTGTTGTATTGTTCTACTACACCACTAGAGGCTCACCGGTAAGAAATGTGTAGCTTCCTTTTAACCCCAAGTATCTCCCACATCTTTGTCATGGCTTCGCTGGTGAAATGGCTACCTCTGTCTGAGTCTATCGTTTGGAGTATTCCAAAACACGAAAAGATGTGGTTGATCATCAGGGCAGCTGCTGTTTCTGCCTTGCAGTTTGGGGCTGGGAGACATTCACCCATTTAGTAAATAAGCATGTCACAGTCAACATGTACTTATTTCCCCTAGAGGAGCGAATCACAGGCCCAATGTAATCTACTTGCAAATCTGACCATGGCAGTGTCATCCCCCTCTTTTAGAGAGGCGCATGGTGTGTGAGGGATGTTGGCTGAAATTGTGCACTCACAAGACACCCCTTCAAGTATTGGTCGAGGTCCTGCCCCATGTGTGGCCAGTATACAACCTCTCTTAAGATTTCAAGTATTGTATGAAACCCCCTATGACCGGCTGTGGCCGCATCATGGGCGTGACTTAACATCAGGCTTCGGAATGAGGTAGGAACCACCCACTGATCATGGCCAGCTAGGGATTTCCTCACCAACAAACCGTCTTGGATTTGGAACATTTTTGGACATTTCATCAACACTCTGAGGTCCTCTTTCCCTATGTAATCGGAATCCGTCAGGGGAAAGTTCTCAGGGTCCTCAATATGTTGATAAAACTTACCAATTATTGGATCCTCTTTTTGAGCCGTAATCAAATCAGCATCTGGGGTCTCCTTACTCAATTGTACAGTTGAAAGATCATTGTGAGCATTTGTCTGGGACCTAGTGATAGCAGTGACCTGGATTTCCCCCAACAGGGACTCGATTTCTATTTGATACCCTTGGATGGCCCCGGTTTTGGCCAGCTGATCAGCTTAGTCATTTCTAGTTTTGTCTGGTCCCTCTACTTTGGAATGACCCTTGATATTTTTCCAGTAGACGGTCATCCCATTCGAGGTGACCAGATCATCAATATTTTGAATTAACTTCCCATGTTTCAAGGGTTTGTTTTTAGCATATAACATGCCTCTGGTTTTCCAATTAACCAGGTGCTCCACGAACCCGTTCCGTACATAATCCAAATCTGTGATTATGACCAGTTCGTGGAGTTGATGTTGGACAGCAGTGAGGATGGCTTGATGCACAGCCATCAACTCTGCCACTTGACTACTTCGGGGACCAATATTGTACCCAGTGGTGGGTTCTGGGGACTCATTCACCCATGCATTCCCTACACCGGCCACACGTTCTTTTTCCCCGTTGTTGTCAACATGGTAAGAGCATCCATCCACATAGACAGTGGGCATTCCCTCACACTTGTCTTCTTCAAAGACTTTGTGTGGGGAATTGAGGTATGGCTCCGTTTTGTCCTTGATTTTTAGACTCTCGTCCTCAAGACAGTTTTCTCTGGCACAATCATGCAAGTCAGCCAGACTTTGCGCGAGGGGACTCTTCTTGTTTTGGCCATATCTGACCTCCACAGGAAAGCCTTGCATTGACAGAATCCAGGAAATAATTTGGGAATTACTCACATTTCCGGCCCGGATTCTGTCACTTTGGAGATATTGCAGAGGCTGGTGTGGAGTCTCCACTATGATGTGTTCCCCCTGGATAAACGGGCGGTAATTCTTCAGTGCCCACAATGTTGCCAGAAGTGCCTTCTCACAATCGTTGAATTTTTCCTCCACAGAGGATAAAGTTTTACTCGCATAGGAGATTACTTTATTGACCTTGTCATGCTTTTGGTATAATACTGCAGTCAAGCATATATTTGAAAACCCTGTCTTCAAGAAGAACTCCTTGCTTCTGACAGGGTAAGCTAGGCAAGGCGCTTGTGAGAGGCTTCTTTTGAGTTGTCTTACTGCCTCGGCTTGTTCTGGACCCCATTCCCACTTGACCCCCCCCTTCAAAAGATGAATCAGGGGTCTAGTGATCTCTGCGTAGCCCTCAATGAACTTTCTGCTATAATTAGTCAGTCCAAGGAGGCTCCTTAGTTCCCGCAGAGTTGTGGGGTCTTTCAATTTCTGGAGTGCTTCCACCTTCTTTTCCTGAGGACAGAGACCCTGAGGAGTAATCTTATGCCCCAAGAAATTGACACGGGTTCTACACCACTGTACCTTTTGAAAGGAAATTTGCTCCAGCTGCCCTCAACTGTGTCAGAACATAACGGATCTCTGCTATGTGTTCGTCCACAGTTGAGCTTTTGATGAGGACTTCATCTACATAAGCAAGGTTACCCCTTTTACCCAGGTCGGGCATGGCCTTATGCAGAAAAATGTTGAACTCATTGCCGGAGTTGAGGTCTCCGAAGGGAGTCCGGGTCCATGTGTACTGCTGGCCCCCAAAGGTAAAAGCCAGCTTGTATTGGTCCTCCCTACTGACAGGTACAGTCCAGTATCCATTGGCCAGGTCTATTGCAGTGAATACCTGTTACCCCTGGATCTGGGCCAGCCCTTGGTCAATGTAGGGAAGAGGCCATCGGGAAGCATGGAACCGTTTGTTGAGCTCCCTAAGGTCGTCGCAGAGTCTCCACTGGCCGTTTGGCTTCAATATCCCAAGCACCGGATTATTGAAGGTGCTGTGGACTGGACAGATTATCCAACGGGACTCAAGGTTCTTAATGATTTCAGTAAGGGACTCCATTGAGGCGAGAGGCAAGCAATATTGCTTCACAAACACTGGAGTCATCCCAGGGTCTGTGGGAATTGTTGTTGTGTGGATGTCGGTGCGACCACAGTCAAATGAGTCCACTGCAAAGAGATCTTGAAAATCCAAGAAAACTTGTTTCAACTTTTGCTTCTGCTCCAGAGTCTCACAGGCATCAGCTAGGTTGACTCTCTCTTCAACCATCTGCCTGAAGCCTGGAAAGACTTCTGGTTTCACTATCTCAGTGGCCTCCTCCAGCTGGGTGGAGAAGTCCCTGGTCAAAGTGCTGATTTGGACTGGTGGCTTCAGGTAGGAAAGGCAACCCTTATGGGCCTGGAAAATCACCTCGTCCCTCCTGAAGTCACAAGTCACATCTTCCTTACCTAAGGGCAGGAAGTGTACACCAGGAAGTTCCCCCCATGCCGGGTAAAGATCCTGTCTGGTGTTGTGTTGTCATCACTGTCACTGTCAAAACAGTCCTAGGGGATTGGTCCGAACAGTTAATTAACTAAATCAATGGAAAAATGTCGGTCATCAACCGCCATTCCAATAATGGTGCCTGCGGCTAGAGTGATACTCTTTAAGTCTCTGTTATCCACCACTATTGGAATGGTGTCATGTTCTATATTGACTAATGGTGTTGGGTTTACCCCCAACCCTTGCTGTTGGAGAGAAGCATTTAGATGAATATAAGCATCAGGGTTTTTCAATTTCTGTCCTCTTTTAACTTTCACTTCCAGGGAGAATTGTCGGGTCCTTTTTGGGATGGTGACTTCCTTTCCAATCTGAATTTCAACTGCATAAGGTAGCAATTGAGCTGACCTAAATGCTTTCTCTGGATCATCAAAGCCCATGGGATTATCCGCTAATCGGGACCAAGCTTTGAAGTTTATTAGGTCCAAACTAATGGCAAAGCGATTGAGAATATCACTGCCTAAGTAAAAGGCAGCAGTGACGTCTCGCCCGACCCAACAATTATGGACTATGCTCTTGTTGCCTATGGAGATTTTGAGCATACACCTGCCTGACAGGAGATGTTTGCAATTGGGTGCTTCCAGATCCATTTCCCATTTGTCTATGAGTTTGAATGTGGGAATGGCTGGATCTTTTGGGAGTTTGCAGAGCATAGCTTCGCTGATGAAGCTCTTACCCTTGTTCACACACACTCGGGCGAGAATAGAGTCCTTCCCTTCATTTAACTAAATTGGGATGAACAACTGCTCTACCATTTTCTGAACATCAGCCAGGCTCTGAGCTGATTTCTCATCTTTCTGGACTATAAGAGTGGGAATGTCTGATTGTGGATTGGTAAAGAATTTCAGAGTGTTTCCTTCCAGTGTGGACTACCACCTTAAACTGGAAGGAAGGTTGATTTTCAGAAATCGAGAGGACTCCCCATCACCAGTCTGTTGTCCTACTGCTATCACTGTCACGTCTGGAATTTGGTTGTTCTGGAAGTGAAATTCTACTTGGTCAGATTGTTGTTCAACCATATGGCATGTGCTGTTTAAACTAACATGGTTGACACTCTGTTTCAATTTTATTGGTCGGCTAGTCTAGGTCCAGAGGACCTTGTCTACACAGTCTATTAGAGGTGACAACCTTCTCAGGAGGTCATTCCCTAGCAAACAAGGGGTGCCCTCTGGAGTTACTACTATGACCGGGTGTTTCACCTTGTGTCGCCCAATTTTAATGTCCAAATCCGCAGTCCCCTCGACGGGAATTTCCTTCCCGTCAAAGTTCTGAAGTTGTCCAGGAAGAGAGGTGAGAGGAATTTGATAATTCTCCCCCCTTCCTGAATTCAGTTCATCAAAGGCCTTTTTGGACAGAAGAGTAGCTTGGGATCCAGTGTCCACCAGTGCCAAAATTGTAACCTGCTCCTCTACTTGAACTGGGGCATAGTATCTTCCCTCCTTCTCCGCAAGGGGGCACAGATAATGCACATTTTTGGACAACTGGTGGGCTATTTTTTTAGTTTTGGACATGGAGAGAAAAGAGATTTGGGCAGAATTCTATGTGGGGAGTCTTGGGAACCTGAAAGAAAAAGTTGGCAACTATAGATAGGTGAAGGTTTGGGTTCCCCTGGTTCCGGTTCTGGGCCGCCCCTCCCCCCCTTTTTGGAGGCAGTCACCAGGATGGGTTTGAACCAGGGGATTTTGATGCTGTTGGTTCTGGGATGGGATGATGGGCGGCGCTAGCTCAGTCCCCACATCTATCCAGTCTGAATTTGAATCCCTTGGGACCCATTTTTCTTTGGGAGGAGTTCCCCCATCTCTGAAGGAGAAGGTCCCTTTCCCAGGATCCCCTGAGGATCCCTCTCCTTCAAATTGGAAGATCTGTACCTCCTACAAAAAATGGGTCAGTTGGGGTCCTTTGTTTCTCCTATCCCCCTTCTGCTCCTTGGGTGGCAGACTTTCAGGGGTAGGAGATTTTGTTTCCGGTTCCTGGGTTTCCAGGGGCTGTTTACAAGTGGGGAAGGAAGCTTCCTTCCAGGTTTTACACCCCCCTTCCCCTTGTGCTTCCTCCCTGGGAACCAGTGAGTTATCGGGGTGCTGCCCCGTTATTGTTCTGGAGCACCAGGTCCAGAGTTTGGGGCATTCTGTGCTGGCATGCTCATCTGAGGGTTCTGCCGAGCCCTCAGCTTGCGACCCAGATCCTGTGCCATATTTTGGACCTGGCGCTCAAGCTGTGAAACCCGCTCAGGCTGATACAGGGTTACAGGGTTCTGTTTTCTCCCCTGGGCTGATCCCGGGAAGGGTAGCTATCCCTTCTCTGGTAGTACCCTGGGTTGGGAAGATTTGGGAACCCCTTGACCCTTGGCCTCCCCTCTCCCAGATTAGGTTGTTTGGGCTCAGGAAAGTGGGGAAAGAAAGATGGATTATTTTGGGGTTGGAAGTTCTGTGGGTACCTGGGGAAAAGGTTCTGCCCAGGATTTGGGGAATTTCTGCCCTCCTGGGGGAAGTTAGGAGGGAAGTTCCCTGGGTTAGGTGCTTGGTTAGATCCCCCCCTTGGGCTGGAGGAGTCCACACATAACCCAGGATGGGTCGGTTCCCCTTGTAGCAGGGATTTACATAGTCAGGGGAGTGAGGGACCCCATTTGTGGGACTACCTCCATGGCTCCCTGTCTGTGATTGACCCGAGGGCCTTCTGGGCTTGCAAGTATTCTGTGCAGGCAGGTTTTTAGGCCCCCCATCTCCAAATCTAAAATGGGAGCAACCTTTACCTCTGCCACCTGAGCAGGGGTGCTGGTCGGTTTGGGGCTTTTCTGAGCATTATTTCTATGGGCTTCTGCACCTCATAGATTCAGGTGGCCTGTTCAATGACCCAGTCTAGTGATCTTTTCTCATGAAAATCTCTCACTAGCTGGGTCATGATGTATTTGGGTAAGGCATGGAAAAACGTATTAACACATTCTTTACTGTCCGTGCGCACCCTTTTGGTGGTCTGCGCAAAGGCACGCTTCAACTCCTGCACAAATTCTTGTGGGGCCTGATCCTCCCCACATTGTAAATTGTAGGATGCCTTGCAAGCCTCTTGGGGATTTCTATGAACAGAAAAGTGCTTTAGGATGGCTGCCGTGTATGTGGACCATCTTGAATGATTTTGGTCCTCCAGCCCCGCAAAGAAACTGGAGTATTCTGGGGAGAATGTCCATTTTACGTACTGAATGCAGCTACTGCTGTCTTTCAAATGGAAAGTCTCCATCATTTGCTCAAAGAGCTCTAAGTGTTCCCACACAGAATACTTGGCGTTCTTGTGATAAGGCGTGATGACACTCCTTATTGCCTTAATCTGTTTTAAGGGGTCCTTAAGCAAGGCTCTTTTTGCCTTATTGGCCTTCTTGGTTCGGGTAACCCTGGTCCATTCATTCTCTGACTCAGAGGCACTACTCCAGAGGTGCCCTTCTGATCTTCCAGGTTTTCCCGGATTCTGCGAGCCTGGGAATGGCTGGCAGAATGTGGGGACCTAGTCTCCTGTGTCCTGGGACGCTCAGAGGAGTCTTCTGATTCCTCCTTGCTCCCAGGAT
The DNA here is from genome assembly GCF_040938575.1 of Ambystoma mexicanum. Lineage (NCBI taxonomy): Eukaryota > Metazoa > Chordata > Amphibia > Caudata > Ambystomatidae > Ambystoma > Ambystoma mexicanum. Next base: position 681,430,281 of record NC_090926.1, read on the forward strand.
TTGATGTGTATCCCCCCACTGACCTAACTGGGCAGAGGTTTTCAGGATGCCGTTAGTGGGCCTACTCTCCTGGGGTTCCCCACTAAATTGCACTGTACTTGGGTGCCCATACCCGGATGCCCGCCCATCCATTCCTGGGAGGTACTGGCCTATGAGCCCCATACTTCTGACTGGATAGTAATCTGCCATCCCCGTGTCCCTGGGCTCATGTGCACCAGGGGACATGGGGGTGGCAGATTCCAGGGACTCCAGTACTAGGGCTCCTGAGGTTATGCTCAGGTGTTTCGCTTTCCCAGCGAACCTCATCTCTATCAGACCCTGCTCCCTGTTGCCATGCAACAGCCTGAGCTTTTTGTTCCTCAATCAAGGCCTTACTAGACTCTATCAGTCTATCTTGCATGGATACCTGTCGCTGGAGCCTATCATTGTGCTGACAGAGAACCTCATTCTCTCTCCGTGCTTCCTGGTTTGTCTTGGAGTACTGGGCCAGTCTTTGCTGCAGGAGGGTTACCTCCTGAGTCCCGTACCTACTGGCCTGCTCTTTTCTTGCCAGAGCATCTTCCACCCTTCTAGTGTGCTCTAACAAGTTTTGAAGCTCTTTTTGGAGGTCACCCAGTCCCTGGAGGGCCAGGTGATTTTCTTCCAGCTTCCATTTTAAGTTACAGAGTTCCTGGCCTAAGGTGTCCCTTTCCTGAGCAAGAGCCTGTCTCTGTGCCGCCAGGTCGTCCCTCTGTCTTTGAAGGGCAACAGCTTTCTGGCGCTCTTCCTCAAATTCTGCCTGGGTGTCCAGGTCTTTCAGAAATAATTTGTTGCACTCTGCCTTCTCTCTATCCAGGTGGCTTTGCAGGATGACTACCTGCTCTGCGCATGCCCTATTGAAATCCAGTTGTTGCTTCAGCTTTTTCTGGCTCTGCAGTAGGGAGTCCAAACCTTCTTGATACTCCTTCTGCAAGGCAAGAATTCTGGTAACCTGGTCTGCCTTTTCCTGTTGCAGGACACCCATGTCCTCTTTAATTTTAATTAGATACTGCTCACTTTCGTTTTTTTACTCCTGGCTCCTCTGCAGCCTCTGCTCAGAAGATTCCAGATCAGATCGGGCCTTCTCTAATGCCAACAGTTGCCTACTTGTCAGATCTTGGCCTTCAGCACATTTGTCCTGTATGGCTCCCATATACAAATATAAATATGCTGCTATCCTGGCAATCTTGTAGTGCTCATCCTTGGCCTTAGGGGCCATATATAGTTCACTCAGGGCCACATGTAAGGGGCCCTGATCTCTCCAGATATCTAATCCAGTTGCAGTGACCTGTTGTGTGATCGCCTGCAACCACGCATTCTGGTCCTGCTCAGTCCATTCACCTCTCACAAATAGCTTATGTAAAAGGTGCTCTCTAGTTATCTTGATGTCTACCAATGTCGCCATTCCGGTAATTGATTTCCTTCCTGACTTACAGAAGTTTATTATTTTATTTTGCAAAACAGACCGTTTCCTTTTGAGGGGTGCTTTTACAGCGTAACACAGCGCGGTAGCCCAACAGGATTTATGTATCCTATTAGTTAGCACACTGTATTAAGCTGCACAAGTGGTAGATCTAATCCAGAAGTCCCTCTATGAGCCCCCAATTTGTAAGTGACTTCAATCCAGCACTCCAACTAAATCAATGCCTAGTATGGGCTGCCCAATGGAAGCCCTTATTTAAAAACCTTTATACATGACCAATTTGCAGCATGAGGGTACCAACCCTCATTGCTGACCAAAGTTGAATGTGAAGTGTCTAGTATGAAGAGAGCGGATTTACTTAAACCCAAAACTAGACAAATCTCAGGTAACGAGCCACATAATAAAATTAGATTGATCACACGGTATAACAGAGACAGTAATAGTGTTTATGCCATCCTCAAACGCCACTGGCATCTTCTACACCTTGATAATGATTTTACTAAACTGCTTGAACCAAATCCATCAATATCATTTTGTAGAGCACCCACTTTGAAAAATATCCTTTGCCCATCCTTCATGTCTCAAGCACCTACTGCCAAGACATGGCTAGCTCAAGGGCGGGTTAATGGCTTTCACAAATGCGGAAGCTGTAATATGTGTCCGTACACTTTTGAATCTGAAGTGCTAGATTTTGGCATTACGGGAAAACATGTTATCAATTTATTCATTAACTGCAACACTAAGTTTGTAGTATACTGCATTATTTGTGTTTGTGGATTATTTTACATAGGAAGCACTATTATGCCTCTCAAGATCCGCATTCGGGAACATTTGGCCTCATTGAATAAACAGGAATCAAAATACCCATTAGAGCTGCACTGGCAGAACTCACATCAACTTGATGAGACTAAGGATTTACGTTTTATTGGTTTAGCTCAGATATGTCCCTCTAAGAGAGGAGGAAATATGGAACTCAGACTTAGACAATTGGAAGCAAGACTTATTTGTAAACACAGATTGGTTACTCGAGGACTCAATTCGGATCATGAATTTCATGTTTTCCTATGACTTAATCTGTACCTCTGCGCAAATTATTGTCTAACTTGACCTTGACTAAGTATTATGTAACAATTATATATAAAAAAAGGGTAAAACTGTGTTCTAATTGATGTTTTTTAATGGCTTTTAAAGTAGAGTGTCAAACTGTTACACACTTGTATATAGATACTACTGATCCACTCTACTAATGACTGCAATCATGTTAATAGGTTCATTGACTTTCTACACAGTCATTTATTTCCCCCATTCAATTTTAATATTTTATTTTTTGGTTGGATGTACCACTGGCTCTGGGGATGCAAGCACATTACTCCTGTGTTATGTTTGGGAGGTACACTCCCCGTGATTTGATTGTTTCCATGATACCAATGGCATTAGTGATGCGGCAGGTTATACAGCCATGGCAATTTGAGTTGATAGGGCTTCAATGCCATTGACAACACAATATTGTGCATTTAAATTGCACTGATAATTGACCTATTCAGGGTGGGAGGTGGTCCCACCGTTTGGTCTGTTTTTAGTATCCTGTTGCTAACCGTGGGGTGAGAACATGCTTTCATTGTGATGGGTTATGGTGGCCAGGACAATTCCCTCACCCAAAATGGTGGCCACAATTAGATTGACTGTCTTGCTTGGTTCTGAGGTTCAGTTTCCTTTAATTAACATGAGACAGTGCTCACGCGCGCTCTCCCTTGAATCAGTTCGATGCCGGAAGACTGGTGAGTAGGACGCATGTTACTTTGACAAGGTCCCTGCCTCTTAGCTATGTCCGATCATTAATAATTGACAATTGCCTAACACAGGCTTTTCTCTCCTTTCTTGTATCGGCTGGCAATTTGTGCTATGGGGATTATTTGCACTCTACGGAATGGATTGATTTTGGTATCAATTATCCCCACCCACGGCGGCAACTTGGGACTGATACAGTTACATATATTTGTTCACTTGCATTTGCAATTGGAACGCAGGTAATCTTTAATCTTTAATTACCTAATTGGCAATCTGACATCCGTCCTTTTTATCATATACTAATATACCGCCACATGTTATATATTTTTCTACGGTTTAGCACTGTGATTCTTTTCGTAATTTAAGCAAGCTATTGGTAAGTGTTGACCTTTGATAAACTATTGCTCAAGTACATGTGTCTATCGCTATACTTTTGTTATACATAGAATGTTTGATTTGGTTATAAATTTCTTTCTCACACAGCATATCCAATTGGACAAGTACTCGTGGGTAAATATTACGATTCAAATTACCATTTAGAGTATAGGCTAATTAGCCATTAATGTTATCCATGGCTGTCCAATCACCGCACCACAATAATTTTCTTTGTCGCTTTTATTTTCTCTCCTGAATCTGGAATTACTTTGATGCCATCACTGATATGGTAACTGCTTACATGCATTTCCTTTCACTTATGATTGTTCATTTTACTCATTGTCATGCTAACTTGCAATTAATTTACCTTATGATGCCATGCAATTTGCACTAAAAATGTGGCCCCCTTCTTTGTTCTACCTGGTTTGGCCTTTATTATATGTATGTAACAATTAACTGCATGTGTAATTTTTCAATCAATTGACAATGCATGTACAGCCTCAGAGGAAGAGCTTTGCTCGAAACACGTGTCAGGGTGTAGAACGGAATTAAAAATACATTACAACTGTTTTGATGTATTGTCTGTAACTTGGCGCAGTTCACTGGTTAAATTCACTGTTTTCTACTGAGGGTTCTTGGTCTAGGCACCCTCAAACTAACAGTTGAACGGTGCTGTCGTTACAACCCTACTAGTAGGCATTAGCGCTGGTGTTACTAGTGGCCTTTTTGACTGCCCCTCCCCCTTTTTGATAAGTGATAGTTACTTTGGATTGGTCTAGGTCAACACTAGCAATGATTCATGAATGATTATCAGATTGAAAACGAATTTCAGCAGTTCAAAACAAGAAGCAGCTATTTTGACATGGGGTGAAATGGAGCTAAATTGCAATTCGCTGCAACTTTTCCGTGTGCGGGAAACGCGACTGCGGAAAAACTATAAGGAATGTTGTTTTAGGTTCATTCGAGAGCTTAGGATCCTAGCCTCAAAATAACAGTTACATTTTGGTTGTAGGACGTGCGGTTCAGAAGTTACAGACGTTTTTGTGAAGGTAGATTTTCAGAAACAGAATCAAGATTTCAAAAATGACAGATGCGCTTTAAAGATTTACCAACAAGGGTAGGCTTATACTAAGGAGCTATGAAGAAGCAAGACACTCAACGGGCAGCTACCAGAACAGCGGCGCCTCCGCTCTGATCTCTGTCCATCAAAACACTTGTCCCTCTTCAGAAAAATATCAGCGCAAAGATGGTTATTGCTACAATTATCACAGACAATATAATGAGAAGAATTCAGGATGGACACACGATTCTATAATGCAGTTCTGGACAGGTTGAAATGGATGGAATAGAATTACTTTAAACTAAGAGATTGATTCTGTACAGTTCTATACTCGATACTCACTCCTATGGCTTTGGAATGGAGTGGGCCCCGTCAAAGATCTGGTCATGAGTTTGGCTGGGAGTCTCTCTCGCCACCGGACAGGTCTCCGGCACTCTGGTCTCAGCACGGCACTGCGGTCTGCGCGGCCTCTTGGACTGGATCTGACGGGTTCTGGGTTACAGCTCTGCTCTGCGGGTCTGTATCTTGGTTCTAGCACAGGGTTCTTGGCTAGAATAGCAAAACAGCGCAGCCAGGCTGTTGAATGTGAGAGCCCCTTGGAAGTTTAGGGGTTAGAATCAGGTTTCTAGATTCTGAAGCCTCTGAAAAAAGTTCAGCTTGTGGTTTAGGCCTCTCTGCTTCAAGGTTCTAGAGTTTGGTTCTGGAGTCTGATATCTAGATCTATGTTTGGATCTTCCTGCAGGGTGCTTCTCAAAGAAATCAATTGAGTAGTGGAAAAGTGTGTGTGTTCTATCTGTCCTCAGCAGTCTCTAGTTATGTATTTCCAAAGTGGGTGGGGAGGCTGATTCTACAATGCCCAACCCTCTAAAGATCTAATAGGTTAGAGGATTTCCTGTCCCCTGATTGGAGAAAGGAGCAGCATGTCATCCTGTGTCATCATGTGTCATGTTTATGGCTTAGGGGAAAGACCCTCTCCTTTTCTCTGTACAGTATATCTTATTTTTCATTAAAAAAACATATGTACAATATACACAACTTGTTAATACTACATACATTACATGACATATTAACTAAGGTACATTTCTGACCAACTCTCATCTTCCTAAGAGCTTTGGTTCAGAAATGACCACTTTTTGCGCCTTTGTTGGGTTTTTCAATATTATTTCTGCACCAATTTTTATCCATGCATGCACACCCCATCTGAGCACAGTTCTGTAATTTTTCAGGTTTCTGGCATAAACATAGTAGCTACAATATGAATAATTCTGGGGTTTGGTCTCAGAACATCGCAAGGAGTCCAGCTTAGTCTTAAACTGGGAGCGAATTTTTCATTTTAACAATCTCAATGTTTCACAGTTTTATCAATTGAGTGCAATTTGTTATAAGCATTTTTCTAAAACATACATTTGCTGTGCTATCTGATTCCACACAATGGTTTGTCTCTGCCTCCAAGGTCTGGGCTGACTCAGGGGTCACATGTCTCTCCTTCCTGGCTGCAGTTTGTTGTCAGTAACACCCGAATTAGCATTTTCTATTCAGCCCAAGTATTCCTTTGTCTGCACTGAGAGCAACAGGCCAGGGTGCCACTCCCAGTTCCTTTTGACACCAGCCTGTCAATCTCTTAGCCAAGGGCAGGGGAAGTCTCCTTTGTCCAGGGAGAAGGTGTGGAATTTATTTGAACACAGTGTGGGAAACTTTTAACTCTGAAACCCAATGTCCAAAAACTGTCTTATGTTATAATATAACTCCCATTTTTAACACATACATTAAACAATTAATTTCTTGCTTCAAGCCTTTTCAGAATATAGTTTTAAATTGTATCCACCTCTTAGCAAATCTTTCTTTGGCATAGTTTGGGCTCAATGTACAACTTGACACAAAATGGTTTTAAAACGCCGGCTTCTGGTAGAGGTGAGTAACGGTTTTACACCCATTTTTGACAGATTTCTTCCAGCAAGCAATCCACAAAAGTGGACTTTGTTCTGATATAGATACACTTCTGTGGACCTTATATTTATGTCTATTCTTGCAGAAGAATGATGTTGACCACCCAACAAGGAGGTTGGATCTTTTTGGGTGGTTTGTGAACCATGATTTGTGCAAATTGGACACCAAATTAAAAACAGATTTTTGAAACCAGCTCAGTTTTTTTGGCAATGATTTTGCTCTGTGAGCAGCCAAATGATGGGTTTTGGCAGTGGTCTCCTGTGTTACCACTGACATAGGCAAAAGCAGATGGTGGCCTATTTTTAAGGTTTTCACTGCACAATTTCTGGTGATTTCTGGCAAGCAGCATGATTTCCTGCGGCCATTACGATGTTTCTTCTGCCAGCAATGCACAGTGATGTTGCAGGGCTTGGATTAGTGGGTTAAGACATCCCACAATTTCATGAATTGTGGTTGTGATATATCTCTGTTTCTTGTTCCTATGGACTGTTATATATGTGTGTATGTTGCATGTTAATTGTATGTCTTTCCATGTGTCTGTATATGTGTGCACCAATTGAGTTCTCAGCCAATGCTTCTTTCAGATTATATGTTTCTATATATGTATTAATACCTTAGACATTTTATAATATTTTTGGTTAAAGGATTTATTAACTTATTTCCAATAGGCAGTACTGTCGCATCTGAGACATTTGCCAAGTAAACCTGCTAGGAACATTACCTTCCGTTTTTTTCCTGTGTATTAGGTAGGCATTGGCCAGGTTCCACCTGATAAGCCCAGGTATTCACACATTTTTTCATCTTTCCCCATTACCTTATGGAAGGTACTACCGCTATACCAATGCCTGGAAGGTGTCTCTCCCGTGCCTACACAACAGCCAAATCTTGACTTTTCTAATGCTTCTTTTGTAAAAGGAGGAGGCTCCTTCATGATGTGCTTCTAAACAATGACATATTTTTTTGTTGTCAGAAATGTTGTTACATTCACCTCTGTCTACCCCAAGCTAGAATTTCTGCTAAAGGTTGAGGTGGAACATACAGCACAGACGAGAAGCAAACAATCTCCCTAAACATAGCCATGAAAACACTTTTGATTGCATCCTGGTGAAGGCCCTGTCATGTATCACAGAGAGAGGACAACATATAGCTTGAGACAAAATCTATATCCATTTACTTTCCTCACAGAGAGGGTTAGGGAATTCCTACACATGCTACAGGGAAAACACAAGCGGGAACAGCAATAACTGTTGCCTTCATTGTTTTTGGGACTACGCACTGTGCTGTCCAGGAGATTCCCAGAGGCAGGGTCATAAGAACGGCCGACTGTATTAGGGGGCAAGGTCTAAGGACTACTCATTTTTCTGAGACTGGGAACGCAGGCTCTACTGTAATGCACAGCTTCTGGACTACTCAGTGTGCTGAAGCAAGAAATGGACAGTACCTGAAGACAGTGTTTTCATTACTAATGTTTTTTTATCAGATTGTATATCATGCAATTCAGCATTGTGATGGTTATACTGTACTGAGTCCCTGTCTGTTTATAATTCACATTGTAGGCACATTGGGCCTCATAACGAGTCCGGCGGTAACCTTGACGGTGCTTCTTTTACCGGCACCTAGCTTCCTGATGCCACACGGACATTACAAGTCCCGGTGGACCGGGAAGCTGGGTGCCAGAAATGTTAGTCTCCATTCCCCTGGAGTCTCATAGGACTCCACAAGAAAAGGTTCACGGAAGCTTCAGCGCCATTACTAATGGTGCCAATGCATCTGTGATGAGTCTGCCTATGGGGGCCGCTGCACCTGGCAGGGTCAGACCCGTCGGGCACAGCAGCCCTGGCAGGCAAACTCGTAGTGTGGCGGTCCAGAAACAAGGGTGCCGGTGAGCTTACCGAAGAAAATGTAAAGCCGTCAAAATACATTATGAATGAAAACAATCAAAGCAGTGGGATGTACCCCAAAGTAACACAAGTATGTCAGTGAATCCCCTGTACATCATATGGATATAAACTAAGAGAAAGTAGAAGACAGCAGTGGGTGTTAGGAATCTTACCAGTACTTGGTCTCTCTCGCAACATTGAAGGAAACAACATCCCCACAGGGATTTTGCTCCCTCATGATGGCAGTGAATTGGTACACTCTACTGAAGCTCAGACAGCGCTTCAGTTGTTAACAGCATGGCACCCAGAATTTGCTCTGTCAGGACGAGTCTACCTGGAGAACTATGCATATAACGCAGCCCAACAGTGAGCGCCTTGCATCACTTTGTATTTTCTTACCTAACACTGGTGCTTAATTTTCTACTCTTGCCCGTCCCTGTTTTGCCTTCTTTTTGCCTCTCTTATTCCCTGTTGCACCGTGTGCAGAGCTGCTCTCTGCACAGTACTTTCAGTTGCTGTTTCTTGTCTGTCGCTATTCGTCCTGCTTCACTCCTAATCTGTTTACTGATTTTGCTTACCTTGCTCGCAGCCTTTTCCTACGCTGCTACTTTGGGAAGTCTGTTCCCGTTTACTCTCTGCTGTCCACTTCCAGCACTTCCAGCACGAATGGTTTCATCTTGACTTCGGGAACGCAGCGTCTACTCCATTCTACAGCAACAATCTTTGGACTCCTACCCTTCAGGAACTTCAGTTGTACTTCTTTATGACTCCCATTACTGCAGCACCGGGCAAGGGATTTTCCCTCATTGGGTTTTTCCCTTTGGGCTTGGCCCGTAGAGTACACGTTGTTGCCCTGGTTTATGTGGGTAAAAATGATGCTTTTTGTAGCTGTGTCTTTCAGCAACACCTTTTGGAAAGGATGCTGATGGGAGTCCACCTTACAACCACAGGTAACTTTTTGGGTAAACTAATCCTCACAGCAAGCGACGCCCAAAGCCATCATAATTGATCAAATGCAGCAGGTTTTGGCTCTGTTTCAGGATCTCACTCAGGAGGTAAAGCATTTAAACAACGAAAATGCTACAATGCGACAAATGATTGCGGCTTCACCAGCTCAGTCAGAAATACCCCCTGCTGCTCTAGGTTCGGGGAAGTTCAAAGAAAACCCTAAAAAGCTTAAGGAGTTCTTGGAAGCTTGTGTAATGCAGTTTACATTGAAGCCCTCCTTTTTCCCAACGGATCGATCAATAGTCAATTTTATGGTACCAAATCTGACAGGAAGTGCCCTGGCATGGGCAACTACCTTGGTTCTTACCAGCAATCAGATTCTGGATTCCTACCCTGCCTTTGCCAACAGTCTTCAGGCCATGTTCAGTCATCAAGAACTTACCATCACAGCACAGGAATATCTTCTGGACATAAAACAGGGCTCCTTAGATGTATTATCCTACATCACCTTCTTCAAACAAATGGCTGCAGAGACTGCCTTGTTATATGATGCCTTAGTGACCTTGTTCCATCGTGGGTTATCTAAAAACGATGATCGCATTGGTACTGCGAATAGAATTCTGTTTGCAAGAGCGCCAACTCGGAGAAACGCAAAGGACTCCTCCAAAAGACATCTGACGGCTTTTGTTCTAATTCTCGACAAATTTCCAAAGAGGAGCCAATGCAGATTGGCATAGCGAGAGGTTGTCAGGTTTCTTTGCCTATTGGTGAGGGTTGTATTGTAATGTTTTATAATTCTTGTGTACACTTTACTATTTACATAATTCATACACAGTTCAGAATAAAACTTACCTTAACTCCTATTGTTCAGAAGGAGAGTTCCCCAAGCCATCATGGTAGTGAGGAGGCAGGGAATTGATTGGATGAAAACATTCTGCAAGGTGATTGGAGGCTGAGTTGGCTAGGAAACAGAATGAGAATTCTAATCTGCATTTCACTGTCCTACCTTAACAGGAAGGTACTGTTGTTAGTTTCTCCCTTAAGTTAGGCCCATTTGAATTCTCTAAATCCAGTTCTGGTTGGTGTGAAAGCAGGCATAACAGGTTTGAACCCAGATCCACGTGGGACAAGACAAGCAGTTGGACTGATGGGAGCGCAGCGCTCTGATTTCTTGTGAAAAGTTCGAAATACTTTAATTCATTAAGTTGGGATCAGTGCAAGTGAAACTGTTCACTAAACTGCCATCCTGAATCCCATAGTAGTTTAGGTAATTCGTTAGGAAGTTGTTCATAGTGCCATAAACTAATTTAGTAAAATGTCAGTTTGCAGCTGCATATCATCAAGGAATAAAATCTTCTGTTTTTGCTGAGATGTCAAACTAATCTTGTACAAATTTGTTTATTTAGGGTTAGCTTGAAGATTAAATAAAACGTTCCAAACACGTGCACGGCAAACACTTGACTTAAGACTGCTGCTGGCGCATGCTTCAGGGAGTAATGTTTCTTTCCGTGAGAGATACTGTCATTGTGGAGTGAAGGAAGCATGCGCGGCGGCGATGCGTGTTTCTGTTTACATGCCAGTGCGCATATATGCGAGAGATCAACGTGTCGCTTTAAATCCTTTTAAGTGTTATCTTGGACAATTTCAGAGCAGCGTTCAGATGCGTGCACGAGCGAGAGATCAGTATCTCGTTTTAAATAGATTAAAGTAGTAACTTTTGGTCGACGCCAGTACAGCGTTCCAGTACGCATGTTCCAGGGAATCCAGTTTCTTTAAAAGGGAACTCAGTAAACATTTGAAAACATCTGAGGTACAGTGTCTAGAACGCTAGCGTCTGGCAGTGTTCAAACGCACCGAAGTCTCGTTGAAGACTCATTTTCCCTACGCATGCTCTCAGGGCTCATTAGCCCAGAGTAGTGCGCAGGAATCAACTCATTCTGGGAGAACAACTTTGGATTTGAAAACCAAAGCAAGTGCAGGAGTTAAATATAAAGACTTTAAAGTTTACCAAGACACTTTTCTGGGAGAAACCTTCTGCACCCTTGATTCCAGACCAAAACCACTGCTCAGAAGTAGGGATAAGTTGCTCAGAGGCTACATTTATTCTTTAAAGGAGACTCACATCCCACGCAAGGAACACTTCCCCAAGTTGCAGTATCCACATTACAAGCATGCATTCTACGGAGGAAGGATACTCAAGTTGCTGTAAAGTCTCTACAAATGGATTCCTTGACCGTGATAAGAATAGCTGAAAATCCTGCTTCCCAGCTCTCCAGTGAAGCATAACAGGTATAAAGGATCACAGGGGAACTGAGGTGGGGTGTTCTGGCTAGAAAGATAATAATCTCTTGTTTTCTCATCCTCTGCTGGTGCTCGGAGCGACCTGTGTTCTGTTTTTTATTTTGTCCACTTCCCCTTTTCCCTTTGAGGTGTTGAGACTCCTGCTGAAACATACCAGTAGTTGACTACATACCTTCGAGGGACTAGTGTGGCTTAGCAGCTCCTGCAGATCAAGGTACAGGACCGGACAGAGGTCCACTGACGCCAGAAATATGGAATTGTTGTAAGACTCTCGGTTTATGTATATATTTGGGTTCCAACAAGCATTTGGCAAGGGAATGCCCAATTGCCCCACCCACGACCGGCAGGAAATGCCAAACCCCGTCTGTAGAGGCAACCAAGGATCGGGCAAAAGCAGTATGTTCCTACACTAACAATCCTCAGGATGCCATTATGATGGTTCTCAAGGTTGATTTACTTTTGCATGACACCCTCATCGATTGTGGGGCACTGTGCAATTTCCTAAAAGATCACTGGGCCTTGGACGATCAAATCGCCTGGGAACCCACCTCAATACCCATACCAATAGGCAGAGTTGACTGGACCCCATTGTCTTCCGGGCTCATCAAGGAACAAACCTCCAAGTTTGTTATGCGCCTTTCTAAACATACCGAACCATTAGGTTCGATTTAATAAAAGCAGCGCATTATTCGATTATATTAGGCCTACCCTGGCTTTGTCAACACAACCCGTTCGTGAATTCAACTGCTTGAACCATGTTTATAGACTCTAAGTTTTGCCTGTCCCATTTCCATGGTAATGGGGTGATTGGGTTCCATGCGCACGCAGATAACAAGGAGAACAGATCTGTTTCAGTGCTCCAGATGTTACCCAAGGAATACCATGCTTACCAACATGTTTTCTCAGAAGAGGTATACAAGGAATTACCTTTACACAGAGCCAAGGATTGCTGCATTGATATCTCTCCTGATACCCAAGTACCCTTTGTTAGGATGTATACACTATCCGAGCCTGAAAAAGAAGCCTTACGATCCTACCTACAAACCAATCTATAAAACGGCCTAATAACACAGTCTAGTTCACCTGCAGGGTTGTCGATGTTCTTTATCCCCAAGAAGGACACTTCAGAACTGCAGCCCTGTATTGATTATAGGGGGTTGAACAAGATAACTGGGTAGGATAAATACCCTCTTCCCTTGATACCTGACATTCGTTAGCTGTCTGAGGGGCTTCCATTTACGCAAAATTGGACCTTAGAGGTGCATACCATTTCCCGCAGATTTGTAGTGGCTATGAGTGGAAGACAGCATTCTTAACTCCTTTCGGCAAAACCGAATACCATGTCATACCCTTCAGTCTGGCCGACGCCCCTGTTGTTTTTCAACGGTTCATGGATCATCTTTTTTTGGATCTCATGATGCATTCCAGAGTCATTTATCTCAATGACATTTTAATTTTCTCCAGAAATCTCCAGGAACATTGAATTCACATATCAGAAGTCCTTGCACGCCTGTTAAACAATACATTGTATACTAAACTGGAAAAAAGCAATGTCCATCAATCATCGGTTAGCTACTTGGGCCACGTGCTATCCTCTATTGGGGCTTTTATGGATCTCCCAAAAGTACAGGCTATCGTACAGTGGAAGGAACCGAGTTCAGTGAAAGACATACAAAGGCTTTTGCGGTTCTCCAACTTTTATAGAAAGTTTATCGCAAACTTTTCCCAGAGGATCTTACCCCTAATGGCTCTTCTAAAAAAGGGGTATGTTTTCTATGGAATGATGCCACCAATAAGGCTTTTCAGGAACTCAAAGATCTCTTCACAAGAGCAGTCACCATACGACTCGCAGATCAAAACAGGCACTTCATTCTGGAGACAGATGCTTCTAACGCTGCAATCGGTGCGGTCCTAAAACAGCTGTTTGAAGATGGCTGTGAACATCCTATAGCTTATATGTCAAAAACTTTATCCATCTTAGAACAAAACTACACTGTCCTGGAGAAGGAACTCTTGGCCATAAAAAGAGCCTGTACTGAGTGGTATCATCTATTGCTGGGTTCCCGGCATCAAGTACCTGTAAGGACTGATCACTGTAACCTGAAGGTCCTACAGCAACATGAATGTCAGAACAGCAGACAGGCCCGATGGGCTTATTTTTTCACACTACAACCTCTTTTTCGAATTTTTGCCCAGAATCGAAACCAAACGGCAGATGCATTATCCCATATGGATTCCGATGCTGGCTTCCACACACAATGAGAAAAGCTGCTTACTAATGCCTCTTGCCTGTTTACGGTGTCCACCTTTCTGTAACAGGTACGACAGGCCACCAAACCTCAAGACTCTTCTGTGCAAACAACCATGAAACAACATGTCTTATACGAGGAGCAATGATTTATATTTCGGGACCACCTACTCTACATACCCACCCCTTCTTTACAAATAGAAGTGATGTACATGTATCATGACACCAAGACCGTGGGTCATCGAGGAATTTGCTATGTTGGAAAACATCACCAGACACTTCTGGTGGCCAATCCTCTTCCGAGAAGTCCAAGAATATGTTTCAGCCTGTGTCATTTGCCAACAAAGCAAGACTCCACGCAAACTCCAATTGGGAAAATTGATACAACCTCCCTTACTATTGCGTCCTTGGCTACACATCAGTACTGACTTCATAGTTGACCTGCCTCCCTCCAATAATTGTATCACTATTATGGTGACAGTTGATTCGCTCATGAAAATAGCTCATTTCATTGCTCTCCCCTGAGTTCCCTCTGCACAACAAATGGCCGAAGTATTTCTTCAAACCATTTTCCATCTTCACGGCTTACCAACCACAATAAAATTGGATCGAGGACCCCAATATACTTCTAGCTTCTGCAAAATACTGTGTAAAATACTAGGCATCCAGAGAGCATTACCCTTAGGCTACCATCCACAGTTCAACCGACAAACGGAAAGGTTGATCTAGTCTCTTGAACAATACTTGCTGTCTTTCACGTCGGCTTCAAACAACAACTGAGCTGTGCTCCTGCTATTCACTGAGTTTGCATATAACAATTCAGTTCATTCAGCGATAGGGGTCAGCCCCTGTTATGGGTTCCATCCTACCTGTGTGCCTATGGTATCTCCTTCGAACACTAAAGTTCCATCTGTAAACAAACGTATAGACAAGATAAAAACAGGTCAGACTATTGCTTTGCAGGCTCTAACGGAGTCCAAAGCTTACAGTAAAAGACAAGCGGATCGCAAGAATTTACAAACACCTACCTTGGCAGTCAGGGATCTTGTTTGGTTTTCATGTACCGAGACACATGGTGCCTTCTAAGCTGGCCCCACATTTTTTTGGGCTCTTTAAGATCTGTCAACTTGTGGGCCCTGTGGCTTTCAAACTTCAACTACCCATGTCATGGTCTCGGATTCATCTTTTTTTCCACATCTCTCGGTTGAAAGCTCACATGCCAGATCACTTTTGTAGACATCACCACAGACCTCCCGCACCTGTTGACACCACCTCAGGACCAAAATTTGAAGTCAAAGCTGTATGTGATTCCAGATACCATCTAGGCATTTGCAATACTTGCTAGACTGGAAGGGGTATGGACCAACAGATCGTACGTAGGTACCCACCACCGCAGTCCATGCACCCACCCTCCTGAGGAGGTTACACAGGTTACACTTAAGGTTTTTACTGCATCTGAGACAGGGATCTGTATTCCGTCTATCAGTAATGATGTGAATTGCGGGCTGAGTTTCTTTAGCACTATGGGGGAGCCTACGAACAGGCTCTCCATCTTGTTGTCATTTAAGCATAGGTAGTTAGTCTGTACAACTGTATTCTAGCGTAAACTCTGTTGAGCATAAGTGATTCTGTGTTTGAGGAGGGTATGGTTGATGCGCTGTCAGTGTCTGAGAAGGGTCTCATGGATCTGCCATCCAGGAGGGAGGCAATCCATAGCGAGGCTTCTTTGGAGAAATTGGTTGCGGCTGTGAGGCAATGGCATAATCTTTTGTGGTCTACTAGGTCGAATGCGGCCGATACATCTAGTAAGAGGAGGAGTGCCGATTTGCCTTCATCCCTGAATTCCATTTGAATCTTAAGGTCTAATAGTGGAGACTCAGTGCCATGGTCCGGGCGGAACCCTGATTGCTGCATCCCTACGATGTGATTGGATTCAAGATAGTGTTGGATCTGCTTGTAGGCTGCTCGGTCAGAGCTTTTATGATTGCTGCTGGGCATATGTCTCCTTTGCATTTGGTTGGTTTTATTTTTTTGAGGATATTGGCTGTTTCTTGCTCAGTGACTTCTCTAAAGAGGACGGGGTGCAGTGTGTGATGTAGTGGTGGGGGGTTTGATGGGGTTGGTCTTGACTCGTTTGTCTTCAATTTCTTTCTGAAGTAGGCAGATTTTTAGAGCACATGGAATTCTGTATGTTGGGGCACCATGTTTCGTCCTTATTGATCAGTGAGGGTTGTGATGCTGGGTTTTTCACGTTCTCTAATTATTCTAAATAGTTCTTGCGATTCAGAGTTTTCTTTGGCTATTCTGGTATTGTAGATTGATGCTTTAGCTGCTGTGATGGCTTGCTTATATGCATTTGCATTCCTGTTGCAGTGTTCTGTTTTTTTTCTCCAGATAGCTTTGGCTTGTCTTTTCTGGGAATGAAGTTCTTGGAGATCTGAGGTCAACCAAGGGTTGCAGTGGTCTGTGGGTTTTGTTTTTCTGGGAAGGAGTGGAGATACTGAGTCTATGGCTTTGGTTAAGGTGCTTGTGTAGATCTCAGGTAGATTGTGAGGGCCATTTGAGGCTGGTTTTTCCAGAGACAGGGGCTTAAGGAGGGTGAGATTGATTCTTTGGAGATTTGTTTTTAGCTTTGGGACCATGTGGGTGGTTGTGTTGGTGGGGTGGGTGGAGCTTGTTTGAAAGTCGGGAAGGAGAATGCCAGGATGTGATGGTTCGACCATTATCATTCCTTATTTGGACTGATAGTTGAGTGGTGACAGTTCTGGATTTTGGAGTGGGGGATTTGTGCCAGGCGAAGTGGAGGTTATTTGTCCAATCTGGTTGGTTCAATGCCTCCTGTGCAGGCTGTTGTGATGTTTGGGTTGATTTTTGTGAGTTCTGGTGAGGGCTGTTGGATGTTTAGGAATTCGGGGAGGTTTGTGAATGGGGTGTGCCTGGTTTAGGTGAGGCGGTGGTCTGCGTGCAGTGGGGGACCTATGCCTGCTGGACTGTTGCAAGCTTGTGGAGTGGGTGTGACTTGGGCTGGACAGTGCTGGGGTGTCGAGGGGAGTCGGGATTCGAGTTTGTGCTGTGTTGTGGACCGAAGGTGACTTTGAGGTGAAGGAAAGGGTTAGTGCAGGTACTGGAGGGATGGCGCGGGCAGTGGGTCGTCGTGACAATAGTATGTTTCCTCCGATTAGATGAGCTCTGGCAGTGCATAGGTGTACCTCTGGAATATCTTCAGTGTTAAGGTTAGTGGATACAGTGGTGTCAGTTTTGTGCTGAGACTTAGGTGTCCAGTAGAGGAGAGTAGCAGAGAGCTCTTGCAGCCTTAATCCTCAGATGAACCTTACAACCATAGGTCAGTTTTGGGTACCTAATCGTCACAGTTGGATGTATCCCAAAGTAACCCAAGTATGTCAATGAATCCCCATTTACATCAGAGGTTACAAACTAAGGGCAAGCAGAAGACAGCAGTGGGGTGCCATTTTTTTGTATTACTAACTGGCCACAGGTTAAACTTAGGCACAGCATGTTTCTTTTTTTTCTTTCTTTTTTTATTTTTTTATTTATAGTTACGAAGTAACTTTTACAAAAACATCTTTAGGTTCCAACTAAAACATTACCAGCCTAAGCTTGGTATGAACATTCATTACATTTTAGACGTGACATACAAAGACAGTATTGACATTATTTTCCAACCTTTGCTTAATAACAATATATCAACATTCATTACATTTTAGACGTGACATACAAAGACAATATTGACATTATTTTCCAGCCTTTGCTTAATAACAATATATCAACATATTTAAAATATAAAAATGATGTGATTCTTCATCATGATAAAACCATTTTAGAAGTATAAAAGATAATTAAATTCCTATGAATAACGATATTTATCTGCCCTTCATCTCGGCTCATTTCAAATTATTCCCCAAAACCTGGATTTCCAGAAGATTAGTACAGGAATATATCATATTGGAGTGCCAGATAGTTTTGTGATATTACTCACGTCACAACACACTTTCAGGAACCTAACAACCGCAATCTGTAGAGTCACTCTTTCCCCATGTAACATGTCACACCACAGTAGCTCCAAGTCAACTCGCTCTGTATTGGGCAAAAACGTACTAAAATACCCAATACGCTCTTCTCTGAGCCCATCACATGTCATCAGCCAATGGCACAATGATTCCACCTTGTCCTTTTGTTTACAAAACTTACAAAAGGAGTGACCTCTATGATTACCGTTCCTGATGTCCAAAATTTCTCCTGTTTCTAACACATTAAATCTAAACCTCATAAAGGCTTGCCTCCAATCTCTGTTCGGAAATTGTAATAAGTATGGAGCAGGTTCGCCCATCTTTTTATGGACATTTATGATTTGAGGATAGAGCTTGGTCTTCTGAATCTCATCAACAGTAAGATTCCAATCTGCATGTGCTAATAGTAATTTTACTTTCATAGGATTACTGATTAGGAGGTCTCTTGAGACTCCCAGGTTGTCAAGTATGTTGTTAACTTCCTCCATCAAATCCTTCAAATAGATTGAGGAGGGAGCGCCTTTCTTGATGTTTCTTCCCAAGATATAATAAGGTGTACATTCGTGGCTCGTCATCAGTTTCCGATATAAACATAATCTTCTCCATTCAAGAGTACTCCTCAAGGAGTGAAGGCCTAGCTCGTACCTAATTGCCCCGATAGGGATGCATTTAGGAAGGCAGCTTACCATGGATCTAACCAGCTTAGATTCATATTTCCCCACCTCGTTTCTACACCAGAACGGTACCAACTCCAGTCCATAACATAACTGTGCTACGATTTTGCTGTTATATAACCGAATGATAGGTAGGAGGGAAAACTTGCCGTATTTCAGATCAATTTTACGGAGTTGAACAATCATATTTCTAGTCTTGGTTTCCAAGAACTCTCTTAAATTTGCTTTTTTTTAATTTCCAAATATGGGATAACCAAGATATTTGAAAGAACAACACCTTAAAAGTTTTTCGTGGTTTAAAAACCACGAGAAGTATTTGGAATTCTTCTTACTTGACAAGCGTATTATTACCGTCTTAGTGAGATTGATTTTTAAGGCATTTTGGTGGATGTATTTACTATAAGCTGATAAGAGTCGCTGTAGACCAATCGGGGTGTGATCATATAAGGTAACGTCGTCGGCATAAGCCGTCCACATTAGCTTACAGCCTTCTATTTTGGGTGAAAAGACATTAAGATTTACAAAGTTGTTGCCTAGATCTGAAAAGTATAGATTAAAAAGGGTAGGGGCATATATGCACGCTTGCCTAAGGCCATTTGTAACCCGAATCCCCTGGGTTAGGGTTCCCTCAGCACTAAGTCTTACTTTCAATCTAGAGTTTACATGCATGTAGTAAAGAATCAATGGCAACTGAGGCGGCATTCCCAAAAGGTCCAGTTTAGCCCACAAAATTGACCTGTCTACAAGGTCAAATGCAGTGGTCAGGTCAATGGATGCGGCATAAACTGGATTGTTGCCAGGAGTCCATGCAGTATTTTGTAGCATGTTAATTATTAGGCCTCCTGCATCAGTGCCTACATTCTTCCTGAATCCAAATTGATATGGTGATAAAATTTTAAATTTGTCAATCCATGTCTGGATATGTTCAAGAATCAAAAAATAGGGCTCTTGGTGTGGAACCTATTCTACCCAGTAGGGTTAACTAGGAAAACAAAAGATACAAATGAATAGGTCCAAGGATGCTAGGCTCAGAACAACACCTCCACATGTATTATCAAACTCTGCATTGCTAAGGAAGGAATCACTCTTCAATAGTATGTTGTAGAGATAAATCTCATTTTTTTATATTAGAGTTGTGTGCAAAAAGACATAAATCCAACATTTAGAGAAATTAAGACATCAAAATGGTTTGCTAAAAAAGTACAATCAGACAAAAAAACAGAAAGATATTTACAACACACAGTGCCAAAAAAACATTTTTTGGGACAATCTCCAAATTGTGTGTGTGCAACAAACCCGACTCCTATTAGGATTTGCCAAGAAATTCACATATTACAGTGTACATATTCAAGTCAACATTTGTGGAAAACACATAGAACAATGGTGGGTACACAACATTATTTTTCTTGTGTAAACAGCATTAATGTGCTGTAGTTTTGGGGGGAGTAGTGCGTCTACACCAGGTGTTTCAGCCGTTTCTAGGTGGGCTAGGTGTGCCTCATCTTTAACACGGCCTTCATCAGGACAGAGTTCTGTGTAGATTGACGTCTGTGCTGTAGGGGAAGGAGACTACAGTCAGGGGGGTGTCTGAGCCAAAATTATTTAGTTTGAGTGAATCACGTGTGGTTGATGTAAAATCAAAAAGCACATAGCTTACCTATGGGTTAATAGATTTCACAGGCGCTAAATTTGAGATCTGCTAGCCGCATGGGCTGGTCTCTGTATGATCCTGTTGCAAATAACAGAGAACGAGAGAAGCAAAGGGAGGTTGAAGCTAAACATGTCCCTGTTTAAAAAGGCATGAAAAAAAGTTCAGGGAAAAAAGTCTTACCTCTCGCTGGAGGTCGAAAAATGCTGATCCAGGGTGGTATCAGTGGGAAACAGACACGGCTTGCACAGCTAAAAAATATATACAGCTCAAGGTGAGTGTGGCTACCTAGTAACAACTGTCTCATATATATAGCAGTAAGAGCAGGGTTTATTTTAAAGTACCTGTGAGGGTTGCAGCATGGGCAGCCTGTCTGCAAAAAAGTTCGAGCTGGAGCTCCTCAGGCTGCTGAGTCACAGAGGAGACTGCAGGGGCCTGACTGCAAAGCGTTGGTAACGCTGTTGCTAGGTCCCTGTAGGTATTTATATGTCGGCCATCTTGGAATGGCCCTAGGATTTATGTGGGAAACAAAATGATGGATTCTGCTCCATCCGGGGGGCACAAAAAAAGCTCAATCAATTTTGGGTGTGATTAGTGTCAACGCGTGTCTAAAAAGTTAATTTAGACAATATTGTTGACAAACGGTTGTCATGGCAACCGTAAGCATTGCAGAGTGGCATTGGTTTTTTATACTCTGAAACAACATAGCTAATGGCCCCATGAGGTTGTGATTACCGAAAATACTTCATTTCAATATGTTGTGGCATGGATCACAAAATGTGTATGTGTCTCAGGAATCTCAGCAGAGAAAAACCATAATTAAGTAAGTGGACAGTTTGTATTGTATTACTAACTGCCCGAGAGGGTGAGAATTAGGGCGTGTCGCCTGGAAACTTAATACATAGTTTCATAATGACAGAAAACATTTGGAATTAACAAAGAAAATATAGTTTTTCATGTAGGTGATTTCATACATTGACCAAAAAAACACACAAAGTGCCATAATGTCTATTGACTTCTGCATTTCATGAAATGAAAAATGATCATAGTGTTAAGAAGTTCATAGAAATGTACGTTTCAAACATTTTTTTGAAGTTTACCTACCTTCGTGCAGAGACACTGGACAACAACAACCACAGAATAAGTCAGACAAGACCACAGGTTTAAAAGAACAATCCAAGTTCTATCCTCCACCTGGCTCGACTCCCGTCGAGATCATAACTTTTGAGATGATAGTCACCAAGACCATACTAGCTGGTTTTAAAAAAGACAACTTCTACAGCGATAACCTTGACAAAGAAGAAAGGATTGCTATGAGAAATTTGGAAACCGACAGATCAATCACAATCAAGCCTGCAGACAAAGGGGGCGGCATAGTCGTTTGGGATACCTCTGATTACAACATTGAGTGCCTACGACTACTGGGCGATCGAGAAGCTTACCTACCTTTGGAATACAACCCTACCAAGGTCCTCCAAGACGAAATTGCAAGCCTCACTCAACACGCCCTCACGCAAGGTTGGATATGTGAAGATGAGAAGATGTTCTTGAACAAAACCAACCCACGCATCCCAGCCTTCTATATCATCCCAAAGATGCATAAAAATTCAGAAAAACCGCCCAGTAGACCGATTGTATCGGCGTGCGAATCCCTCCTGGAACCTTTGTCCCTTTACACAGACTATTTTCTAAAACCTTTTGTAATCAAAATGCCCTCCTACCTAAAGGATACCACAAACACTATTAACTTACTTGACGACATCATCCTCACTACCGATAGCCTCCTTGTCACAATGGATGTCGAGGCTCTATATACATCGATACCACAACAAGAAGGTCTAGAAGCCATTCGTGACATCCTGAACACTAGAGAAGACTTAGATTCTACCCCCACAAATTTCACCCTTGAGTGCACTAGATTGGCAATGTCTGAAAATTTCTTCCTGTTTCAGAACCAAATCTACAAACAAACTAAAGGTGTGAGTATGGGCGCTACTTTCGCCCCAGACATTGCCAATCTATATATGGCCCGCTACGAAAAGAACCATGTCTTCACGCCAGACAACCCATTCCTAGGAAACATCTCATTATGGAAGAGATACATTGACGACGTGATTATTATATGGCAGGGGACAGCTTTGGAACTACAACAGTTCCATAGTTGGATCAACTTAAGAAATACTCACATTAATTTTACCATGCATTGGGACCACCACCAAATAGATTTCTTGGATCTGCATATCTACAAGACCGGGGATCGACTAAAAACTGAGTTGTTTCGAAAACCCACGGACCACAACACTTTGTTGCACTTCCAAAGTTATCATCCGATGGGATTAAAGTACAATTTACCTTACGGACAATTTTTGCGTATACGAATAAATTGTTCAGACCTGGCAAAATTCCAACAACATGCGGAAGGACTAACCCAACGACTTGCAGAGAGAGGCTATCCAAAAAAGGCCATCAACCAAGCCAAAAAGAGAGCCAAACATACACCTAGAGAAATCTGTTTGGAAAACAAACCGAAAAAAGATTTGGGAAGACTGGTATGTGTCACCACTTTTGGACCCTTGAGCCTATTGATCCAGAAAACCATCAAGAAGAACTGGCATTTGGTGAAACACCCCGGCACTCTGCACAATGTGCCATGTTTTGCTTTAAAAAAAAACAGAAATCTAAGAGACGCTCTAGTACACACCTTCATAGAGCCACCCCCACAAACACAGAACACACTATGAGATTTACCTCCGATAGTTGGACATCACAAATGTGGTCAATGTGTGGCATGCCCTTTGACCCTACAAAAGAAATCTTTCGAACATGCACAAGTTAAATGGATAATGAAAGATTTTACATACTGTAACACGAAGGGTGTCATATATGTAATACAATGCCCTTGCAAACTCCTTTACATAGGAAAAACCACACGTGCCATCAATATGCGCATCTCTGAACATCGTTCCTGTATCAGGAACAAGGTAGCAGACAAGCCCCTAGTAGAGCATTTTATCAGTAAGAACCATAGTGATACTGATATAAGATGGTTTGTCCTCCAAAAAGTGAAACCAGCAAAGCGTGGGGGGATCTGAACAAAACGCTGACCCAATTAGAACAACGGTGGGTCCACAGACTTAACTCCGTTCAGGCTGGTCTAAATGTGTCAGTTGAATGAAAGTCTTTCCTGTAATGACATGTGCCCAATGATTGAGTATGAGCTATGAACTTCTTAACACTATGATCATTTTTCATTTCATGAAATGCAGAAGTCAGTAGACATTATGGCACTGTGTGTGTTTTTTTGGTCAATGTATGAAATCACCTACATGAAAAACTATACTTTCTTTGTTAATTCCAAATGTTTTCTGGCATTATGAAACTATGTATTAAGTTTCCAGGCGACACGCCCTAATTCTCACCCTCTCGGGCTGTTAGTAATACAATACAAACTGTCCACTTACTTACTTATGGTTTTTCTCTGCTGAGATTCCTGAGACACATACACATTTTGTGATCCATGCCACAACATATTGAAATGAAGTATTTTCGGTAATCACAACCTCATGGGGCCATTAGCTATGTTGTTTCAGAGTATAAAAAACCAATGCCACTCCGCAATGCTTACGGTTGCCATGACAACCGTTTGTCAACAATATTGTCTAAATTAACTTTTTAGACACGCGTTGACACTAATCACACCCAAAATTGATTGAGCTTTTTTTGTGCCCCCCGGATGGAGCAGAATCCATAATTTTGTTTCCCACTCGATCCTAGGGCCATTCCAAGATGGCCGACATATAAATACCTACAGGGACCTAGCAACAGCGTTACCAACGCTTTGCAGTCAGGCCCCTGCAGTCTCCTCTGTGACTCAGCAGCCTGAGGAGCTCCAGCTCGTACTTTTTTGTAGACAGGCTGCCCATGCTGCAACCCTCACAGGTACTTTAAAATAAACCCTGCACTTACTGCTATATATATATGAGACAGTTGTTACTAGGTAACCACACTCACCTTGAGCCATATATATTTTTTAGCTGTGCAAGCTGTGTCTGTTTCCCACTGATACCACCCTGGATCAGCAATTTTCGACCTCCAGCGAGAGGTAAGACTTTTTTCCCTGAACTTTTTTTCATGCCTTTTTAAACGGGGACATGTTTAGCTTCAACCTCCCTTTGCTTCTCTCTTTCTCTGTTATTTGCAACAGGGTCATACGGAGACCAGCCCATGCGGCTAGCAGATCTCAAATTTAGCGCCTGTGAAATCTATTAACCCATAGGTAAGCTATGTGCTTTTTGATTTTACATCAACCACACGTGATTCACTCAAACTAAATAATTTTGGCTCAGACACTCCCCTGACTGTAGTCTCCTTCCCCTGCAGCACAGACGTCAATCTACACAGAACTCCGTCCTGATGAAGGCCGTGTTAAAGATGAGGCACACCTAGCCCACCTAGAAACGGCTGAAACACCTGGTGTAGACGCACTACTCCCCCCAAAACTACAGCACATTATGTTTACGCAAGAAAAATAATATTGTGTACCCACCATTGTTCTATGTGTTTTCCACAAATGTTGACTTGAATATGTACACTGTAATATGTGAATTTCTTGGCAAATCCTAATAGGAGTCGGGTTTGTTGCACACACACAATTTGGAGATTGTCCCAAAAAATGTTTTTTTGGCACTGTGTGTTATAAATATCTTTCTGTTTTTTTTGTCTGATTGTTCTGTTTTAGCAAACCATTTTGATGTCTTCATTTTTCTAAATGTTGGATTTATGTCTTTTTGCACACAACTCTAATATAAAAAATGAGATGTATCTCTACAACATACTATTGAAGAGTTATTCCTTCCTTAGCAATGCAGAGTTTGATAATACATGTGGAGGTGTTGTTCTGAGCCTAGCATCCTTGGACCTATTCATTTGTATCTTTTGTTTTTCCTAGTTAACCCTCCTGGGTAGAATAGGTTCCACACCAGGAGCCCTATTTTTTGATTCTAGTCTGTACAGCCCGTGGCTGTGGGCATCGACCGACCCATAACAAGGTCAAAATCTAGCTATAGTAAAATAAATTTCCATCTGTCATCTATGGATAACGTCAACGTAGTCTCGTATACCGATGACTATTTTAAACAACTTCTAGGGTTTTCACTACGAAACGAGGAGGGTGTGCTCACTAGAGGTTTGACTGAGGACCAATTAGAAATACTCAATCAAAAGAAAAAAGAATAATTCGAACAGAGCTACATGGTAAGTTCATGCTCGAATACTTGAGGACCGCCATAATACCCGAAGGCCTCCAGGTACGGAACATCCCCAGGGTATTTACAGATAACCCTAAGTTCACGAAAAACTTTAGTGGGGTTGGAAATAAATGCAGCCGCGATTGGTTGATTCTGGTTATAGACACGGCTAAAGAGGAATGTGAAAAACAAGGCGCTGAATTAATCGATTTGGAAAAAAAGTTTCTCGAAGACAAATCCATTCAGGATGCTAAGGATAAGCTGGATAAATTGGAGTTGGAAATCACCAAGTTCAAAAATCTGACACTGGACAGGAAGGTGGACAAGTTCAAAAAAGACCTAGCGAACTATTCAGAAGAAAAAACCTATCATTTTCTCAGACCTACATACTACACAGATTTACAAGCAAGCCAAAACTACAATCGGAGAAATAGATCAGTCAATTTCGCAGGGACCTCCTCCAGTGGGAGTGGAAGTACCTCAAGCCTACCGGGATCTACAGCGCAACAGCAACCACAACCTTTTTTTCCCAGGGGCGGACAAAGAGGAAGACCCAGGAGACGACTGACGCAACCAGGACAGCGAATGAGAACGCGCCAGTGGTACCAAAACCAAGGACAGAACCAGGGATACCAGTCTTCATCTTATCCACCCGCTTTATGACCCCACCAGAATTAAGGCTCCTCGCCAAGGGTTTGTCCTTCGTCCCTGCCCAAAAGGCATGACCTTTTGAGATTGAATTAGAACTGCGGAAATTCTGCAGAAATGTACGTTTGAATTTTTTTTTTGAAGTTTACTTACCTTCGTGCAGAGACACTGGACAACAACAACCACAGAATAAGTTAGACAACACCACAGGTTTAAAAGAACAATCCAAGTTCTATCCTCCACCTGGCTCGACTCCCGTCGAGATCATAACTTTTGAGAAGATAGTCACCAAGACCATACTAGCTGGTTTTAAAAAAGACAACTTCTACAGCGATAACCTTGACAAAGAAGAAAGGATTGCTATGAGAAATTTGGAAACCGACAGATCAATCACAATCAAGCCCGCAGACAAAGGGGGCGGCATAGTCGTTTGGGATACCTCTGATTACAACTTTGAGTGCCTACGACTAATGGGCGATTGAGAAGCTTACCTACCTTTGGAATACAACCCTACCAAGGTCCTCCAAGACGAAATTGCAAGCCTCACTCAACACGCCCTCACGCAAGGTTGGATATGTGAAGATGAGAAGATGTTCTTGAACAAAACCAACCCACGCATCCCAGCCTTCTATATCATCCCAAAGATGCATAAAAATTCAGAAAAACCGCCCGGTAGACCGATTGTATCGGCGTGCGAATCCCT
Source organism: Ambystoma mexicanum (assembly GCF_040938575.1). NCBI lineage: Eukaryota > Metazoa > Chordata > Amphibia > Caudata > Ambystomatidae > Ambystoma > Ambystoma mexicanum. The sequence continues at coordinate 681,457,216 of NC_090926.1, forward strand.
CCTGGAACCTTTGTCCCCTTACACAGACTATTTTCTAAACCCTTTTGTAATCAAAATGCCCTCCTACCTAAAGGATACCACAAACACTATTAACTTACTTGACAACATCATCCTCACTACCGATAGCCTCCTTGTCACAATGGATGTCGAGGCTCTATATACATCGATACCACAACAAGAAGGTCTAGAAGCCATTTGTGACATCCTGAACACCAGAGAAGACTTAGATTCTACCCCCACAAATTTCATCCTTGAGTGCACTAGATTGGCAATGTCTGAAAATGTCTTCCTGTTTCAGAACCAAATCTACAAACAAACTAAAGGTGTGAGTATGGGCGCTACTTTCGCCCCGGACATTGCCAATCTATATATGGCCCGCTACGAAAAGAACCATGTCTTCATGCCAGACAACCCCTTCCTAGGAAACATCTCATTATGGAAGAGATACATTGACGACGTGATTATTATATGGCAGGGGACAGCTTTGGAACTACAACAGTTCCACAGTTGGATCAACTTAAGAAATACTCACATTAATTTTACCATGCATTGGGACCACCACCAAATAGATTTCTTGGATCTGCATATCTAAAAGACCGGGTATCGACTTAAAACTGAGTTGTTTCGAAAACCCACGGACCGCAACACTTTGTTGCACTTCCAAAGTTATCATCCGATGGGATTAAAGTACAATTTACCTTACGGACAATTTTTGCGTATACGAAGAAATTGTTCAGACCTGGCAAAATTCCAACAACATGCGGAAGGACTAACCCAACGACTTGCAGAGAGAGGCTATCCAAAAAAGGCCATCAACCAAGCCAAAAAGAGAGCCAAACATACACCTAGAGAAATCTGTTTGGATAACAAACCGAAAAAAGATTTGGGAAGACTGGTATGTGTCACCACTTTTGGACCCTTGAGTCTATTGATCCAGAAAACCATCAAGAAGAACTTGCATTTGGTGAAACACCCCGGCACTCTGCACAATGTGCCATGTTTTGCTTTCAAGAAAAACAGAAATCTAAGAGACGCTCTAGTACACACCTTCATAGAGCCACCCCCACAAACACAGAACACACTATGGGATTTACCTCCGATAGTTGGACATCACAAATGTGGTCATTGTGTGGCATGCCCTTTGACCCTACAAAAGAAATCTTTCGAACATGCACAAGTTAAATGGATAATGAAAGTTTTTACAAACTGTAACACGAAGGGTGTCATATATGTAATACAATGCCCTTGCAAACTCCTCTACATAGGGAAAACCACACGTGCCATCAAAAAGCGCATCTCTGAACATCGTTCCTGTATCAGGAACAAGGTAGCAGACAAGCCCCTAGTAGAGCATTTTATCAGTAAGAACCATAGTGATACTGATATAAGATGGTTTGTCCTCCAAAAAGTGAAACCAGCAAAGCGTGGGGGGATCTGAACAAAACGCTGACCCAATTAGAACAACGGTGGGTCCACAGACTTAACTCCGTTCAGGCTGGTCTAAATATGTCAGTTGAATGGAAGTCTTTCCTGTAATGACATGTGCCCAATGATTGAGTATGAGCTATGAACTTCTTAACACTATGATCATTTTTCATTTCATGAAATGCAGAAGTCAGTAGACATTATGGCACTGTGTGTGTTTTTTTGGTCAATGTATGAAATCACCTACATGAAAAACTATACTTTCTTTGTTAATTCCAAATGTTTTCTGTCATTATGAAACTATGTATTAAGTTTCCAGGCGACACGCCCCAATTCTCACCCTCTCGGGCTGTTAGTAATACAATACAAACTGTCCACTTACTTAATTATGGTTTTTCTCTGCTGAGATTCCTGAGACACATACACATTTTGAGATCCATGCCACAACATATTGAAATGAAGTATTTTCGGTAATCACAACCTCATGGGGCCATTAGCTATGCTTTTTCAGAGTATAAAAAACCAATGCCACTCCGCAATACTTACGGTTGCCATGACAACCGTTTGTCAACAATATTGTCTAAATTAACTTTTTAGACACGCGTTGACACTAATCACACCGAAAATTGATTGAGCTTTTTTTGTGCCCCCCGGATGGAGCAGAATCCATCATTTTGTTTCCCACTCGATCCTAGGGCCATTCCAAGATGGCCGACATATAAATACCTACAGGGACCTAGCAACAGCGTTACCAACGCTTTGCAGTCAGGCCCCTGCAGTCTCCTCTGTGACTCAGCAGCCTGAGGAGCTCCAGCTCGTACTTTTTTGCAGACAGGCTGCCCATGCTGCAACCCTCACAGGTACTTTAAATTAAACCCTGCACTTACTGCTATATATATGAGACAGTTGTTAGTAGGTAACCACACTCACCTTGAGCCATATATATTTTTTAGCTGTGCAAGCCGTGTCTGTTTCCCACTGATACCACCCTGGATCAGCATTTTTCGACCTCCAGCGAGAGGTAAGACTTTTTTCCCTGAACTTTTTTTCATGCCTTTTTAAACGGGGACATGTTTAGCTTCAACCTCCCTTTGCTTCTCTCTTTCTCTGTTATTTGCAACAGGATCATACAGAGACCAGCCCATGCGGCTAGCAGATCTCAAATTTAGCGCCTGTGAAATCTATTAACCCATAGGTAAGCTATGTGCTTTTTGATTTTACATCAACCACACGTGATTCACTCAAACTAAATAATGTTGGCTCAGACACCCCCCTGACTGTAGTCTCCTTCCCCTGCAGCACAGACATCAATCTACAGAGAACTCCGTCCTGATGAAGGCCGTGTTAAAGATGAGGCACACCTAGCCCACCGAGTAACGACTGAAACACCTGGTGTAGACGCACTACTCCCCCCAAAACTACAGCACATTAATGCTGTTTACGCAAGAAAAATGATTTTGTGTACCCACCATTGTTCTATGTGTTTTCCACAAATGTTGACTTGAATATGTACACTGTAATATGTGAATTTCTTGGCAAATCCTAATAGGAGTCGGGTTTGTTGCACACACACAATTTGGAGATTGTCCCAAAAAATGTTTTTTTGGGACTGTGTGTTGTAAATATCTTTCGGTTTTTTTGTCTGATTGTTCTGTTTTAGCAAACCACTTTGATGTCTTAATTTCTCTAAATGTTGGATTTATGTCTTTTTGCGCACAACTCTAATATAAAAAAAAATGAGATTTATCTCTACAACATACTATTGAAGAGTGATTCCTTCCTTAGCCATGCAGAGTTTGATAATACATGTGGAGGTGTTGTTCTGAGCCTAGCATCCTTGGACCTATTCATTTGTATCTTTTGTTTTCCTGGATATGTTCAAGGGCAATTCCTGCAAAGATTTTCGAGTCAACATCTAAAAGAGCTATAGGCCTATAGCTACCCGGTACAGTCCTGTCCCCTTTTTTATATATGGGAATAATATACGACATTTTCCAACTGGATGGCAGAGTCCTCGTACGAATGACGTCTTAATATAACAGAAATAACATTTTAGCCCATAGTCTAGGGTTGTCTTTCATGACATTGTTACTAAGCCGATTCGGCCCCGGCGCCCTAGAGGATGCGCATCTGGTGATTCTATTTTCAACATCTTTAACCCCAAATGTGATGTTCCATGGGGTATTTACAATGTAAGACGGAGGATTCCAGGTTTCGGTTGAAGTGGAGTATAATACACCAAAATGACCTACCCATTTCTCTTCACTTACGCAAGTTGTTAGGGCTTTGCTCTGTGTATACCCAGGCTTATTAATTAATGTCCAGAACCTGCGGGAATTCACTTCCTTAAGTGAAGTCAACATATCTATAGCGTCCTCCTGATATAATTGAGCACGTAAGCATTTAGCTTTTGTTTTCCATTTGTTTTTTGCACGATTTAGATCCCTCCAATCTATATTCGCTAGGCCTTGTTTGTGGGCACTTGGTATGCCCCGTATTTTGCGATTTCGTTTTTTTTTAAGGCATTGCATCGCTTCGGAGAACGCATGTTTATGAGGCTCTTGTCTCTTCAAAACTATTTTATTATTTTTATTCTTTAGTTTTGAGTAAATTGCAGAAGAGACGTACCCCGAAAAAGAGTTGTGGGTATACAATGATTTTTTGTGCCCGAAAGTAGAGCAATCAAAATCCTCCTGAAAATATCTATTTATTTTGGCTATATTAGCCTTGTGCCACACAACTCTATTGTGTTGGGCGTTAAGGAGTACCTGAACATCATAAACGGGGTCCTCACCCACGCTTTCCATCATTGCCATTGTAACAGTCAGCATCTTGTGATCACTTTCCATGGATTCAATCAGGGTGAATCCCTCAATAAGAGCGAAGGTTTTTGTACAGACGAAAATATAGTCTTTAGTGGAGCTCCACTTCCCACTTGACCATGTAGTAGTGTCTCCCAATCCCTCCATCAAGTCATTTGCACATCTCATCCCCCAGCCTCTAAGAAACTGTGCCCATAGATTCCCTTGAGCAGATTTTCTCGCAACCCACCCTTTATTTTTACACATACTCCCCAGGTCACTACCACCTTCCTCTTCAATACAAATTTCTGAATTGAAATCTCCAAATAGGATGTAATATAGCTCATTATCCAATTCAAGGCATTCATCAATAATAGAGCCAATCAAATCAATAGAAGACTTTAGGTCCCTTCCTGGTTGCCAATATATATTGATGATTAGTAGGTGCTTCCCTGCGCCCTTCCCGTCCACCTTTACAAGGACCCCTATGCAGCAACTATTTATCCGAAAATTCTTAATAATATTAAGATTAATGATGTTCTTAATGGCAATTAATAGGCCCCCCAGAGGTCTACCCAATGGTTGTTTAAGGGCTAGTTCTTGGAAGATAGTATATCCATCTAGTGATATGTTATTTACTGCCCATGTTTCCTGCATAGCTAATATGGAGTAATTGAGCAGGTCCGTACAGACCTTACCCGAATATAGTAGCGGACGGGATCCTCGAGAATTCCACGACAGCAAGTCCAACCTAGTAGTGCTTTAGTTGGAATTTTTCAATACCTGTATCTTCCTCAGGGTTTCCTTTCGGGACTCTGCCAACATTTTGAGTTCTGCCACTTCGTTTAGAACTTTCCCCGGAAAAGTATTACACTCATCTGTGTTATTCTCCTATGTCCTTAAGGGATGACCCAATTTTTCCCGGGCCCCATCGGATTCTGTACCTTTACTGAAATCAACTATATCATACCCAAATCGTTGTAGGGCTGCCCCTTCTACCAGAACAAGTTCATAGGTTACCCTTGAATGAAATACAATCCTCACACAATCATATCTTGTGGGGTGAATAAAATCTATAAGTTTGATATCCCCAGAAGTTATTAAAGAGAGCCGTGGAATTTCGTTGAACAAGGAGAGAATTCTCCCTCGATGTAGAGATGGCGGCCCCCCAACTGTAAGTACAAAGTTCAGCATCACGCTGGGATCTTCAGTGAACTTTTGTTCCCTCCACTCTCTATTGTTTTCGAACCCTACCCCTTGAGACAAAATGTTAGGTTCTCCCCACTTCATTTGTCTACCATGTCCCCCCTACTCCCGACCCCCCCTCGAATCACAGGCGGGCTGTCGGGCTCATTATTGGAGTCTCTTACTCTTTCCCTGTCTTTGCCCTGATTCCACAAGTCACATTTTTCTCTGATTCTGTCCTCAAAATCCTTATCTCCAAAACCAAAGGTACCTCCCCCCCCTGACCGTTCTTATCCGGCTTGGGCGCAGACATCGGAGTCCTTTCTGGCTTCGCTTCCTGTTTTGTTACTGTATCAGTTACAGTTCCCATTTCCCCAGATGTTTCTTCCTGGGAGGTTTGAGGTTTAACTGCTTCTCTATCCATAACAGAATTATCTGTTATTATCAGCTGTGGCAACATGCTCGATAAAGAAGTACCATGATTAGATGTATGCTGGAGAAGTTTGACAAGAGCTTCCTGCACCAGGTTTTTTATATCCTCACTAGGGGTCAGGCGATGCGCCTTTACATTTATCTATCTCCCCTCAGTTGCACTTACATCTTCACTCCCCTCTTTCATATCCAAAGTACAGGGAGTCTCTATCTCCATAACCAAACCAGTTTTTACACTTTCCCCTTTACCGGTTGTTTCATTTACTCTCGGAGTTCCTATCTTTAATTTTAGTATTAAAGAATTGTTGAATACTTCGCTTGTCTTTACTTATTTCGGTTTTATTCGAATTTGCTGTTATTATTTCGTTCTTATTCTTTTTTGAAACATCACTTTTTTGATTTTTTTTTGCGGATTTGGTGATTTTCCCTTTATGATTCATAGCCTCTGATAGGGTGTTTGTAGCTTCCCCAAACTCCGGTTGGTTTTGAGTTTTCTTAATTTGCATTTCTTTCACTACACCCTCGCTCTTTGCCCTTCTTTTGAATGCCCTTGCTCTCATTTTCTTTTCTCTACGAGATATAACATGCACATATGGGTAGTCTATCTCCTGAATTGGTTCTTTGTTCTGGCCCACCTCCTTCTCCATTACATTCAGTAGTGTGGAGGGGCTATCAGGTTTATTCCCGGGGCTTGAATCAAGAGTATTTGTAACTGTGTTTCCATTAGATGTACAGACCCTAGAGGCTTCCACCAATTTGATTTTTTCTGAATTAATTAATATGAGTCTTAACAGTTCCTCTGTTTCTCCCCCCTTATTTGCCAACCATGGGTAGCTTTCCCTAGATTCAGGGATAGTTTTAGTCCAATCTAAGTTCTCCTTGGGCAATTTACAGTTTAGCCAGTGGTTTAGGGAGTATTTCATTTCCATATTCCCACCATTTGTTACCATCTCCTCTGTTTGAGACCCTACTTCATTTTTCGACGTTTGGACTATTGAATGTTGTGGGGTAGGGTAGATGCTTTGGGCATGTACAAATCCTTCCAGTCTACTAAGTTTCCCAGAACACTCAGACAACATATGTCTCAGTTCTTGTATGTCACCATGGGTTCTTTCATGCCCTTTGTCCAAGAGGTTCAAAATCCTAGTAAGGACAGGAAAGGATTCCATTTGTGATTCATACTCCTCCGCCAAAAGTTCCTTTTCCATCTCATTTGAGGACGATTCCCTAAAATCATGTTTTTGGGAGAGAGCGGATATGGTAGGGCTTGCCCATGCATGGGAGCCTGGCTTGGTCACCCCTGTGTTAGTAGGGCTAAACGTACAGCTTTCTCCTTTCAATGGATGCTTTTCTGAGCACATTTCCTCATCTGGGCTACCCATCTGGGGTTTGTGAAGATGTACGTTGTCAAGCCCTGCCCCCGTTGTCCTTACCGGTGTTGAGGGGGCAATTGAAAGTCTTACCCTTCTATCCAGTTCAGCTGAAATCACTGGGGCAAGGAGGGATGTATCCTGGTGTGATACACCTAGTAGGGAGTTGTCCAGATTTAACACAGACGGTCTTACTGGGGGGTCGAGGCCATTCATATACTTAAGAGCCTCAGAGTCGACTTGGTTAATAGCGTCTTCCCTATAGACTCTTGGAGGGGTTCCCCCCGGATTTGGAAGCGGGGGGAAATCGATGTTGCTCAGATCCCACTTTGCATCCGCCTCCTCTCTCAATTTTTCTTTTAGTTCTACGGTACTCATTGTCCCATCAAATAATACGGCTATCGAGGGATTAGGGGTATCTGATTGGTTTGGGAATACGAAGGTTCCGCAAGCAATAGGGGTGGGTTTTTTCCCTTGTTTATTGTTTTTTTTTAAGTCCCCACCCAGCATAGGAATTGTCCCACTCCGTAGGATTCCTACCATGCACTGCTGTGTGTAATACAGAACAGCCTTGGGGGTAGCACTTGCTACCACTAACTGTTTACAGTATTCCTTTCTCCTTATAATTCACAACAGGTTTCCAGCTTAGGCATCAACACATACGTGCCTTTCGAACATCCCAATTGCGTATACTGTAGCTTTAGCAATGTGAAGAAAAAAAATAGAACGCCCCTACTGCTAACTGTAGATCACCACAGCCGGGTGAGAGTATAACCGGACAGTAAGTCAGAATTAAAGTGGATCCAAACTCCTCAGGACAACAATTCAATACATTTTACCTTTTTACACAAGTCCCAGCGCCCCGCGCCGCGCACCGCGAACAGCAAACAGTACTTGCAGAGCTTGATCGGTGCGCGCGCGGGTGCGCTGGTGCCTGTGTTTTTATGCTCCTCCTCTCAGGGTGAGCACGCACCGGGGTGGGCGGAGTCCCCACACTCTGGTCGCCCTTAAACAAATTAGAAAAAAAAATGAATCAGCACGATGCTAAGTAAGTTACAGCACAACGTGCGCAATAGGCACAACATGCACAACGAGCAAAACTCTTGAGAGCTGCACAACGTGCACAACGGTCACCTTCTTTTGTTTCTGCAGGTCAGGCAAGCTGGTGTAACTGAAATAGACCTCCTCTCCTCTCACTCAAGACGGCTCGGCAATGTGAGCTTGCAGTCAGTGACCCAGTCCAAGTCCAAACCCAGACAACAAGTCTTCCAAAAGACGGCGGCACCCGACGAGAATGCTTCTCCAGCAAACAGTACTTGCAGTGCTTGATCGGTGTGCACGCGGGTGCGCTGGTGCCTGTGTTTTTATGCTCCTCCTCTCAGGGTGAGTACGCACCGGGGGGGCGGAGTCCCCACACTCTGGTCGCCCTTCTTTTGTTTCTGCAGGTCAGGCAAGCTGGTGTAACTGAAATAGACGTCCTCTCCTCTCACTCAAGACAGCTCGGCAATGTGAGCTTGCAGTCAGTGACCCAGTCCAAGTCCAAACCCAGACAACAAGTCTTCCAAAACACGGCGGCACCCGACGAGAATGCTTCCCCAGCAAATAGTACTTGCAGTGCTTGATCGGAGCATGTTTCATATTCTGGAATATAACTGGCCCCACGGTTACAGAAGGGAAGAGGGATAGTTTGATGAGTCTCTCTTTCCGTAATGTTGTGAAAACAAAATCCAAATATCGAGGCTGAGTACCCCAAAAGGAAACACACCGAACACGGGTTACAAAGGAATATACGTAGATCTTTAATTTATACTGAATCAGTTACAAAGAACAAAGCAAAATCAGATAGCTATCGGCCCTCAGTGCAACACAGCAAACTCCAGCGTGGTTCGGTGTATTCAGTGAGAGATGCTGTACATTAGAATTCATTGCTCTTTTATACCATTTGCGAACACGATGTCCAACCCTACTTTGGGTTAATATTCCTCTAATACATCACTGATCTAGGGTTCATGCCGAGTTTGCATATCCACATGTAACTAGTTTGCCTTTAATACATACGTCAACAAGCCTGATCAGCAACTGTGTGTTTTGGGATTTCCCATGCAGGTCTTCTCAAATATTAATACAATGTAGTTAAACTTGTGTTCTTAGTTCAGTATTTGAATACATTGTTCTTAACATATGCTCGCGGATTAGTTTCATTGACGCGAGTAATCCTTTACACACAGGTCAACGAAGGACAAGGTCTCAGTTCACGACCTCAACAAGTGGCCTGCAGGCAAGTTACATATTAATTACACACAGAGGTCCAGACGGCCATCTTGTATTTAGGAATGACATTGTCCACCATTGTAACTCACAGGGTGACTTTACAAAGCGAACCTAAAATGGCGGATTGACCTAAAATGGCGGCTTACCTTGATTTTAAGGTCAGGACCTTGCAACAAAGATTTCTTTGCAAGTGACTTACAAGCAGCTTGGCGTAGGCCAATATACAGATATTCATTGCAATAGGAGGCACAATATCATTTCTCATTTGACAAACCCTCCTTTTGGCCTATGCCAAGTGCTAAACTACTTTGGATCTCCTTGCAAACAACTCCATGCATCATCGTCCATGCACCCTGAATCGCTGTCAGAAATATCTATTGCCATCAGGTCATTTGCTAAAATTTCTTTTAACACATATTCCTTGGAAGTTTTATCTGGGGCATACACTTTATGTCCTAGCGTACCTATCGCTTGTGGCGAACCTCCCCCTAGCATCGAACATATACTAGGTAGACACTGAATACAACAACAAAGTAACAACAGAATTCCCAAAATGATCAGTAAGACCAAAAGTACCTTTCAACCCCAAGATTGCAAGAAGTCCCAGAACCAAGCCCTAAGATTCCAGTTTCCCTCGGGATCATGCACTTCCGAACTAAGGACATGCAGATTCTGTATTGCCTTGAAGATAGTTGTGGAGGAATCTGGCACAAAAACACAGGAAGCGGACCCCACTAATTTACACTCTCCACCACGTTCAGTCAGAATGACATCTAATGCCATCCGGTTCTGAAGCGCTACTAATCTTATCGCTTTCTGTTCTAATGTCATATTATAATAGAGTATGTCCGTGGTCCGGTTGATGTTCTCTCCAGTACTCTTACTAATGTTCTGATATCTTCGGAATTCGCTATTTGCCCCCAAAATGGCACACATGATTTTGCTATATCTCCCAAGATTTGTGCTGGAGTGTCACCATTCTCGTCCCGCCGTGGACGAGCCTTTGAAACTTCTATCTTACTAGCTATAATCACCCCAGGTAACAGGATCCCTAAATAACACGTTCCCTGCCAATCCCTGGGCAATCCCTCGGCAACCATGGAAATGCTACATTACCGCAAACAAAGTAGACAGGTTCGCCTGTCTTCCTCAGTCAAATTTGCAACGTTGGCACAACCTTTAAAATCTCCCATTGACTGAGTACCATCCCTCTGTATGCAAAAAGAAACTGAATCGGGGCTATGGTTAACAGTGTAAGAAGGAGGCATGGCATCCTTATTGCCTATAGGAGCCATCCTAAAGGAAATCAAAGATTGGAAAGGACGAGACAGTCTGTCAGAAGGCCTAATAGAAGGAACGTTGGGCTTACTCCTATTTGCAAAAAGCGAGCCTCCCAGGGGAGTCAGAACACGTTTCTCAACGCTATTCAAATTAGCACCATAAAAGTTCCCCGAGATGCTATCATTCCAACCGCCAAAGAACAGTGCTGTAAGAGGAGCATAACAAGCAGTTGTCAAAGGTAAAGGATGAATATAGCAACCTAGCCCCTTATCCCCGTGTTGCGGTAAATGTGAGCAGACCCAACAATTAGACTTATTAAAAATGGCATGCGTAGCATTCATGATAAGTAGCAGAGTATTATTGTGGTACCTTTGTCTATGCTGGGAGTCCCTAGGGGATAAAGTATGCAAATGTACAAAGGGAGTAGGAACAGTAGGTACATTTTCAGTCACTAACAAGGATTCTAAAGGATGCATTTCCTCGAGGTACCATAAGCCTAGGACAGTGACTATTATAAAACCAAATATCATTATAAAAACACAGCAATACGTTTTCGGGGCACAGGTGCATTGTCCATGGTCCCGGTTGGTCACACAATCATTCACAAGTCCCATAAGAGCGGTAGCGGTGGCAGGCATTGTAGTCTTCAAACGGAAACCCCCAATGTTCCTTGCTGGCAACCTCCCGGCCGCGCGACTTCTTAGTCCTTCCACAACCCTAGCCAACAGAATCACCTTTCTCAAATTTGGGCAAAAACAAGCCCTCGATGATCCTTTCCTTCTTCGAATGCACAGCCAAACCGTGCCGTAAGTCTATCAGATGCACAGCAAAACCGTGCCATAAGTCTATCAGATGCACAGCAAAACCGTGCCGTAAGTCTATTTTCTTGGATGCAGATTGTACCTTGCTTTTCCCGGTACTGATTGATCCGGAAACAATGTGTCGTCACTTCCCATTGGAAGCAACTTATCAGAGAAAAGTGAAGATGCCGAATATGAAACAGCAGTTTCCGAAGGCAAAACTTTTGGAGAGTGTAGACACAAAATGGCAGGCTTTTCAAGCCTCACAGGCTCAGAAAGATTCTCTGATACACTCTCCGTGCTATCTACTGCTTTGGGATCGTTGGTTGCAGCGTTAGCGAGGGGTTCTGTTTCTTCTGTATCATGTGGCACTGGGTGAGGAAGTTTCTTGACGTGCGACCCCTGGATCCAATTCTTTCTTCCAGAAACCTGCACCGTCGTTTGCATGACCAACAGGACCTGGAATGGGCCCCGCCAGCGAGGTGGAAGGCAGGAAGAGCGCTCAAATGCCTTGATGAGCACCCAGCTTCCAGGCCGTATGCTGTGGCACGGGCCCTCGTATCGCATAGGTAAAGCCTCTTGCACCTGGTGATAAATCAAATACAGGTTTTTAGTCAACTGGCTGCAGTAATCTGAAAGCAATACATTTTCAACATCTCTCAAAGATCTACATTTAGGAAGGTTCCAGATATTGGCAGGTCTCCCCATTACCACCTCAAATGGAGAAAGCCCAGTCTTAGTTTGAGGGGTTGTACGCATGGATAATAACACGATCGGTAAGGCATCCGACCATTTTAATTTAGTGCCGGCACACGTCTTTGCGAGCTTGTTCTTGATGATACCATTGTGTCTTTCTACTAGTCCGGCGCTCTGAGCGTGTCTGGCCGAAATGAACCGTTTGTCGATCTGTAATGCCGCACATATCTGCAGAATTACAGCAGCGACAAAAAGTGGACCATTGTCCGACCAGATGACTCTTGGTAGCCCGAACCGTGGGAAGTACTCTTTTAACATGGTTTTTGCCATAGTCATGGCTGTAGCATCTTTGACAGGGAAAGCCTCAACCCATTTACTAAACGCACAGATAACCACCAGTACGTACTTCATATTATTACAGCGTTCCATTTCAATAAAATCAAAGTGGATGACTTCAAAGGGGACAGAGGGTGGCCCAAAACTTCCTCTTGGAGTTGCTGTCCCTTTCCCACATTGTGCTGTAAGCAAATCATGCAATCCTGGACATAGCGTTGGGCAGTTTTTGAAATTTTGTCATTTACCCAAACTTTCTCTAACATTTGCGGTACTTTAGGGCACATACATGCGTAGGACCATGGGCCATGATGACCATCATCATTACATATGCGTCAGGGAGTAGCCATTTCCCTTCAACTATGCCCACCCAACACCCATCATTATCAAGTTTCCCCAAGCCTTCAGCCCACCTCTTGGATTCTTCTAACGTGGCATCAGCTTGGATGTCCTGTACAGACCCAACACCCTCGTCCATTGCATAAGCATTTACAGTCTCCCTTCAAACATACATCTCCGAACGGAGAACGGTAGCAGTTTGTCTAGCTATCTGATCAGCGAAAGCATTCCCTTTTCCTATGTCATCTGTAATCTTTCGATGTGCTGCACAACGGCTAACTGAGTAGGGAGCGCAAGCGCTGAGAGTAGTTGTACTATTAGGGAGCCATGTTGGATCTTAGTGCCATGTGAAGTTAAGAACCCTCTCTCTGACCAAAGTCTCCCAAAGTTGTGAACCACCCCAAAGGCATACTGACTATCAGTATATATTTTTACTGAAAGTTCACAAGTTCGGATCAATGCTATAATCTCTGCGGCCTGCGCAGAGTTATGCGTGATTCTCTTGGTTTCCACAACCGTGCTTAATGTGGTGATTGCATAAGCAGCTCTGGATGTACCATCTGAAAGTTTAAAGCAGGAGCCATCACAAAACAGCTCTCCTTGTGGATTATCCAAAGGAGTGTCTTTCAAATCAATTGTACCCTTTGTCTCTTGTTCGGTAGTATACAGACAGTCATGTGACTCTTCATCGCCGCAAGTAGTATCTTGTGGGAAAGGTAGGAGTTCAGCCAGATTAAGAACACAACACCTCTTAATTTGGATGTGAGGAGCAAACAAGATCAATTCATATCTCGTCAACCGTGCGGAAGTGAGGTGTTGCGTTTGGGTTTGGTTCAGTAGAACATCTACAGAGTGAGGCACCATCAGGGTTAGATCATGTCCTAGGACCATTCCCTCACTCTGTTTTACAGATGCAGCAGCAGCAGCGACAACTCGCAAACATCTTGTCAAAGCGCATGCTACAGGATTGGGCGGAAGAAAAGTAACCGCACAACCTATTCTTCCCTCCATGTTCCTGCGTTAATACAGCCAAAGCACATCCATCACATTCATGCACAAACAACACAAAGGGCTTTTCATAGTCTGGTGTGCCCAAAACTGGTACAGAGCATAATGCAGTGTTGAGCAAGTTAAACAATTGCTGGTGTTCCGCGTTCCACGGCAATGGCGAAGAAATGCCCTTCTTTGTCAAAGCCAACATCGATTTGATCACTCGTGAAAAATTCAGGATCCACAACCTACAGTAAGAAGCCATACCTATCAAGGCCCTAACTTGCTTCTGTGTATTTGGGACAGACATGCCAGAAATGTGTTTTATACGTTCAGGTGTCAATCTTCTTCCCTCCTTTGACAGGAGATAGCCTAAATAGGCGACCTCTTGGCAACAATATTGAAACTTTTTAAGCAAAGCTTTGTGACCATGCTTAGCTAGATGAATAAGCATTAACACAGTGTCCTCCTTACAGGCGCTCTCAGAGTCAGCAGCTAAAAGCAAGTCATCAACATATTGAAGCAATGTACAAGTAGAGGGCAATTCAAGGGTATCAAGCTATTCTTTCAAAGCCCTACTATAGATGCTAGGACTCTCTGTGTACCCTTGAGTAAATGTGAACGAGTGTCCCCCTAAGGTGAACGCGAACAAGTATCTACTATCCCTGTGTATAGGAATATTAAAGAAAGCATTCTTTAGATCCACAAGACTAAAGTAAGTAGCTGTAGCGGGAATCATGGTTAATATTGTCGTCACATCAGGCACAATTAGAAATTGCGGAGCAACGACTTTATTAATGGCACGTAAATCAATTATGAAACGGAATGGAATTGCATTATCGCCTTTCTTGTACACGGGTAAAATCGGACTGTTGCACAAACTTCCTGAAATTTCTTCAATCACCCCACAATGCACAAAATCGGAAACAATGCATTTCAAAGCTTGCTCGCCCTCAACTGAAATCTTATACTGGGGAATGCGTGGCAGCTCAATTCCATGTTTCAAAACTATTTTAATAGGCTCAATCTGTAAAAAACTGACATCGTTGTCGTCAACAGCCCATAAGCTCTCTGGTACATCAATGAATTCTGGCGGCAAAGGTCTAGTCAAGAATTGCGAGACAGAAAATTGCTGTGTTTAAATCGTCAAGCGCACTCCATCAGAAGAACAATAAATTACTGCATTCAATTCCTTTAACAGGTTCAATCCCAGCAAATTCTCTCCACAATTTGAAGTCAACAGAAATGGGCAGTGGTCCGTAAAGGGACCCAAAGAAATGGGTACCGGCGAAGAAACTGGACAATCAACTGGTGTGCCAGAAAACCCTACAGAAACATTGGTTTGCCCTGACAGTGGAATGTTTGGAACCCGTGAATGATCAATGGAACACTTCTGTGCTCCAGTATCTATCAAAAACTGATGTTTCCTATTTCCCACCACCATTTCAACGTAGGGACCTTTCTGATTGATGGGAATAGGTGTAGGTTCAAAACCCTGCTTTGGGCAATCCTAACGAAACAGAATATCATCAAAAGGAAGCTCTTCAGATAAATATGCAGCAGAAGGATGATGAAATATGTTCCTAGTGTCCGCACTCGAAGTCTGATTATCCTGTGAAAAAGTTGCTGAGGATCCTGTGCAAACTGACCTCTACCAGGGCCCCCTACACATGTGCGACCTCTGGCACACTGGTTAATGTTCACAGAACCCAAGGGCACATTCCCTTGCGGAACATACTGACCTCTAATCTGTGAACTACCCCCTCTGGGGCCTCTAACAATTTGCTGTAATAGTACGTTAGTCTTTAAATCACCTTTTTGTTTTTCAACTCTATCTTTTTCATTATTGACACGATTCTCGTAGTACTGAGCCATGTGCAGTACTTCTGATTGGGACTTCGCCTGCCAAGCGCTCTCAGAAGACATAATTTGTGACTGGATGTCGCAGCAATCCACGCACAAATATGTCCACAAATAACCTTTTCCCAGACTATGTGCCTAAGTCTTGTCCTCTGAAATCCGAGAATACCTGTTCGAACCAATTAAAGAACTCGGTAGCACCCTCAGACTTCGCTTGGACACAGGCCGCAAGTTTGTCCCAAATAATTATTTTCTCCGGATTATGGTTTTTAATTTTGTAATGATTCTATCAGGCAAAGTTAGTATCACCTGGGGCGGTCTTTCACCAGCTGGCCTATCTCCATCAAATCTAGTTATATGCGCCCATGTATCTCCCATTTATCTCCCAACCCTGGCATGTCGTCTATAGTCCTAACTTGTTTCCACAAATCTACAGGCAGGAGTATAGGAAATAACAAATCAATATCGCCTAAGGTGAACACTGAGGACTGCAAGACGGACTCTATTTCTTTATAGAATCCTTTCAGATTTTTCCTAATATCAGGAATAGATTGTCTAATAGTATTCACTTCTTGTCTTGAGAACGGGACGTGAACAAACTGTGATATATAATGTGCAGGAATGTTCACAGCGACTATACCCTGTGCAGCATCGGCTGCAATCTCAACCTTCGGGACAAATGTCGGAGGAACCTCTCTCATAGTCAACTGAGAAGTAGGTGACTCTGAACGCTTACTAAGCAACAGAGATAAATCGAGTGCTAAAGCAGTCGAATAAGTGTCAAGTGAAAAAGCTCTCTTATAAATACTCAATAACTCTGTGGGACAACTAATCTTTCTTTTTACATAATCATCTTGTAGGTACTTTATCATTACCTGTATCACTTTCTTCTGCATTTCTGGCGTATACTGACTATATGTGTCATATACCTCAATTGGAGTTATCGACATATCTGAAATACATCTAAGCGCGTCCTTTGTACAAATTCGTGTTTCCTCAGATATCGATTTTCGACAAGGAAGGAACTGTTTCTGTACATACATACTTTCCCCCTTGTCATCCTCATTCTGTAACCTTTCCAACTCCTTTCTATACTCAAATAACCTCTCGACATGCACATTTACTTTCTCCACAGTGTCTCTTGAAAACGCTAAAGTATTTAGATCCCTTAACCCCTGCGGGAGATCTGTTTTATTTAATTTGCCCCACATTACACATAAATGAATCCCTAAACCTTCAATAAAAACATTTTTCTCAGGAAAACTATCCATATTATAAAGTGTGGCAAAAACATTAGCTTGATCATCCCTCTCCATACAATGTTTAGCCCATGCAATAAACTCAAGTTTCTTCTCTGGTGGTACAGTATTGCGAGTGACAACCTTCGACCCCTCACCTTGATCGACTACAAGCGGCACAGGACCACTTGGAAAGAAAGGGGGAGCAGGCAAATTCAATGGAAGTACTGTTACTGGTACGATAGGAAGGGATGGAGGAATAGGTGGAGGAACAGTAACTGGAGGAAGAGGAACATTAGGAGGAGCAGGAACAACAGCAGGTAGAGCAGGAATAACAGCAGGAAGAGGTAAAGCAGCAGGTAGAGGAACATACGGAGGTGGCGCAGAGGCACCAGGCCTTCGTTCATTTAACAATTTGTCTATGAATTTGTTGGAAACACCAAGGTCTTTAGAAGGATAGAGTTTCTGAATTCCAAGTGAGACAGCCCTATCCATATTCCTAGTTGATTCAGAATGTTTATCAAGGTCATACAATAATGCTTTTTCAGCGTTCGTCTTATGACGGCGCGCATGTTTTTCTCTACTTTTAAGTTGCTGCAAAGCTTCTTTTTTCCAATTCTGAAAAACATCAAATGCTGCAAGTCTAGCCTCTTTCTTTAATAGAATTGACTCTAAATACTCAATACGAGGGATTTCAAAACTATCATTGATTGGCCACTGAAGTTCGGAGGCATGTCTGGTTTGTCTGTGCCAAATATCATTAAATACTATACTTCCAATGCCATGCTTACAGTACATAGTACATGCCGGCGACCCCTCCTGTGGTGCCGGACGGCTAAATGCCAAAGATTGTCTATCACTGTGGAACAACGCCCTGAAGCAGGTAGACAATTTCCCAGGCGTATCAAATTATTGGTGTTACCTGGTCAATAATTGTGTCTGCAGATACAATACGCCAAAATCAAATTATCAGGATTATTTAAGAGTTGGGTCACAACTCACCTGATTGATTTCGTTAGGAGGTCCGATCAGATTTCAAAGAATCTTACCTCGTGTGTGGTTAATTCGGCAAATCTGCCCGCCTCGATAAGTGGACCCTCGTCAAGATGCCGTTCTCGGACCACAAGCTAATCATCCAGGGATGGGGAAAGGCAGCGCTGCTGAGGTGTCACGTCTCGTTCAGTGGTGCCCCTTTCTGAAATTAATGGGAAGGACAGCGAATTGGGGATTGGAGGATGGAGGATGTTAGATGTAAGGTCAATTGCAAAATATTTGGAAACTGTGTTGAAACTATGTGAGGGAGTGATTGCCAAGTAGTATCTATGGAGCTTTAAGTGCGTAGTCAAGGCAAAGCAAAGAGGAGGGGGGCTGTCAGTGTGAAATATACTATGTATGTTTGGGGCAACAATTAATGCAGGGAGTTCGCTCCCCGCATGAGTGCCATACCAATTGAGCAAAGACTTAGATTCTTGACTAACTCTGCCTTTGATTCATATAACACCACTATCATTCCTCACGCCGTCTACAGTATAGGAAGCAATAACCAGTCTGGTGTACAGAAAGAATATACATTTATTGTTCCTTTAATGAATAGACAAAATCCCAATGTTGCACAATGATTATCAAGAAGCACGCCACCTCACTCTGTGGCACACAACCTTTCCTTTCTGCTAATGCTGTAACTAGCAACAAGTTGAACACACCAGTTTTTAAAAATAAATAAATAATAGAATCACTAAAACTCTACAACATGTAAAGTTTTCATTTATTTTCTTAGTCCCCCTGGTCACATGTAAATAGAAACACTGGTTTTAAGACTACTTCAGATAATTGGGTCACTCACGAGAATACCCCTTAGGTAAAGGGGTATGCAGCAGCCTAGAACATTACATGACAATGTACTTAAGTAAAAGGTAGCACTTTTCTAGTGGCAAAAGAATCGACATGCGCAGTGCTCCTTATTTCTGACATTCCTGTGCACTTTCCATCTCTAGCAACATTCTAGCATAACAGACATTTAATAAAACCCTCTTTTCAGCTTATAATGAACAGCTTACCTTTGCCGCTAGACAGTGAGAATGTTCCCCTTCAATTTCAAGTATCTAGTTCCCTCTATATGTAAAGTGTGCTTTTAAATCAGTTATTTCCACTTTACTTAACCCTGAAGACACTTTTCTGCACAGCACAGACACAGAGATTGAGTTTACCATTCACAACCTCCTTCTGCTTTTATAAAAGGTTTGGGCAGTGTTAAACAATTTGGAATTTTGTTTTTAAATGCCCCCCTCCCCTTTAGGGGTTGTCAAAAGGGTAATAAGTGATCCACAATTACTTTAACAACGACATCATTATCAGCACTGAAAGAGAGATTGGAGATTTCAAATTTCCACAAGCTCGACCCCACGTCCTTTGGCTATGTGGGTATAAATTAAATTATTAATTGATCTAGAAACACTAGTGATCTACTTATGGATGCCCACCCCATGAATGTAATGGGGATAAACTCCCAGGTAGGTTTGAGGGCTATTAGGAGTTGGCAAACTCTTGGAAGGCCCAACCCCTCCCCCAAAAGGAACATAGGCCCAGCCAGACAGCAAGTTCAAACTGCGGTCTATTACAGCCAAAACCAACAGGGAACCGTACAAGGATAGAAGAAATCCACAGACATCTCAACATCTCCTGGCTTGCAGGCCAGTTTTGTCCTGAAGTGACATCATAGTGTTGTCACAACCTTGGTCCCTCTCCAGAAAACCTGTCGCACTACTGGATTGGGTACTGAATAATTGGCCCCCTACAGTGGACACTATACATGTTAGCCTAATGGCTCTCTCATTTCTGGTCCATCCTGAAATGACTATCTCTAAACAATGATGCAGTGTGAGGGTCTTACCATTGGCTCCTGCCCGTTGCTACCCACCCGTAGGAGACTTAACTGTGATTGGCTAGAGCTGACCTCCCCAGGCCTGGGATCCGCAATGGTTCTCAGCTCTTGGTGGACCTTCTCAAGGTAATAAGAACAACTATGTTTCTGCATTGTAACTTGTGACTATGAGAGTGCTTGTTCATCTCATGCACCACTTGTCCCACATTGTACCATCTTTGTTGCAAGCTTCTGTCTGGCGGCGTAAGAACGAATCTCATTCCAAGCTCTGGTTTCTATTCATCGTCTGAGTCGGACAGGTCACGTGTTCGGAGACCATGATTTGGAATTTCTGCAGCTCCCAATTATCAGGAATTATTGCATTTATTGTATATTCTCCATATTTTACTCACACTTGGCTCTGCCAGGTCCCATAGGTGCTCCTGCAGTTTCATAAGGTTATGTGCACATAAGCATCTGAAGCTGTACTCAGGATCTCTTGCTTCTTGCGGTTTTCACGTTGCTGTGTTAAGCTAATGACAAAATAATAAAAGCAATAACAGTATGCATATGTATTTGTCCTCTAACTATAGAACTGTATGATCGGGTTCTTCGTGTATTCGAGTGTGTGTTTGTGTCCATAAGTGTGGATGGCATGTGTGCTTCCTGTCTAACGCTGCTACGTCGTGGTGTCTCTAACCACGTCAGTGGCTTTGGCTTCTCAGTGCTTTAGTCAATATTGTCAATCAAGGTTTCTTTATTTTCAGACTGAGACTCCTCATCCACTCTTGAGAATATTTGTACCGCACCTGGTCTGTATGGCTGGCTGAGTTAGTACCTCTCGACATACTTATCAATTATTGGAGCACTAGGAATTGGTCCGAAATAGTATGGTGTTCACGATATCTCCTGGCCTTCTTCCGTGTCATATACCTTATAGGAGGGGGTGAATTTGCCTATCCCTCTTCAGTTCCCCCTCTGGCGACTTGTCGACCACACCCTTCTATGACAGTCCTTTTGCTCTGGGCTACCATATTTTCATTATTCCTCTGAGGTGTTCATAATAGTTTGTGTGGTCATCAAATGACCAGTGTATGTACCAGCACACTCCTTCGCGGTTGTAACAAACCCACTTCCCTTCATTGAACTTTGGATCATGTGGATTGTCCAGTTATATTGTTCTTGCTGGAAGTAGTTCACACTGTGTGATCCTTGCTCTCAACTGGTCTCATTCAGCAAATATCTCAACTTTGGTTCCACCTATGTTTACATCCATCAGGATCTGCATTCCAATAGCCTCTTCTGCTGTCTTCTTGCACCTTGCATGCATATCTTGATCCCACATACTGATGTTGTTCCCAGCAGGAGGGCTCCAGCTATCACCTTCAATCTTTCTGACAGCCATGATGGCATCCATGACCATATATACGCTAGCCAGCTCTTGTCCTTATCTGTTCCACATGCTTCATCCTCCATCTTTGCATGCATCTGTGCCAACTGTGCAACTGCATTGGAGAGAGTTATGCTATCTTCGCTGTTAGCTGGTATTAATGTGCTACATTAACTCCCTTTCTTTGCGCAAACTCCTCCTTCCATGGCCGTGAGAACATCCAGAACATACCTATTCTGTAGCGCCACCAACCTTATGAAACACTTGTGTTTAGGCGTGTTATAAATGCCATATCATATCATATCATATCGCTCTGAGCTCTTCCTTTATGATGTTGAACCTATTTACTGTATAGTTAATCATAACCATCATCTCCCAGCGAGTGATCTGTAACCACTTAGCATTCATGTATGGCTGTATTCCTGGAATTATGGATGTAAAGAACATTTGTGTCAAAACAGTCTGTGTTCTGCTGGTATCTCATCCAGTGCCATTGCTGATGCTTCTGAGAAGTAATTACCCCCTCTTTTCACTCTGCTCAATCCGGCCTGCTTCTCCGTCTTCTCTACCTGGGCTGTCGGTGCCACCTTGACCGAACTCCTCCTTCTCTTATTGTTATTCATCCTGGCAAGTCATTGAGCTACACATCCTTCTTGGATACTACCTTCACAGGAATGTTGATGTGCTCTCTGGGATGTATTGACCCACTTTTGCTCTGCTATGCTGCATCACTCTGTTATGGTGGGGCTAGAAACAGCAAAATGGCTGCAAAACCCTTGTGCATGCCAAAACCCCTGGAAATCACACTTTCCAACACACAAAAAGATGGCTGCCCAATCTGCCACGCATGTTGTCAGTGGTGGAACAGAGCTCTCACTACTGAAATGTGTCACTGGGCTCCAAAACAATTGAAAGTGGAGTGCAGAAGGAAAAAGCGGTGCTTTGCTAAATGAAACTCCAATATTGCTTTAAATCACCTTTTCTTTGCTGCTGAAACTCCAGAATGCTGGTACAGAACACCTTTCAAATATCGAAAATTCCTGCTGGGTGCTACAGTTCACTTAGTTTAAGGAATCACTGTGAACTTACAAGGTCCTGAAAGGCTAAGAGCATAAAGAGATCTCCACAGCAAAAGCGGCCTCTCTGTGGATCTGTAAAAAAACCTCTGTGCAGCAGAAGGCTACTTGTGATGACAGCTGTTAGGGACTTCCTGATTAAACTTTAACATGATATAAACTGAAAGTCAAATGTTTGCAATATAAGAGGCCTGTTACTGATAGTAACCCATATCATATTTGTTTTTGATCCCACAGGTTTAAAATCTGGAATGAGAATTCCATTTGTTATTTGATACAACAAGTTTGTTTTGTGCTAAGGAAAAGACAAACGAATTTAACAATTAAATAAAACCTGGCTGAAGCTGCAAAACTGGAATAGCAGGTTTGTCTCACAGGAGGAAGGCCTTCGCTCAGCAGGAACTCATGGGGAAGGGTTAATTACATGGTAGGAAAGAATCTGGTCTACAGAGGCAAAAGGAACAATGACAAGCAGCAGCTCAGGAAACTCAAGGTGTGAATAGGGTCGTAAATAGCCTCTGCAAGGAACAAACAAGGAGGAGACTGCTCCTGGACTGCAGGGAGATAAAAAAAGAGGTGGACCCAAGCAACCATCTGTGGCTGAACATTAACAAAGAGCACTTTTAAAAGACTTATAACTACTAGTCAAAATTGTGAAAAATATAAAAATGACAGAATTGTTAATTTAATTACTGGCTGCACGTTTTGCAAAACCGTGTGACATGTTCTGGAAAGGAATGGCAAGAAATGTGATTTTACACAAAATGCATGACTGTTAGAATTGTGAAAATGTACACACATGTCCCCATGTTAAACACGCATATTTGTGGAAACTTGCATAACAATTGAAAAGAGTGTTCATTCATAGTGAAAAGTGCAAAATTCTGTGGAAAGGGGAGACATGATACCACAGCTACTGGGATTTGAGGAAAAGCTGCTAATATGGCATCTGTATGTGTAATTTGTATAAAAGTGACTAATGTAGAAATGTGTGTTTAAGGTAAAATCCGATTCTGAGACCAGTGGCTAAAGGGAGGTCTCTGAGGATTGTAAAAGAAAATCATGAACCTGACATCACCCAGCCTTGAGCCAATCACTCAAATTGCAGGGCGGAGATGAAGTATTGACCCTATCCCAGCACAAAGGGGCAAGCTTAGAGAAGCCGGCCCACACACCCCCTTTATGATGTCATTTCATAGCATAAATAGAAACAGCTCACCGGAAATAAGGACACACAGATGCTGGCGGAGCACCCTGCTGCTGAAATCTACATCTTCCTTGTTCCAGACTCCAGAAACTTGGCAAAGAAAAGGCCAATTGCATAGCTGAACCATTCTCAGCTAGGCCTCAAATTCAAGAACAGAACCCCAAATGCCTAGGGGAAGCATCATAATACAGCCGGGCTGTGCTTTTACTGCTTGCCTGCTGAATTGAAAGATCCTCAGAACCAAGAAGGGCAGATCCCATCCAGTCCTGTGCCGTGCTGAGACCAGAGCGCCTTGCTGACCCTGCCCAGTCTGATGTGCCCAGCTGATAGGTAAGAATCCTGATAGGTTCCAGAATCCTGATAGGTCCAGACTAATGACGGTCCAGAATCCTGACGGTCCCATTTAAAAATGTATCCAGTGAGTATAAATAGGAAGAACTGTGTCATATAGCGTATGTCATGAACCGTCGTCTACGTCCCTTCACGATCTTCTGGGCCTCCTGGTCCCTGACTCGCAGGGGATTGAATGCAGTGATCCTTCCAACATGGCCACCCGGAACAGAACGCTCCTGGCCAGTCTATACGTTCCACGCTGCTCATCGTACAAGAGAGACACACCGCCGCGGCTCAATGTATCTCAACGCTACCGCTACCTGTAGTCGGACGTGTTTAGCCGGAGTTCGATCGGGGCTCTCGCTTCTATCTCAATTCCCAATTCCTTGAATCCTGTCCTGTTCCTTTTCCCCTTTTCCTGGAAACCCTTCCGTGCTGGAGTCACGGACCCCCATGTCTCTGAGCGTACTTATTTACATCCTGGTATTACCCTGGATTTATGAAGACTCCTGGAAGCTGAACCGATATCCTCACACTGGACGCCGAGGACCAGCGTTCGGGTCTATACAAATCCCGGGCCGTGAAGAAGAAGAAAACCCAGAAGGTCGCAAGTACACAACAAAGACAGGTGAGAAGGGGAGAGACTTGTGACAGATTGAGACACCCTAAAAACGAAACAGACAGAGATGGAAGCCGCAGTTCAAGACCTCATGCGAGGTATGCAGGAATTAACTACAGAGGTACAGAACCTCAAGGCAGAGAATGCTTCACTAAAACAGCCAGTTCTATCACGTGATTCCGCAACCAAAGAAAGTGTGATATTGGGAGGAATAGTGGACAAGTATGGTGGTTCTTCCAAGACCCTCCACGCCTTCCTTGATTCATGTTTAGTTCACTTCACCTTCAAGCCCTACTATTTCTCCACTCCTAGAGCAAAGGAGGGCTTTATGATCTCCCACCTCACTGGAAATGTATTGACTTGGGCAACCCCCTTGGTCAATTGAAGCGATGCCCTCTTGGATGACTATGATGGCTTTGTGAGAGCCCTTTAAGAAATGTTTGATCACCCAGAACAGGTGTATAGTGCTCAAGAGAGACTACTCGAGTTTCAACAAGGGTCCCAGGATATGCTCACCTATGTTACTCATTTCAAACAACTCATGAAAGAAGCACATTGGTCTCCAGATGCCAGTTTTACTCTCTTCTGAAGGGGATTGAACGAAGAAATAAAAGATGAGCTAGCAAGGGTTGCCCGCCCAAGCTCCTCCCAGGCTCTTATGGACCTTTCCTTGCAAATAGATTTCTGAATCCAAAAAAGAAGAGCAGAGAAAAGGAAATCTAAGGCGACATTTCAAATGACCACTATGGAACCTGTTCCTAGAGCAGAGCCTGCTGTTCCTCCTACACCGGACCCAGAACCTATGCAACTAGGAGCCTTCCGTGGTCCCATTACCCCTCAAGAAAGGATGCGACGGATCGATACTGGTCTGTGCATGTATTGCGCCTCCAATAAACATCTAGTGAGAGAATGTCCTATTGCCCCTTCACGGCGTTCGGGAAACGCCAGCTCCCGATCCTAGATGGAGCACAGTGTCGGGAGAGAGATGTTTGCTCCACATCAATTCCATCCTTGAACTCTCCTGGACGAAATAATATTGTGGTCCTTCAGGCCCTTCTATCACCTTCCAAGACAGAATCCTACCCCATCCTGGCTTTAATTGACTGCGGAGCTATGGGCGTTTTTCTAGATCAAGATTGGGCAACTGCCCACAACATTCCACACGAAAGCCGAGCAACAATGCAACCAGTGGAGGCAATTGATGGGAGACATCTTTCTTCAGGACCCATTACCCTTCAGACTAAGAGATTCTACTCTCTATTAATCACCATCAAGAAAGGATCAGGTTTGATCTCATTAAATCAGCCCATTATCCGATGGTTCTTGGAATGCCCTGGCTACAAAGGCATAATCCTTACATCAATTGGGCAGCAGGTTCCCTGTTCCTAGGATCTGAATATTGTATGGCTCACTGCTTATCCCAGAATATCTTACCAAAGCCCTCTGAAGACTTCCCAGAGAGCCAACAAGGTCCAGTTACCGTTTCTAACATCATCCAGATAACCAAGGTCTACCAAGCCTTTTCTGATGTCTTTTCGACTGCTATAGTTCAAGCTCTCCCTCCTCACAGGCCAGTGGATTGTGCCATCGATATAGAACCCTCAGCAGTGATTCCTTTCAGCAGAATGTTTATATTATCAGAACCTGAAAAGAAGGCTCTCCGTGAATACCTGAATACTAACCTGGAAAATGGCACCCTACGCCCATCCAAATCTCCAGCGGGCGCTTCATGTTCTTCATGCCCAAGAAAGACACCAAGGAACTCAGACCATGTTTGGACTACCGTGGGCTAAATCAGTGCACTCTCAAGGACCGTTACCCCTTGCCCCTCATCTCGGATATCCTAGAAGCAGTCAGAGGTGCAGTAATCTTTACAAAATTAGACCTAAGGGGTGCCTACCATCTCATTCATATAAAGGAAGGTGACGAATGGAAAACAGCCTTTAGAACCCCCTTCAGCCATATTGAGTACCTGGTCATGCCCTTCGGTCTTGCTAATGCCCCAGCAGTCTTCCAACATTTCATGGATCGAGTGTTCTCTGATATGTTGTTCATCTTCGTTATAGTATATCTAGATGATATCCTGATATATTCAAAGGACCATCAAAAACATGAGGAACACGTGAAGGCAGTCTTGCACCGTCTACGAGAACATGAACTCCTAGCCAAGCCTGAGAAGTGTCTTTTTTATGTTTCAACTGTTCACTATCTCGGTTTTGTCCTTAGCCCTAAAGGGATTGGTATGGATTCTTCAAAGGTAGACTCCATTTTGTCCTGGCCTACTCCTACCACCGTGAAACAGATACAATCCTTCCTAGGACTTGCACATTTTTATCGTAAATTCATACCAACCTTTTCTGAGATTGTGCACCCTATCGTCTCCTTATTGAAGAAAGACACCCCCTTATTGTGGACCGCAGCCCAAGACGCGGCCTTTCACCACCTGAAGTCAGAGTTTACACAAGCCCCCATCCTAGCCCAACCTGACATAGAGCAGCCCTTTCTTGTTGAAACTGATGCTTCCAACTACGCCATTGATGCCGTCCTAAAACAAGAATTGGACGACAACTTAGAGCACCCTATTGCCTATCTTTCTCGCACTCTAACACCCAGTGAAACCCATTAGTCCGTTCTGGAAAAGGAATTGCTTGCTATTCGTCAAGCCTTTACTGATTGGCGCCATCTTCTCCTGGGAGCCAAACATCCAGTGCAGGTCCGAACGGATCATCGAAATCTTCAAGTCCTACAATCCCTGGAATGCAGAAACAGTTGTCAAGCCCGTTGGGCCTTCTTTTTTGCTCAATATCAGTTTCAAATCCATCACGTTCCTGGAACACATAACATAATTGCTGATGCCCTATCCAGACGTCCTGACTACGAAAAAACTGAGGCCCAAGCTCTCACCCTCCTGGAAAACATCCAAGGCCAAACTCGAAATTCGGACATCTGGAAGGAGCACAAGAGAAATAACAGATGGAATCTCACAACAACGGATGGGTATCTACTTAAGGACAATCGCTTAGTCATCCCAACTCCAGGGCTGAGAAAAAGGATCACAAGTCTCTGTCATGATACCTTACATTCGGGACATCATGGAATTACCAACACTCTCCATCTAGTACAAAGACAGTTTTGGTGGCCGAAGATGAAAGATGATATTAGGATCCATGTCCAAACATGCACAGTTTGCAATCAGAACAAACACGATAATAGGAAGCCGGCCGGACTCCTACTCCAACCAGCAATACCAACAAGACCCTGGGAAATCATCGCCACTGATTTTATTGTGTAATTACCACCCTCTAGAGGCTACACGACAATTATGTTTACAATTCATATCGCGCAAGTTTGCCGCAAATTTTCATTTTGAGAAATTTTGACACGTGTAAAATAGCTCTAAACTGCTTCCAACTTGGATTTTAAGATTTCAAATGTTTCCTTTGCATAACATCATTGCTTGTGTTTGTGTGCAACTATTCAAAGTGGCTCCCATAAGAATTTAGAGCAATTTAAGTATTTTAGACCATATTTGGTGTTTTTGCCCAGTCTATTCTAAAGATTTTAATAGTCATTCTGACAGTTGAAAGGCCTCCTTTGTTTTTCTCTTTCTGTGTGTAAAGGTGGAAGGTGGAAGTGAGACACTGTTTGACTTGTACATTCCTGAATACCTGCTCTCTCTCCTCCCATCTCTTTGCATTGCCTATTGTGGGGGTGGAGAAGGTTGCAGGGGGAACTGTTAACCACAGTGCTATCTGATCTGAACCAACACAAAAGTATTATTTTCTGTGCTGCATTCATTTAGCTTATTACCTATTTCGAGTGTACTAAATATTCTGTGTTCTGTCACCCCATTGGTGATTGTCGTTTACCTATTAATATATATATTGGGCCTCATTACGACCCTGGCGCTAAGTGAAAAACGATGGCGGTAAATGGTTACCGCCATCGTTTTCCGCCAGGTCCGATCATGACTCGTGACCGTAAACTACGATGCCAATAGCGGCATCGTAGTTAACGCTGCCGCTAACTGCGCTAAGGGTGTGCGCACGCGACCGCCCACACCGTACTTAGCGCCATGGCGGAAAGGTACGCAAATGCCGACCCAAGCGGACATGCACCTAACGCCATCACCGAGGCCGCTAAGTACCTTACCGCCATGGTGCAAATAACGCCATCGCGAACCAACCGTAAAGGGCCATGTCAAGTGAATGCAGCTGCCACAGGTGCACAGAAACAGCACAGGTGAAGGCAATACAGACTCAGGGGAGTACAAAAAGAGCACACCCCACCCCTACCCACACCCAGTCACACTCCACAATGATGCCAATACGACTAGCAATGTTGGGGCTGGAGGACCTGATAGCAATGCATGTGCTACTACAACAGCAACAACAACAACAGGCAGCACAGAGGAGACGCAGGAGGAGAAGGAGGGCAAGGCAGGCCCAGCAAGCCCCACCAGCACAGCCAGTGCCACCACGCAGGCAGCCCTCAATCCCACGCATCAGAGCCAATCCAAACAACCTCACTGCTGAGCAGATCCACACCCTGTACCGTTTGGACCGGGACACCATCACCGCCATCGTAGACATGACACACAACGACATCGTCAGCATGATAGAAAGTCCAACCGCCATCCCCCCCCTACTGAAGGTAGTGGCTGTACTCCACTTCCTGGCCACAGGCACCTACCAGCACACAGTGGGGCACCTGCATGGCATTTCACAACCATTATTCTCACGAACACTCATCCAAGTGCTTGATGCCCTCCTCAAGCACACAGACGACCACATCTCATTACCACGGACTGCCCAGGAGATTGCAAACACCAAAGTGGGTTTCCATGCACTAGCCAGCATACCCGGTTGCATTGGTGCCATCGACTGCACCCATGTGGAATTGGTGGTTCCACGTGCCATGGAGGTACCGTACCGCAACCGGAAACAGTTCCACTCTATCAACGTGCAAATGGTCTGTGACTCCAACAAGATCATCACACATTGTTGTGCCCGATTCCCCGGATCAACCCATGATTCACTGGTCCTGAGGAACTCCACAATACCACGCTACATGGAGCGACATGCAGGCCCAAGATCCTGGCTACTCGGTGAGTGCAATGTCATGGAAGTGGGCATGGGAATGACGTACCAGTGCATACTCCACCTGGCAGAAAGGGGGGGGGATGATGCATACTCCACCTGGCAGAAAGGGGGGGGGGATGATGCATACTCCACCTGGCAGAAAGGGGGGGGGATGATGCATACTCCACCTGGCAGAAAGGGGGGGGGGATGATGCATACTCCACCTGGCAGAAAGGGGGGGGGTGATGCATACTCCACCTGGCTGTGAGTAACACAGAGAACGGAGACAGAGGAAGGGCACTCACAATGCACACAACCCCTCTGCATACATAGGGTGATGGCATGCAAAACAGGCCATGGCAGCAATGAGCATATACTGGTTGCATTGTGTGAATAAATTAGTGCATGTAGAAGTGAGCCAAGATAACAGTTCCATGCCAGCCATGGTGGAACATCATGTTCCTGATCAGACAACATGACTGACACATACATTCTCGCCTACATACAGGTGATGCAGCCTATCCCCTGAAGAGGTGGCTCCTCACACCAGTCCGGAACCCGCAGAACCAGCACGAGGAGGACTTCAACCGTGCACATACACGTACTCGTGTGGTCATAGAGCAGACATTCGGCCTCCTGAAGGCACGGTTCCGAAGCCTCAGCAGGTCTGGTGGGGCACTCCTGTATGGCCATGAGAAGGTGGCAAAGATCGTCATGGCATGTGTCATGCTGCACAATATGTGCGTCAGACGGAATGTGCCCCTGCCCCCTGACGCAGAACTGCAACCACCTGACGATGAGGATGAGGAGGGTGCAGATGGGGCGCCACCACATGGAGGAGGCGATGCACAGGAGGGGCGTACCATGCGCCAAAGTATCATCGACCACTGCTTCTAGCACACACGGCTGGTGTTTATCGCATGGAGACTGCACTTGGGGCACTGTGTGTCTCTGGGACATGCACACTGTGGACTGTACACCAATAAAGCACACATACGCAATGAAAATGTCCACACATTTCTTTTTTTGAAAGAAAAAAGTGTATTGGAACTATGAACTGTCGTGTCACACCCCCTCCCACCTCCCCCCTGCACACCCCAACACACCCCCTCCCACCTCCCACCTCCCCCCTGCACACCCCAACACACCCCCTCCCACCTCCCCCCTGCACACCCCAACACACCCCCTCCCACCTCCCACCTCCCCCCTGCACACCCCAACACACCCCCTCCCACCTCCCACCTCCCCCCTGCACACCCCAACACACCCCCTCCCACCTCCCACCTCCCCCCTGCACACCCCAACACACCCCCTCCCACCTCCCACCTCCCCCCTGCACACCCCAACACACCCCCTCCCACCTCCCACCTCCCCCCTGCACACCCCAACACACCCCATGTAGGTGTCAACAGATGCCTGTGACAGTGTCCACAGGCCGTCACAAGCCCCCTCTCCCGGCCCCCGGGGCACCCCTGGCTGTGGAGCGCAGGTTGCGTCCGGAACGTCGCACGGGGCTGCTCTGCGCAGAACTGGCAGTGGAGGATGTCCCTGGCTGCCCCTGTGCATGCTGCTCCTGTACTGTGTGGGTGAGGTCAGTGACCGCACGACGCAAGCCCGCAAGTTCGGCACAGATGTCCCGGGACATGGCCTGCATGGCATCCCTCAGGGTGGCAGTGCTCTGCGCCACTTCGGCCCTTAGTGTCTCCGTGGCCTGTTCAATGCAAAACCTAGCCCCCACACATTCCGCGGCATGCTCATCCAGCATTGTGGACAGTTGATGCTGCCGTTGAGTGATGTCCTCGAGGGACTGCTGGCTGTGCTGGCCCATGGCCAGTGCAGGTGGAGTGATGGAGGGGCTGCTCCCCTCCTGTGGAGTGTGGACAGGGCATGGGGTGGAAGGCCACTCCTCTGCCTCAGTGTGCCCCTGTGTGTCACCCTCATGGGGGCTGGCGTCTGAGAAACAGGGGGAATGTAGTTGGTCAGTGGGGCTTCTGACCTCCTGCTCCATGTCCGAGTCAGAACATGCAGCTGTTGCAGCTGTCTCCCCGATGTTGCTGCTGGCCGCTGACCCCCTGCCTTCTGTGGCAGGCAATGTCGGTGGAGGTGGAGCAGCTGCTGCTGGCCTGCTGCCAACAGGGGTGCTTGCCGGTGGGACCTCCGGTATGCCTGCAGTGGGACCTGCTTGTCGTGGGGTCTGCCTCACTGCAGCTGAGGTTGAGGGTGCAGGGACGTTGTTGTTGGACTTCGCTCTCTTCGGCGCAGGGGTGTCCTGGTCCTCTGGGTGTGATTCTGTGCCTGTGGTGGAGCAAAGGTGGGAGGGCGTTATTGATGGGTCTACGGACTTTGGAATGACAATGGTTGACATTATTTTGGCCAGTGGATGAGGCAGATTTCAGGCAGTGCCATGCAGGTTGTCTCCTTTTAGTGTGGTATGTGGATGCAGGTATGCGGGTGCCAGCAGTGTATGCAGGGTGGTGCTCGCATGTGGCTATGGGCAGTATTGATTTGTGTTGCATTTACACTCTAGGGCAACCTTGTGCTACACATGATTGGACTGCTGTGACTATGGCATGTCTTGTATGAGGCACCTACCTTCATTGCCTGATGTCGGGGCTCCCCTTTCCATCCCTCCAACGCCTTCGATGGATTCCATGCCGATGGTGGTTGCACAGATCTCCTCCCACGGTTGGAGTTTCAGGGGGGATTCCGACCCTCCACCGGTTCCCTGGGCAAGGTTGCGGTTTGCTGAGATGACGGCTCTGACCCGTATGCGCAGGTCATCCCAGCGCTTCCGGCACTGCTGTGGGGTGCGGGGTACGGTCCCCACCGCGCTGACGCGCTCAGCCACCAGGGCCCAGATGGCCTTCTTCTTCCCGATTGCTGTCCTGGTCATTTCAGGGGAGAAAACAACACCTGCGTTGTCCTGCAGGGTCTCCGCTAGCATGCAGAGTTCCTCCCGGCTGAATCGCTCCTGGCGCTGGCGGTCACATGCCTTTTTCACGGATTTTGGCATTTTCGGGAACTTGGATGGGTGGGTGTTTGGTTGGGACAGGTGTCAGGGTTGGGTCTGGTGTTGTTTGGTAGGATGGCGATGGATTGTGTTTTTAAAGATGGCCGACGGGCTGCTTCCCGTTCCGGCGCGATGACGCTATTTCCGGTTTGGCCTTTTACGGCCGCCGCTAATTACGGTGGCCGTAAATTACGGTGGCCGCTACTTACGCTGGCGGAAGGGCACCTTGCTCGCTTAGCGATGCCGGTAGGGGCCTTTTCCGCCATGGCGTTAATTGCATTACCGCCATGGCGTAATGCTCGTGCGCGATGGGTCGTGATGTGGCGCTCTTTACGCCATCGTCCCACGGCGTAAACGCTCATTATGCCATGGCGGTAATGACGGGCGATTACCGCCAGGGTCGTAATGAGGCCCATTGTGTTTTTGATCTTAATTAAGTAAATAAATAATCCCTTTTACAAACCAGCCTGATTTCTGGTCCAGCGTGACCCGGGGTATTCTTAAATAAGGGGTGTGATACGAGTGGTACATCTTTCAAATAATTGAATTTACATATTAAATAGGTTTTTCCATTGCGCTGTACAATAGGCCGGGAGCAGAGTGTATCACCTGATTGAAATCCTTAACAAATCTGGGGGCTCAAGTCGGGGTTTGATTGACTACCAACCGTGTCAGTCTAACACAGCGTTCTAACCTGCAGAGTAATAATACTTTGTGTGGTGTGAGTACTGTGCTACACCGTATAGGCACCCCTAAAATAAACACGCTAGAAATCAGGCCTGTCTGAAAAAGTTAATTTACCCTGAAATAAGCCAAAAGGAAATTAATATTTCTGAAATGGCGACCCCAGTGGAAATCAACATTGCAAGGGAACACCTACTGCACAAATTGTTTGTCAGGGGTGAATGGGTAGAACAGGATGAGAAAGTCTGGCTGCAGGAAATCAAATAACAAGTCACTGCCACAGACTTAGATACATGGCAGGACCAGGGTCCATTACACCAGACACTTAGTGAACTGTATATGGCCCCAAAATTAAAAGAAGAGCAATGTAAAATTGCCAAAATAACAGCTTACCTGTACCTCCACATTGGAGTAATACAGGAAAAATATGCCAAAAGCCTAGATCTGGCAAAGAGGCAAGTACAATCCATAGAGAAAACCCAAACTGATCTGGACTCTGCAGAACAAAGGCTACAAACGAGCCAAGAATCAGAGAGAGAAACCAGACAGTGCTTGACAAAAGTAAAGGAAGATCTGGATCTCCTGCAGCAAGAAAAGGCAGAGCAAGATACCAAATTACTGACACTGCAAAAAGAGTGTCAAGAAACGGTGGACTCTTTAAAACAAAGCCAATAAAAGCTGGAACAGCAATTAAATTATAATAGAGTCTGTGCCGAGCAGATAGTCACCCTGAAAAACCGCCTAGAATCCTTAAAAAAGGTGTCCAGGAGGTCCCAGAAATGGCCTGCACTCCAGCCACCCATTTTGAAATACCAGGAACATACTCGCCTAGATGTGTGACGTATGAGGATCAAATAAACCAACAGAGAGCAACACTAGGGCTCTGCCCAGTGCCCATCAGAAGAGCAATACCTTTTGAAGTGCCGATAACCAGACAACCATGGGCAGCACGGTACCCATTGAGACAACCGTACCAGCAGCTGACATGAAATGAAGACTACTTACAAACTGTCCCTGAAGAAACCCAAAGGGCCTTAATTAAAGGAGAATGGTGACGACACAAGGGCCCGGACAGACGTACTGATGAACAAAACAAGCAAAGGATGACACACAATGATGAAATATAAGGAACAATGATGTAATGGACTTAGAAGAAGAAACGATGTTGACATATAAAGAAACATAATCATATAGAAGGATGAAAATATGCAACTAGCTAACGCCTGTAAATAGGCTTGGAATGCAAGAAGCTAAGAAAACAGTACGGCTTGCTATGCTTAGTAGAAGAATAGAGCGGCAAGCGCCAACTATATATCTATCTCAATGAAGCACATTATACAAGTGCAACTCCATTTTACAAAAAGCAGAAATCAAGCCCAGGATAATAGGGGCCAAACAGGCCAAGATTCATACTCCAGCTAAGCTAGAAGAAACAGCGGAATCGAAACTCAGCAAGAAGCAGCTCATGCCTGGGAATTTGAGGTCAACCCCAGGAAGCGGGAGAGCGACAACTTCGAAGAAACAAAACTTAAGAGCATAAGCAGCCTGCCCCGTGAAGGTCGAGATAAAGAGGCCCAGGCAGGTGGTGAGGCCAAAGAGAGAATCAAGTACAAAAATAGACAGAAAATGAAGCAGATTCACGGTGTACTAACACGTGACCATCCAAGCGCAAAGAGGTACCAACGTCTGATGTCACCCAAACCAGAGGATGCCATAACTTTTCCTGATAAGAAGCTGCAGTTTCGAGACCAACCTCAGCCAACTAATTGACACATAGCCCTAAAAGTACTGATTGATGGAAGGGAGGCAGGGTGAATCTTGGGGCATGCCACATCTGGGTAACCATTCTGCTAGCTGCTAATTAAAGTGGAGATTTATGCCTAGGGTTGTAACCAACCCAATCACAATAGACCAAGCATGGGCGTAATTTTCGGGGGGACAGGGGCGTTTGTCCCCCCAACTTTCATGGCACACCATTTTGTCCCCATTCATTTGGCTGGGGCACCTTTTCATCAGATGTCATGTCCCCCCCAAAGTTACTCCACTGGGACCAAGTAATCTAGGGTCCTATAGCTAGTAGAACCAATGAGATGTCTTACTTGTAGTGATGTCTAGCCCGAGTGATGAAGAGGGATGGGCGTAGACGCCCACCCGATAAGAGTTATCCAATCCTCACACCCTGTTACCATATACAGTTATAGTACCTATACTTAAGTTACCTTTTCCAACCAATAGACTTGCATGACAAACTTTCGAGTCTTATACGTCAATGATGACGAATATTGCCTATAAGAATTGCTGTTTGAATGGAGATTGTGAGAGTTGAAGCGAGACGGGCGATTGCATCACTGTTGATTACCATTGTTTCCACGTTTTTTGTACTTGTCATTAAACAGACTTCCCTTTACCAAACCATTGAGTT
The DNA here is from genome assembly GCF_040938575.1 of Ambystoma mexicanum. NCBI lineage: Eukaryota > Metazoa > Chordata > Amphibia > Caudata > Ambystomatidae > Ambystoma > Ambystoma mexicanum. Next base: position 681,492,919 of record NC_090926.1, read on the forward strand.
GTCCTTATTGATTGGTGTTGGAGTAAGAGAATCCTGCTCCCCATCCACCTCAAGGTGCAGCTATCTCGTCTTAAAGTACTAGAGGGTGAGCTCTGATCCTATGGGCCCTTCAGAGGTCGCTCCACCCTCCTGTACACTTGGTAGTGGTGAGGATGGTTTTGACCATCGATTATTGATTAGAATAAGACACCTATTGACCGTCGACACGAAGTAACTCTAGGTGTTTGGCAATATCACGAGTCCTTCCCCATTTGGCCGAGTAGACTGTGAAGCTTCCGTGGACAATGATAGTTTAAATCTATCCAAAAACTGCAGTAGGTCTGAAGGGAGCCTTTTTATAAACATAAACCCTTCCATTCCTGGGGGCAGCGGAACAGACGAAAGACTAAAGGAGGCGGTAGCGAAGGCGGTGATCCTGAGGATCCAGAGAGGAACCATGCGAGCGGTGAGTGAAAAAAATAAATAATTGAATGCTTTGGCAAATATCATAGGCATTAAAACAAGTAAGGGAAAAGGTAACAAAGGGAGGTGGAAAATAGTCAGAAGTAGAGAAGACTGTATATATATATAAGGGGATAATGACTCAGTGAATAATTGAGATATTAAAGAATATCAGGGTAGACACCTGAGATATTAAAAAATACCAGGGTGGACACCTGAGAAGTTAAAGTATACCAGGGCGGATACCTAAGGAGAGAAAAGATTTGCCTTGTTCCTGCGCTTTAATATAGCGGTCAGAAGAAACGTGAACTCAGAGCCCACATAATAGGGGACGACTAGGCTACTACCATGTTTAAAGACGTCTTAAAAGAAGTTCATTTAAACTCCATGTAGGGGTACAAATTAGAGGCAGAGATATTTGTGTCCAGCTGGTGTCTGTCTAGTCTGTCAAATTTCTGTTGTATGTGTTCTGTTGTGTGTCACATGTGAGGAATGTTGTCTCCTTGTTGTTTGAAATAAAGAAGAGTTTTATGTGATTCTATAGCTAAGAGGGAATCACACATGAATTGATGTTCTTGAAGTAAATTGATGATACAGAAATTGTGGCGGGAAAAGATTGGATTGGAGCTTGCGGTATTTAGTGCTCGCTCATATTGTTGGGAGTGCTGAAGTTGCATGAAAGTATTGTTAGAAACAGATTTAAGCATGGAAGACATTACTCCATTAGCACACTTGTGTAAACAACTGCCGAAACATGCACCCAAGCTTAAGAAATACAGCACTGAGTGGGTTAAGGGTACAATACCACAAGATGATTATGCCGTGGCCACAAAATGGGTCCTTATCTAATGCCGTCTTGCAGCATATGATGACTTACTTGTATGCCACATATACAGGAAAAAATTAGAGGAACGCCTGGCTGTTCTAGAACTTTGGAAAATGTTCGAAAAGTCGAAGGAAGAAGAGCCACCTGCTGATTGAATATTAAACGTATGCACGGAGGGGGCGAGACGCATACCGCACCACCTGCCCCACCCAAAACAGAAACCGAGGGAAGTAAGCCTGAGGGACTCTACCCATTAAGAGAGCTTAAGGCAGCCATGGGGTATAGCAACCCTGCATATGAGTCACCTACGTACAGTAATGACGACAATAAAGGGTAGGATCAGGATAAGAATCTGAGCTCTGCAGTCCCGACGTACAAGGAGAGACACGATGATGAGAGGAAGGACCAGGCACAGATTAGCGCATCTCTCAATAAAGAGAGAGAGGGGAAGAAATGGAAAGGAGGTGAAAGCAGAACTGATGAGATAACAGTGACAAAAGATGAATGGATGTGAGGACAGATATTGTTGAAACTCGATGGAAAAGGAAGTGATGATGTGAGACCTAAAGAGAAGTCAGATGAGGCACAGAGAAGGGAGAAGGAGAAGGAAAAGGAGTTAAGGGACGAAAGGATAAGAAGGAAAGATAGGCTAAACCGAGAACAGCTATATCGCGAGTAGCAAGAAAAGCAGCTTGATTGCAAACAGAAAGCAGCCTATGACCAGTACAGACAGAGACAGCTAAAGTTGGAAGAGGAGCAAAGGGTACATGACAAAAGGATAAAGAGATGAAATGATGAGGAAGTTCAAAGGGCAGATGAACGTAGAAATGAAAGGAGAAGGGAAGAAGATAAGGTTAGAGAAGAGGCGAGGAAGCGCAAAGAATTTGATGATGATATTGAACGTAAGCGGAGACAGAGGGCACGTGATCTCGAATATCTGGAGCGGGAAGTAAAAAAACCTGATCCTGTTGTAGAATGGGAAGACATCGAAGAATTCTTTCCTGTGTACGACTCAGTACCAGACACGATTGGGGCAAATATTGAAGATGACTTCGATACCAGAAGCATCGGGGAAACAATCGATAAGATATATGATGAAATGGGGCTAGAACAAATTTCTCAGATGGAAAGGGAAGATGAACGCTTGGAAAGCACTCAACTGTATGACACTGAGGATGTCACCCGAAGTAGTGGGAGCAGGAGACTGTCCCTGGACAGACTAAAAATCAGAAAAAAAGATGATGACACAAGGAGTTACGTGAACTGGGAACAATCAATGCCCGACTCCGGAGAGGAAGCAGAGCGTGAGACAAATGAAGAAGGGAGACAACGTGAAAAGCAGCTCCCAAGGGACAAAGGGGTACGATGGTCGGATGCTAGTGAGTCCGCACCGAGGACATCAGAGTCTGCCGCACAGTCGAACCGGCATGATGGAACACCCCATGGTCAGAGGGGGGTGTCAGCATCCGCCTATGTAGACAGGTTGAGGACATTGCCAGGCAGACGGCGATGCAGGAATATTACCCCAGAAATAGACAGGAGAGCTATGAGAGAAGAGAAAGAAGGCTGCGCATTCCAATTTCCGCTACTAGAAAAGGGGGGAGCAAGACCGCCATATATTCCATGGCCACACATGGACCGCTAAAACCTGAAAAATAAGCTTCCAATGCTGACATCGGGAGCCCGGAAGTGGATACACGAGTTAGATAAAATTACAGGGGGTGTCACGCTAGCTATAGGGGACATTAAAGGTCTCCTGATCGCCATACTTGGTGAGAGAGCAGACAATGTGTGGACACGGGCAGGGTATCCTGGTGTAACCATAATTAACACTGCACACGATGGAGCACCATTTAATAATTGCAGAGCAGCAGTATGGAAAGCTCTACAAGTACTTTACCCAGACCCTTCCAATATGGGAGCTACAATGACTCAAAAAAACGAAGGAGTCAGAAGATCTGTTGATTTATATCCAGAATTTCAAAGACGCGTGGGTGCTCGAAATGCATGAATCTTGGACGAAATCTATACAGGTGTTTTACCACATATTGTGCCAACGGTTGCCAGAACCAGTGCAGAAACAGCTCAAGAAATTAGTAAGGATAGAGACTAAACCTTGGGCAGAAATACAGTTCAATATTGCACATTACTGTAGATTGTTGCAAGAAAAGAATCGGAAAAAGGAGGCAACACGGAAGGGTGAGGAAGCGAAGCTGGTGCAAAAGAAATTATCAAAGTATGCTCTTGAAGGAGCCATGTTAACTAGCCCAGCTGAACAGAAAACACACCAGGTGGCTAACCCACAGCAGAATAACTAAGGTAACGTAGGACAGTACCCAAGGGGAAGAGGATTCAGAGGAAGAGGATGGCAGAGTAATCAAGGAGGGTTTCAAGGCAATCAAGTAGGCTTTCAAAATGTGCAAAAGGGCAGCCCAGATATGTCAAATGGACAAATAATCCGACCACGGCCAGTATGTTGGCTGTGCGGAATGATAGGGCATTTAGCGCGCACGTGCAGAAATCAAGGTGTGTGGCAAAATGGCCAAGGAATGGGAGCAGGCAAGGCAAATCCACCTGCAATCTCACAACAGGGCGGTGCACAGAATAACACAGTGCAGCAGCAAGCACCAGGCATGCAGCAGGGTGCGCAACAAAGGGTTCAACTCCTGAACATGGGGAATTTACCACAAGGGCAATTTCAACAGGCACCACTGCAAATGTCTCAGGGCACAATCTCCGGAAGGGGAGGCAACCCCGGGAATGGAGAAAATACACAAGTGTACAGTGGACCAAACTTATATATGAACTAGGACAGCTCACTGGGAACCTTGATGTGCTCTATCCTATCAGTGACACCAGACCCTAATAGGGATCCAAGTGTGAATGTCGTCATAGGAGGTAAAGAATATTCCTTTTAAGTTGACACGGGTGCAACACGCTCGTGCATACGAGAAGGCAATTTTTTCTTGTCTGGCGAGGCCATAGATACTCAGAGTTTTACAGAAGCTCACAGTCGAGTTCCCTTTACAGACGCACTCCCAGTCTCTGTAGGAGAGTGCAAAATGAATGCACCTTTATTATATTCATGTCAGAACCCGGTAAACATTTTGGGTCGAGACTTAATGACAAAATTGAACATGACAATCTCGTTCACGGAGGAGGGCATAGTATGCTCCACTCCAGGAATGCATTATTCAAACGTGTGCGACATGATCAGGGCATACTCAGGACACATAGCCATGAGAGCTATACCTTTAGAGCCAGAGGTTTTTGCATATGGCATGCGTGTGCTTATGGCAGGATTGACAGGCCTCGCAGATAGAACTATGAGAACCCCTGATGAGTTTCTATTCAGACCGAGAATACCTATGCATGAAGAGGAGGGACAAGTATTTCCCTTGATGATATATACTGCAGCAGTGTGAGTGAAAGTAGCCTTGGTCGAAGGATACAATGAAGAAGGCAGACAATGGTGCGCGATTTTCGCCATTGAAGAAGGGTATCGAGTGACTGACGTCATCGATGATGATCTGTTTGAAGAACAACCAGACTCAGAAGAGACGATGGTGGAATTGAGTCTCATATTTTGGGTAAAAATGATCAAAAGAGAAGTGCCTCAGAGAATGATGTTGGCACTGATGCGTCTGGCATACTTTGATGAAGACATGGCCCAGGTGCCTGTCTCAGTATGGGCTACAGGACCTTATGACGTAGCTGTCCTGAAGGGGGTGGGAGAAGTGAAAATGAAACTGAAACCAGGAGCAATTTTAGTGAGAGCGCGACAATATCTCATGTCCAGAGAGGCCGATGATGGGATCGCTGACGAGAGGCCACTTCCCATGCGTACAAGGTTTAACTGCCGCATCATTCACCATAGAAAAAGCAACCACAATTGTGATGGGATGTTCCATGACGTTATACGTCGAACATTCACTATTCGCTATTTTAGAGAAACCTAAAGACATGTTGATGACTCAGAGGGCTTCTGCATATGAAGTGATCATATCTAATCCATCAATCAAGGTAGTTCGATGTATAACAGTGAACCCAGCTACATTCATAGCAGAGCCAGTCACTGAAGGAGAGCCGATACATGACTGTACAAACTATGAAGAATTATATGATGAAATCCCCAGGGTGAAAGAAAATGCCCTGGCGGGAGGAAAGAGCATTTTTATTGACGGATCTTAAAGAATCGACCAAGAAGACGGACAAAGATATACAGGCATTGCCGTAATGAAACACATAGCCAATGGAGAATTTCAAGTGCTCGTCAGTGCACGAATACCATCTCATTATTCAGCGCAGGCTGCAGAACTATTGCCATTGATACTCACCATAGAGAATCACGCAGGCCAGGAAGTAACGGTGTACAGTGAGGTGTACAGTGACTCCGCCTATGTGACGTCCAAAGTGCATGCAGCACTAGCGCACTGGAAAAGGAGGGGTTACCTCCGAGCAGACAGCAAGCCAGTACAGCATGCAACCTTATTGGACATGCTGATTAAGGCACTACAGCTCCCAGTGTGCATAGCGGTCGTGAAATGCGCTGTCCACACCAAGGGGACAGATTTCATGTCACGCAGAAACCACGAAGAAGACACGGAAGCCAAGCATATGGCCTCCAAAAGTGAGAAGATCGTGGAAGTGGCATGTACCCATGAGAGAATGATGGTGGTACAAACCACACCCAAAGCCTATAGTAATCTGGGGCAGACACAACTAATGGAACTTCAAACATCGAGGGTGTTCTTTAAACCCCTCGGACGGATTGTGGAGGCACATCAGCACCGGTAAACCGGTAATGCCTTTAGCCCAATAAAAATAGCATTGGAGCAATTGCATTATCCATTACACATGTCGAAAGAAAATCTAGCAGCAATGCACGCGGAAGACTGGTTTATACCAAATTTAGCAGAGCATGTTGAATTCTTTATGGTGAGCTGCATAATCTGCCAGAAATTCACCGCTGGGCACACATTAAAAGTAGTGAGAGGAGTCATCCCCAGCCAAATGGGCCTTTTCAGCACTTACATATCGACTATGTCGACATGATCCAAGTGTGTAACGGGTACAGATACTTAATTGTAGTGGTGTGTCCATTCTCTAGATGGATAGAAGCAGGCCCATGTACACACCCAGACTCTACCTGTGTGGCCAAATTCCTGGTGAGGGAAGTGTTCCCTAGATGGGGTGTGTGTGAAGTGATGAGATCAGACAATGGGGCTCATTTTGTAAATACAGTCTTTGAGCATATTAGCTTGTTGCTTGGTATAAAGCACAAGTTCTCATTGGCGTATCATCCGGAAGATAATGGTATCTGTGAGAGGCTCAACGGCTTGTTAAAGGAAAGGATAGCCAAGTTGAAGCTTACTCTGAAGAGGGTATGGTTGCACTGCCTTCCACTGGCATTGTATACTCTTCGAAACCAACCAGGCTCCGACCATCATCTTACACCGCACGAGATAGTCACAGGAAGGAGAATTAATTCTCCCCTAACCCCTCGAGACAGAGCTAGATGTGATGCCCAGTCAACCCAAGAGGTCCTGGGAACCGAAATGAACAAATATTTGAACTCCATGACATCCAGCCTTACTGTAATTTCAAACCAACTGCAGCGATGGCGAAAAGGTGCAGCTCAGCACAAAACACAGCAGGAGACACTGAGACAGACGCAGTTCAAGGTCTACGTGTTCCACTCATTTTCCCAGGAGGTGCTGTACTTGTAAAGAACCATACAAGGAAAAAGTGGGACTAACCAAGATTCAATGGTCCTTTCATCGTGGAGGATTGTACTCCTTCAGCTGTGAAACTGGAGGGCAGGAGAGCATGGATTTTTCTCAATGACATTAAGCCCTACATCGGAGAAAGCCCTCTAGCTGCACCCCACCACGAAGAAACCACAGACAACAGGGAAGAACCACAGCACGTGCAGACAACATCCATGCCGAGGAAGAAGGATGCATGTGCAGCAAAGCCAAGACAAAAAGAACCCCTTTGAAAGTTGTGGTTTAAAAAGGACATTTACTCTAATCAAAAGGGGATAAGGACATAAAACGGACACTCTGTGCATCCTAGTTGCAAGGTGAAGAAGAAAATTGTGCATGTAAGGCACGACACGTTTGTTGACACAAACTTGTAAATCAAACCACACTTAAGCATTGTTGAGAAACAAGACTCTAATAGACTGTGATGTAGGACTATACCTTAAGAGCTAAACATAGTATCCTGAATCATCAAATATCAAGACTTTGTTTTGCAGCACTTATGGTGTCTCCCAACAGAAATATCCCAAGGGATGTGCTAACCTACTTCCAGTTAGTGCTGGTATCATATCCATCGCTGGTAGGGAGGGTCACCAGTGTCACGGACTTTATCCAAAATCCTGCCAACAAGAAAGTAATCTGGCAACTACTTACCGTGATCGCGGAAGCCTTCATAGTACTGCCAAATGCTTCCACCACAGACGATTATAGATGAACTCACCAATATGCTTCTCTTCCGCATCATAGAGGAGTGCCCAGCTATCGTCGGGAGAACCACAGACACTCTCACGTTTATTCGAAATCCAGCAAACTCTGAACATTTGAGCCAGCTGAGGACTAAACTTAGTTATTTAGTCGCAATCCACGCAGCAGGAAAGTGCAAGGACTGTTCACGTCAAGGGAAGGGCCTGTGATCCAGAACCCAGCGGGCAGGACAAATGTCCCTGTCACCTGAGGACAGCCGACTGGCACACAGCATCCTCTTTCGCCTAGTAACTGAATTTCCAGAAATGGTGGGGAGACCTGTCGAGGTCGACGTCCTCACCTTCATCAGAGATCCAGCTATCGTCACACAGAAGGGAACACTCCTCCATGGCATAATGCTGCAAGTGGAGCTGTCCAACTTTCAGAGAGAGTATCTGAGGAGATTCCAGTGAATCTTTCCGCCGAGGGACAGATCGAGGGAACAGAGACAAGAACCTCACCTTTATTTGTTTTAATTGCCATTTTTCCCATTTGTTCACATTGAACAGTGTCCAGCATGTGCTCAGGACTGATGCAGATTCGGGGGGTGGACTGGGAACTCACCTACCTTTAATATACACAGTAAAAGTGACTTATCAAAGTGTTAGTCTAATCTATTTTTCCATAGTCTAGCAAGGACACTGCATCCTGTATCAAGAGACAATCGTCACCCGCAAGAGGGGGACACTTGTGAAGCACCAGACACTTTATGATACAAACTGTTTGAGAACAATAGTGCAGTGAAGGAAAAGAATAAAACATTGATATTTTGATATGAGCGGGATGGGGACCCAGAACAGTAACCTGGTTCTCCCACAAGCAGAGGGGTGCCCCCGCTTCTCTGGAAGGAAATGCTGCTGTTTAACCTACTGCACTATCAAATATCTATGCATTGTGTTTATCATTATTTTGCTATCCTTAACGATCAGAACTGCATTTTTCATTGGTGCACGAAGTGTTCCAATTTCAGTGCACCCACCTGATGGTGTACGCATGAGTCCCACAAAAGCACCCAGACCCTATATAGTTATTCCAGTCCCTAGGAAATCTGATGGTAAGGCAAACAAACTGAAAATGATTGTAATTAGCAGTGATACATACACACTTGAGGTAACGAATGAAGAGAAAAGCTGGAGACAGTGTCATCACGGAATGTTTGAAAACATGACGTTGACAACTACACGCCCCCACACACTGAATGCACAGGAACCAGGGCGATTGTCAAGAGCCACAGAACCTCAAGCGACGACAACAGAGAGCACAAGACTGCCTACCAAACAACCGGTTCCAGCAAACAATGAAAGAGTCAGAAAAGAATCAAGTAAAGAGCAAACTAAAGCAGACATAGCAAAAGCCCTCAAGAAGACAGAAGCGGCTATGGGAGAATTCACTGCAAAGACACAAATGTTGATAGATCATTTATTCCCGTTTATAGCCAAAGCAAAGAAACGGCAGGAGGAACTGAAAAATAAAACCGCAGAGACTGTACTGACAAGCACACAAGTTCCAACACAAGGAACAAGTACCAGGCCCACGATGCAGCCATACACTGGCCGGTGACAGGCTGGTGGTTGATAAAGGCACTTATAGAGGGCAGGAAAAGGATGCAAGAGGAGAAGGAGAGAATTGCAAAACCTCCACCTACCACATCGATGCAGATAATGAAACCTGCTCCATGGACCAGCATGCCCGAGAGACCCCCAGCAAGGACAAGTCACACAGACGTGTTTAGAGATGTAGTTATAGCCAACTACAGGAAGACACTAAGAATCAAGAGAAGCCCACATGAAGATAACAACGAACTGAACGACTACCTAGACAGCACAGCACATCAGGAAACAACATTTGGTACCAGCACATGAAAGAATATTCGTGGCAGTAGAAATTGATGTCCTTACAGCACACTGTCTTTCACACGTAGCAATGTGCAACACCAGAGGACAGTTTATGGGGAGGGATGCCTCACTGATATGGGCAACTGAAACGGATTACCCCGATGAAGATGGCTATGTCCAGGACATTAAGACGAGAAATAGAGCTCATACTAGGAATCATGTGATCAGGTATAAAAAACCTGAAGTTAAACGAACAGAAATAAGATGGGAAATAAACCCGAGACTGAACGTCCAGGGAAAGACTCCAGAAGAAGCTCAAATTTGGAAAAACAGAGGCCAAATGCAGATTTGGGGGACAGTGGTTTCACCAAATGGATGGAAAGAAGGGGTGGTGATCTGCCGAGCTTGGATGGTCCTTGGAGCTTGCAAGGAAGCAATAGAAAACTCACAAAAACTGTGCAAACCTTTATGGCCAAAACTGACAAAATTACTAACATGGGTCGAAGACAGAGGAGGACCCTTGCAGATAGTGCCGCTGGAAAGCCCAAAATTGTGCTTCAGGAACAATGGCACGAGGAAGATGGGAGAGAATCAAAACTGCGGACTAATCTTTGAAGCTCCAGGAATAACTCACGGAACCGCAGTAATTATGGATCATTACTGGGCGTGTGGATCCAAAGCATACATAAGACTGCCGAAAAACTGTGGCGGCATATGCACAATAGTGAATGTCCCCATTCCTGCACTAGTGATCCCGAAGAATTACCTGAATATTGACAGTTTCCCAAAAGCAAATGCCCACCTGAGGAAAAGTAGATCTGTAGAGCTGGTATCCCGAATGAAGAGAGAAAATTACTTTTCTGCCAAATCAGAAGAAGCATTCCATGCAATCCCGTATGAGCGCAGACTTTTCAGTCTCACCTCATCAGTGTTCACAATGATCTTCATGCCAAGAATCCAGTAGGAGTAAATACCAAATGGCTGCAGATAACCAGATGGGAATTATTAAAGACCATCAACACCACCATAAAAGGATTCAACGCGATTAAAGAAGAACTAAGAGCAATCCGATTGATGACTCTAAAGAACAGATATGTACTTGACATGATCGCAGCGATGGATGGAGGTGTTTGCACAAAAATCGGAGAATCGTGTTGCACATTTATACTTATACCTTCACATGACGAAGAAAATGGAAGTTAACAGAGACCATAAGTATGCTGACAAACCTACAGAACCAGATGATCGATGAAACTGACGAAGTTGATGATGACAGCTGGATTGGAACACTTTTCTCATGGGTCCCACAATGGACGGCAGACATATTCAAGTTCCTTGGAGCCCTGCTACTGATAATACTATTAGGATTTTATGTTATGAAGATAATTATCTCACAATGCCAGAAAACTGCAAAGAATGCCATAGGGATGAAGATCATGATCGATGTCAAACCAGGATGGAAGCCCAGAGACCTGACTGATGAAGAAATAAGAGACGTTGTGAAGGCCAGCGAATAAGCGCCAGAAGGAACAAAGTTTGTGTATCCCAGAAAAAGAAGAATGTATGAAGGAAAATGGATCTATTGCAGCCCGAATGGACAATGCCAGCTGATGACCTGGAACAAAGACAAACATGTAAAAACAGCAGGAAGTTTGGAAGGAGTGATACAAATTTGGACCCCAAAAAGACACTCCTTTACACCATCATGTACAAACCCAGAAGACAAAGAAATGGATGCAGAAGAACCAAGTAAGTCGAATCCAAAGGAGGAAGCAGAAGTGGTCGATGAACCTACCAGAGCGGGGAGTGAAGAGGAGGTCCCAGATATGGCCTGCACTCCAGCCACCCATTTTGAAATACCAGAAACATACTCTCCGAGATATGTGACGTATGAGGAGCAAATAACCCAACAGAGAGCAGCACTAGGGCTCTGCCCAGTGCCCATCAGAAGAGCAATACCTGTTGAAGTGCCGATAACCAGACAACCATGGGTAGCATGGTGCCCATTGAGACAACCGTACCAGCAGCTGACACGAAATGAAGACTACTTACAAACTGTCCCTGAAGAAACCCAAAGGGCCTTAACTAAAGGAGAATGGTGACAACACAAGGGCCCGGACAGACGTACTGATGAACGAAATGACAAGCAAAGGATGACACGCAAGGATGAAATATAAGGAATAATGATGTAATGGACTTAGAAGAAGAAACAATGCTGACATATAAAGAAACGTAACCATATAGCAGGATGACAATATGCAACTAGCTAACGCCTGTAAATAGGCTTGGAATGCAAGAAGCTAAGAAAACAGTACGGCTTGCAATGCTTAGTAGAAGAATAGAGTGGCAAGCGCCAACTATATATCTACCTCAATGAAGCACATTATACAAGTGCGACTCCATTTCACAAAAAGCAGAAATCAAGCCCAGGATAATAGGGGCCAAACAGGCCAAGATCCATACTTCAGCTAAATTAGAAGAAACAGCGGAATCGAAACTCAGCAAGAAGCAGCTCATGCCTGGGAATTCGAGGTCAACCCCAGGAATGGAGGAGAGCGGCAACTTCGAAGAAACAAAACTTAAGAGCATAAGCAGCTTGCCCTGTGAAGGTCGAGATAAAGAGGCCCAGGCAGGTGGCAAGGCCAAAGAGAGAATCAAATACGCAAATAGACCGAAAATGAAGCAGATTCACGGTGTACTAACACGTGACCAGCCAAGCGCAAAGAGGTACCAACGTCTGATGTCACCCAAACCAGAGGATGCCATAACTTTTCCTGATAAGAAGCTGCAGTTTCGAGGCCAACCTCAGCCAACTATTTGACACATAGTCCTAAAAGTACTGATTGATGAAAGGGAGGCAGGGTGAATCTTGGGGAATGCCACATCTGGGCAACCATCTGCTAGCTGCTAATTAAAGTGGAGATTTATGCCTAGCGGTGTAACCGACCCAATCACAGTGGACCAAGTAATCTAGGGTCCTATAGCTAGTAGAACCAATGATATTTCGTACTTGTAGTGACGGCTAGCACAAGTGATGTAAAGGGATGGGCGTAGACGCCCCCCCTATAAGAGTTATCCAATCCTCACACCCCATTACCATATACAATTATAGTACCTATACTTAAGTTACCTTTTCCACCAATAGACTTATATGACAAACTTTCGAGTCTTACACGTCAATGATGACGAATATTGCCTATAAGAATTGCTGTTTGAATGAAGATTGTGGGAGTTGAAGCGAGACGAGCGATCGCATCACTGTTGATTACCATTGTTTCCCCGTTTTTTGTACTTGTCATTAAATGGACTTCCCTTTGCCAAACCATTGAGTTGTCCTTATTGATTTGTGTTGGAGTAAGAGAATCCTGCACCCCATCCACCTCAAGGTGCAGCTATCTCGTCTTAAAGTACTATAGGGTGAGCTCTGATCCTATGGGCCCGTCAGAGGTCGCTCCGCCCTCCTGTACAGAGGAAAATAATAAATTAAGCATTAAAGATTTAGAATCCCAAGCAGAGTTTGATGAAGAGCGCCAAAAAGCTGGTGCAGTAAAAAAACAGAGAGACAACCTGGCTGCACAGAAGAGCACTCTAACTCAGGAAAGGGACGCCTTAGGCCAGGAAGTCAGCCATTTAAAAAGCAAGTTAGAACAAAATCACCTGGCCATTCAGGAACTAGGTGAACTCAAAATGGACTATGAAAAGCTGTTAGAGCATACCAGGAGGGTGGAAGATGCTCTGGCAAAGAATAATCAGACCAGTAAGGACCAAACTCAGCAGGTGAGTCTCCTGCAGCAAAAAATGGCGCAATAATCCCAATACAGACAGGAAGCACACAGAGACAAAGAGGCTCTCTGTGAAAAGAATGAAAGGCTCCATAGACAGATATCCATGCAAGAACAACTCATAGAGACCAGTAAGGCCTTAATAGAGGAACAAAAAGGTCCGATTCTAGCATGTCATCAGGGAGTAGGGGCTGAAAGAGAAGAGGTAAGATGGGAGAGAGAAACCCCTGAGCATAACTTCAGGAACCCTGGCATCAGGGACTTTAATCCCTTCAATTCCATGGACTCTGCCACCCCCATGTCCATTGGCTCATATGAACCAAGGGCCACGGGATGGTAGACTTTAACACAATGGGAAATATTGGGCTAATAGATCAGCGCCTCCCAGAAATGGATGGGAGGGCTTCTTTTTTTAAAATTTTCTTTTTATTGTTGTTTTTGATGAAACATCTTTACAACATATAGTTTATAATCAACAAAAATACACATTTCAACATATACATAAAGGAAAAGCAAGAAAAAACATGTTCTACAATGTTTTACAAAAGTTGTACTAAAATTAAAAATTCTTTCTACAAACTTAATAAAAGCAGAAATTAAAAGGTCAAATCTCTTCAAATCCTGGCAATATCTTTGAATTGAAGGCGCAATATTGACAGTGAGCTTGATTCCACTTGTACAATAATTTTGCAGAGTTTACATCTTTCTCTAGTCTTTACCTCAATTCTCTGGCTAGATCAAGTTTGTTGTCAATGATTTGTAGAAATGTAACCAATGCAAGTATAAGTGGTATCCTATTTCCCCACATACATTCTACCCATAGCATTTCTAGGGCAATGCCCGTGGTGCCGGATACAAATTTGCCCAGATGTTTTTGTCTATCTTCTTTAAAAGATGCACAGTATAATAGCAAATGTTTCAGGGATTCATTTACACTGATCACACAAAATCTACAATTCATGTTATACCGCTCATTGTTGTTAATTTTCCATGCAGTCTTTGGTTAACAATAGATTAAATTTGAATCGCATGTACATTACTCTTACCAGATTACTGGGTACCTGCCTAATGTATAAAAGTAATGGTTTTTGTTAATGTCTAAATTTCGAATATTCTTTAAACGTTTTGTATTGCCCAATTAAATCAGATGTATTAGCCCAATCATAAATATATAGTTTTTTTTTTACTATTTGGGGCAAGGTAATCAGGTCTGTTGTACTCTGCGCAATCAAATCTAAAACTTTTTGTGTCTCCTTGTAAGACTTCTGTAGGTAGGTTGGTTTACCCCTTGTAATCATGGCTGCCAAGTCCTCATATAGCGAGTTTTCCATCGACTGGAGAATTTTTGCAAAGTTTGTTAATCTACGCCATGACATTTTTGACATCAAAGATGTAAGCCCCAATTCATGAATTATTATGGGATTTGGCATTGAGTGGGGTAGGTGTAATACTTTTTTCCAAATCATTCCCTGCAAGGAGTTTAAGATGTGTCCAATCGCTAGAGTACATACATCTAAACCATACAGTATGATTGCCTCTACCTTAAGCAGGTGGGATGAGGGAAAATCTACAAAGCTTGCAGTGAATGATCTTCATTTGTGCTATTAATGGCAATGCTTTAATTGAGATTGCTGTTTGCCATTTTATCACCGAATCAGAATTCGTGAGATTATATCCCAAGTAAATCAACCCCAATGAACGAGGAATCATATTTCCATTAATTAGCCATTTAAATGAAACTGTTTTCCTTTTGTTAGAAAAAAACATTATGTTTGATTTGCCAGGGTTAACTGCCAAATTGTGTTTTTCTCAATGGCCAATGAACAGATGTATTTTGTTTTGTAGTCCAAATGGCGTGCGATCCAATAAGATGACATCCTCTACAAATGCCAACCATTTTATACATAAATCTCCCAGTTTTACAGCAAAGGTATTAGAGTGTTCCCACAACTTATCTATGTCGGCTAAATACAGATTGAAAAGAGTAGCCGCCAGGTTGCACCCTTGTTTCACCCCGATGAATGTACTTATGAGATCAGTCAGCCGACCAGTACCATCGATTCTTACACTATAACTGGTGTTGGTATGGAGCATGGCAATCATTGTTATTATGTGCAATGGTATCTGACATTTGTGCATCTTTGCCCACAGGATTTCTCTAATCACACAGTCAAACGCTGAGGACAGGTCCACAAATGCCATGTATATTGGACCATTTAGATCTTGTCTTGAACTCTTCAATAGATGCGCAAGAATGGTTGCATTCAGTTGTGTTCCCATGCACTTTCTGAATCCCGTTTGAAAGCGTGAGAAAATACGTAAAGCCGATATGGATGCTTTCAGTTCACTAAGAATTAGACCAGCGAAAACCTTTGCAGGAATATCTATCAAGGCAATTGGTCTGAAGTTTGCTGGATCGGCTGTTCCTCCCTTTTTGTATAGAGGGATAATTAAAGCAGATGACCAGGAGATTGGTAGTTTTTTTGTTTTGACTATGGTGTCAAAGCAGCGCATTAGGTGAGCTGCCCAAAATTTTGGATCATCCTTCAACAAACAGGGGGGAATTTAATCCGGACCAGCTGCTTTTGAAAACTTTAAACTCATAATCACTGACTCGATTGTTTCCACATCCCATGGACAACTGTCAGGTAATTCTGCTACCTTTGCCACATACTTGAGTAACCTAAACTTTTCAAGCAATGTATATTTGTTACTGTAAAACTCAGTCCATTAGTCACCACTCACTGTGTAGCATTTCTCTGCCTGGATTCTTTCCGTAGGATCTCTTAATATAGCCCACATTTCACGTGTTTTCCTACCTATCATAAGATTGATAATTTTTTTGGTTTTTTTTCAGATGGGCATTGAATTTAATAATTCTGATGTCATTTTTATATTTGAGCAGAATTGATTTTTTCTTATGCATTACTTGGTCGGAAGAATAGGTGTAATCCCTTGCCAAAGTTCTAATTTCGACATTTTTTTCTCTTTTTCTTTTCGCTACCTCATAGTTAAATCCACCATCTAAGTCGGTAGGTAATTCCTGCTTGTTCACACTAGCTATGTGAGTGAGGTGGTGACGCATCATGTTCTCATTCATAAGGTCTAGAGATCTACACTCTACCATTGACAACCGCTTAGGGTTGAATTTTAACATATCACGGCTAACTAAGCTGTTTAGTAGCCTACATGTTTTCAAATTCCATCTTATAGATAGCATCCGTCTGTCGATTTCAGGTAACACCAGTGACTTATACATAGGATAAACACGAAGTTTACAGCTCACAGTACATTCCAAACTGGCGTGGTCACTCAGGGCAGATTTTTCTATTGTGCAGGGCGAAGCTGTCCTGGCTAGTGTTTTTGAGGTGACAATATAATCAATTGTGGAGTTATATGGTCCCCTACTCCAAGTCACTTTTGGCCCACTGCTTGCAAAAGGAATGACTTGCATATCCCATTCCTCAAAGAAATCTACCCACAGCTGTCCCCTCTCACACAACAAATTTGCATGCTGATTGTTTTGACCTTCATCTTGTATATATTTTTGCATAAGAGTGGAGTTAAAATCCCCACCCACAATGATTTCGACATTAGGCATTTCATCCACCACCTCCACCAATATAGCATTCGATCTTTCGATAGTAGCATCAATATATACGCCATTCGAGTTCCAATATAAAGCTATTATCAACAATGGAGCATTCTGGATATTGCTTGATATTAAAACAATTGCCAACATCTCCTTGGTGGAATATAACTGCCTTATTTCCACATCATGTACCAAGGAGACAGAAATGGCAAGGCCACCCTTTGGTCGCCCTAACTGGCCCTTTTGGGCATGACTAAAGAAACTTGCAAAACCCTCCATAGGAATATCCAAAATGGCCATGGTTTCTTGTAGGATGATGATTGCTGGGCGTTTCTGACAATCTAACATCCTAAACCACGGCTTTAAGTTTTTGAACCCGCAACAATTCCATGATTTTACTAAAAAAGAATTGTTTTATGATTTATCATCTCCCGGGCTCTCTTTGAGGATTGATTTCATCAGCGGTTCTAGCCATGCTAAGCTTTTTATAATTTGTTCAACAGACTCTGCTTGTGAGTTTACCTTTGCATGCAACATTGTGATTTGGTTATCATTATACTCATTTTTTGTGTTTTGCTGTGTTTCTATTTCTTGGTATTCAATAAAATTGGTTGCATCCTCCATTGAGTGGAAGTCAAATAACTTGTAACCCAGAAACTCCAAATCCCTGTAATGGGTCCATATCAAAGAAGCAATTATGGTGGATTGAAGCTTACAAATCATTCGATGGTTGCTTGAAAATGGTAATTTTATCCAGTCAATATCATTTGATACCAAATTACGAAGGGGCGGGATTTGACGGAAGATCTTCATTACTGCAGCTCAATTTAGGCTAGGATTGTCAATCATTGCTTTATCTGCCCACCATCCTAGCACTGATTTCATTTCTAAGGGGATATCTTTTAAAGGCACTTCACTTGCCAACTTTTGTGCCTCATTGCGTCTTTTCTCGTTTTTTGACGGTGATAGGGGGAGTGCCTCCTGGGGCCCTCTCATAGGTTGGACATCTTTCTCCAAGACCGACCAGGAGCTGCCATCATCATTTTTATCTTAGGCACACCTCTCTTTAGTATTTGTGTTCACCACCTCCTTCTCTACTAAACCCTTTGATTCATTGGAAACATGGACAGACATAGAAGTAATTTTCTTGCCCATTTTCTCAAAGAATCTTTGCAATTGGGTTTGTATTAGCAGCGGGGAGTTGTCATGCAACCCACCCATGTTAGACCCCTTTGGACCCGATCTTGCATCATGTGACGTTTTGGGAGTCTGAATCAGAGGAGGTGTTTTAACCTCGCTTCCAACAACCTGGGTTGTATTCACTTCCAAGTGTAGCTGACTTTCTGTGCACAATTCTTTTACCTCGATGCCCATATCATCTAGTTGCCTTTGACCAAGACATGTAATAGAGGAACTAGGGCTGCATGTTTTTATGTTTTTTGTTTTTTTAGAATTCTTTTTTGTTTGGTTGCCTATGGGCAGTAATGGGGTAGTCGCCGTTACCTTTCTTTTCTGTGCTCTTACAAAGGCTTTTTTTGCCTTTCTGGACATAAAGAACGTGGATTGTTGTTAATCACATTTTTCCACGTTGCTATTTGTCTGATCCCCCATTGGTACTTGATTCACCATGTTAAGGTCAATCAAGTCTGTCAATACAGAGGGACTATCAGGTCTCTCAGGTTCTTCCTCTCCTATTGACTGTGGAATTCCACCATCATTTATCATTAACTCTGGAGGTACTAGATTTGCTGCCACTATGATGTTTTCTAGGACCAATATACGATTGTGTTGGAGTTTTGCGATCTCAAGATACTCGGGAACAGTAAGTGAACTTTGTGTGGCATCCAATGGTTGTTGCAACCTTACACAGTTAACATTTGGGTCTATAATCGTTTCCGTTTGAGAAGATTGATCACACTGGGTAGGATGGATTTTCCCAGCTTCCTTATACCCCAACTGTTTTACAATCAACAATTGAGATGCCCAGAAGTTGTTACATTTCTCCTGGGACATCATGAACCCTTCAATTCTACATAGTGTGTTCATGATTTCTGCATTAAATGTACTCAATGCATGTATTGCTCCGTGGGTATACTCATGACCTTTATCAAGTAAGTTCAGAATTCTCACTAAAACTGGAAAATTCTGTAGCTCTTGATTGTTTAGATCCACCGGAGTATCCTCAAATGGAAACAATGGGAGAGATGAGTTCGGAAGGCGTGATGGTTTGTTTCTTCCCTTTTGCTGATTTGGGTCCCTCCCCAAAAACGGGAGATTGGGCATAACTGAGATCGTCATGGTTGTTTCCAGACTCATAAACAGGGGAGCTGGCCTTGTGTGTTTTATTTTTTTAGTGTATTCTCATCCTTTTTCAGGTTATCTTTTAGCTCTTTCAAGTTTGCTGCAATTGCAGCATGAAAATGAACTTGGTCCCAGAAGCCATGAGAACTCGCTGCGGGTGTAGATGGCCCATTAGACAGTCTCATACGGCTGTGTAATTCAGCCAGTACTACAGGAGCTACCAGCGATGTGTCTGATGCGGGCAATAGATACATCGCCAACCGCACCTAATAGCGAGTTGTCATTGATGGGTATGTTACAAATCAAATTCTTGGATGGATGGTGGCAACTAAGGGCTCAGGACAGTTAATCTTTGAGGTATTCAGTATTAGCACTATGCCACTTTGTAAAACGGGAACAACTAAATCAATACCAACTTGTGGGTTCACATGCACAGGTTGAATCATGTCCGCAGTGGTACTCCCCATGTTACGTCCTTTTTTTTTGTTTGATTCACTGGTTCCTCATAGTACTCATCCTCTGATACGTTTCCCTCATTTAAGGTGCCTGATGAACTATTCAAACACCGTTTCCCATTATGTACGTTTTTTACCATAATTATATAATACTCCAAGTGGTACCACAATATTGATTTAACTTTACGTGAGTTATAAAACACTCCTATGTGAGAAGCGAATGTCTGGTGATACCTATGTATGGTTACGCAAGACTGCAGAAAAACAGCTAGGAAGAAAAAGAAATGGAACACTCGAAAAAAAAAAGAAATTCCCAGACTTTTTCCTATTTCTGTTTCTGTTGCAGTGTAGTAATTGCACAAAATAAATAAGGGGAAATATTTTGCTTACAATATCTTACAATTTCACCCTGCCACACCTCTGCACATCCAAACAGCCCAACAGCCACTTAGAAAGCCCACTTCGAATGCACGCGCGCGAATGCGCGTGCACCCTCCAGATATTGGAAGTGAGGCTTGGCTGGGCGAAGGGAGTCACGGGCGGGAGGCGGGGACAAGGAAAGCCTTGGAGGCTGTAAGGAGAGAGAAAGAGAGAGGAGGTGGACTCAAGTAAGTAATACTACTAAACAGTGGCTCAGTGAGCCGCGGCAAAGTCGCGGTTCTTTCAAGTAAAGAACAAACAGCAGATAAAGTTCTGTTCCTTAATTACTTGTATTACAAAGTCCATAGTAACAATATCCACGTTACGGCACGCCTGTGATTCCTCTTACAGACGGCGTAGGAAACACAGGATTTTCTTTCCAGTCTTCAGTCGGCAGCCCAACAACAGCCCAACAGCCACTTAGAAAGCCCACTTCGAATGCGCGCGCGCGAATGCGCGTGCGCCCTCCAGATATTGGAAGTGAGGCTTGGCTGGGCGAAGGGAGCCACGGGCGGGAGGCGGGGACAAGGAAAGCCTTGGAGGTTGTATTACAAAGTCCGTAGTAACGATATCCACGTTACGGCATGCCTGTGATTCCTCTTACAGACGGCGCAGGCAACACAGGATTTTCTTTCCAGTCTTCAGTCGGCCAGGGCATCTATGTACAAGTTCCCAAGTGCTAGGGCCAGGGAGACTCCAGTGAGGGGAGAATCAGAGAACTGGATCCTCAGAAATACCACCTACCTAGAGATCAGTCGGTCAAATTTGGTGGGGAAGTCCATGAAAATAGGCCCACCAAGAGAACTGGATCCTCAGAAATACCACCTACCTAGAGATCAGTCGGTCAAATTTTGTGGGGAAGTCCCTGAAAATAGGCCCACCAAGAGCATACTAAAAACCTCTTCCCAGCTAGGACAGGGGGGGTACTCAACCAATCCTGGGAGCAAGGGAGAGTCAGAAGACTCTTCTGAGCACCACAGGCCCAAGAGACTAGGCCCCCACATTCTGCCAGCAATTCCCAGGCACACAGAATCAGGGAGAGCCTAGGAGATCAGACAGCCACCTCTGGTAGCAGTGCCTCTGAGTCAGAGGATGAGTGGACCAGGGTGACCAGAACTAAAAAGGCCAACAAAGTTAAGAGAGCTTTACTCAAAGATCCCCTGAAGCAAATAAAAGCTATTAGTAGCATCATCACGCCCTACCACAGCAATGCCAAATATTTAGTTTGGGAGTACCTTGAATTGTTTGAACAAATGATGGAGACTTTCCACCTGAAGGACAGCCAAAGCTGTATTCAGTATGTAAATTGGACATTTTCACCTGAGTACTCCAGCTTCTTTGCGGGGCTGGAGGATCAGAACCATTCAAGATGGTCCACCTATAGGGCGGCCATCCCGAAACATTTTTCTACCCATAGAAACCCTCAAGAGGCCCGCAAGGCAGCCTACAACCTGCAATGTGGGGAAGACCAGGCTCCACAAGAATTTGTCTAAGAATTGAAACCTGCCTTTGCGCAGACCACCAGAAGGGTGCACACTGACAGTAGGGAGTTTGTCAACACCTTCTTTCATGCCCTCCCTAAATACATTATGACCCAGCTAGTGATGGACTTTCATGAGAAAAGAGCACTAGACTGGGTCATTGAACAAGCAACTCACATGTACGAAGTGCAGAAGCCACTAGAAAGCAAACATACTAGAAAAAGCCCAAAACCAACCAACACCCCTGCTGCTGCTAAGGTGGCGGAGGTGAAGGTTGCCCCCATATTAGATCTGGAGATGGGGGGGGCCTAAAAACATTCCCTCACAGAACCCTACCAACCCCAGAACCAGAAGGCCCTCTGGCCAATCCCAGACAGGGAGTCAGGGAGGTAACAAACTGTTAGGACCAATCCCCAAGGACTGTTTTGACAGTGACAGCAACGATGACACAACACCAGACAGGATCTTCACCCGGCATGGGGGGAATTTCCTGGTGTACTCCTCCTGCCCTTATGGTAAGGAAGATGTGACCTGTGACATCAGGAGGGATGAGGTGATCTTTCAAGTCCACAAGGACTGCCTTCCCCACCTGAAGCCATCATTCCAAATCAGTACCTTGACCAGGGACTTCTCCACCCAGCTGGAGGAGGCCGCTGAGATAGCCAAACCAGAAGTCTTTCCAGGCTTCAGTCAGATGGTTGAAGAGAGTGTCAACCTAGCGGATGCCTGAGAGACTCTGGAGCAAAAGCAAAAATGGAAACAAGTTTTCTTAGATTTCAAGATCTCTTTGCGATGGATTCATATGACTGTGGTTACACCGGCATCCACACAACAACAATTCCGACGGACCCTGGCATTACTCCAGTGTTTGTGAAGCAATATCGTTTGCCTCTCGCATCAATGAAGTCCCTTACTGAAATAATTAAGAACCTTGAGTCCCGTGGGATCATTCGTCCACTCCACAGCACCTTCAATAATCCGGTGCTGGGGATTTTGAAACCAAACGGCCAGTGGAGACTCTGTGCTGACCTAATGGAGCTCAACAAATGGGTCCATACTTCCCAATGGCCTCTTCCCTACATTGACCAAGGGCTGGCCCAGATCCAAGGGTCACCTGTATTCACTGCAATTGACCCGACCAATGGGTACTGGACTGTACCTGTCGGTAGGGAGGACCAATACAAGCTGGCCTTTACCTTCGGGGGTAGCAGTACACTTGGACCCGGACTCCCTTCGGATACATCAACTCCGGCAATTAATTTAACTTCTTTCTGCATAAGGCCATGCCCGACTTGGGCGAGAGGGGTAACCTGACCTATGTAGATGATGTTCTAGTCAAAAGCTCAACTGTGGAGGAACACATAGCGGGGATCCGTTATGTTCTGACCAAGTTGAGGGCTGCCGGAGCAAAACTCTCTTTCCAAAAGGCACAGTGGAGCAGAACCCGTGTCAATTTCTTGTGGCATGAGATAACTCCTGAGGGTCTCTGCTCCCAGGAAAAGAAAGTAGAAGTGCTCCAGAAAATAAAAGACCCCACAACTCTGAGGGAACTAAGGAGTCTCCTTGGACTAACTAATTACAGCAGAAAGTTAATTGAGGACTACACAGAGATCACAAGATCCATCTTTTGAAGGATGGGTCAAGTGGGAGTGGGGTCCAGAACAAGCCGAGGCAGTAAGACAACTCAAAAGAAGCCTCTAACAAGTGCCTTGCCTAGCTTACCCTGTCAAAAACAAGGAGTTCTTCTTGGAGACAGGGTTCTCAAATACATGCTTGACTGCAGTACTATACCAAAAGCATGACAAGGTCAATAAAGTAATCTCCTATTCGAATAAGACTTTATCCTCTGTGGAGGAAAAATTCAACGATTGTGAGAAGGCACTCCTGGCAACAGTGTGGGCATTGAAGAATTACCACCCGTTTATCCAGGTGGAGACTCCACACCAGCCTTTGCAATATCTTCAAAGTGACAGAATCCGGGCCAGAAATGTGAGTAATTCCGGAATTACTTCCTGGATTCTGTCAATGCAAAGCTTTCCTGTAGAGGTCAGATATGGCCAAAACAAGAAGAGTCCCCTCGCGCAAGGTCTGGCTGACTTGCATGATTGTGCCAGAGAAAACTGTCTCTAGGACGAAAGTCTTATAGTCAAGGACAACATGGAGGCATACCTTAATTCCCCAACCAAAGTCTATGAAGAAGACAAGTGTGAGGGAATGCCCACTGTCTATGTGGATGGGTGCACCTACCATGTTGACAAAAACGGGGAAAAGGAACTTGTGGCCGGCGTAGGGAATGCATGGGTGAATGATGCCCCAGAACCCTCCGCTGGGTACAAAATCGTTCCCCGAAGTAGTCAAGTGGCAGAGTTGATGGCTGTGCATCAAGCCATCCTCACTGCCGTCCAACACCAACTCCACAAACTGGTCATAATCACTGATTCAGATTATGTACGGAACGGGTTCGTGGAGCACCTGGTTAACTGGAAAACCAGAGGCATGCTATGTGCTAATAATAAACCATTGAAACATGGAAAATTAATACAAAATATTGGTGGTCTGGTCACCTCGAATGGGATGACCATATACTGGAAAAAGATCAAGGGTCATTCTAAAGTAGAGGGACCAGACAAAACTGGAAATGACCTAGCTGATCAGCTGGCCAAAACCAGAGTCATCCAAGGGGATCTACTTGAGATTGAGTCCCTGATGAGGGAAATCCAGGTTACTGCTATCACTAGGTCCCAGACAAATGCTCAGAATGAACTCTGAACTGCACAATGGAGTAAGGAGACCCCAGATGCTGATTTGATTACGGCTCAAAAAGGGGATGCAATAATTGGTACAGTTTTATCAACACATTGAGGACCCTGAGAACTTTCCCCTGATAGATACCAATTACATTGGGAAAGAGGATCTCAGAGTGTTGATGAAATGTCCAAAAATGTTCTGAATCCAAGACGGTTTGTTGGCGAGGAAATCCATATCTGGCCATGACCAGTGGGTGGTCCCTACCTCATTCCGAAGCCTGATGCTAAGTCACGCCCATGATGCGGCCACAGCCTGTCATCGGGGATTTCATAGGACATTGGAAATCTTGCGAGAGGTTGCATACTGGCCACACATGGGGCAAGACCTCGACCAATACTTGAAGCGGTGTCTTGTGTATGCACAATTTCAGCCAACATCACTCACACGCCGTGCTCCCCTCCAAAAGAGGGGGATGACACTGCCTTGGTCAGATTTGCAAGTCGACTTTATCAGGCCCGTGATTTGCTCCTCTATGGGGAACAAGTACATGTTGACCGTAACTTGCTTTTTCACCAAATGGGTGGAATGTCTCCCGGTCCCCATTTGCAAGTCACAAAAACAGCAGCTGCCCTGATGATCAATCACATCTTCTCGCATTTTGGACTACCCCAAAGGATTGAGTCAGAACGAGGTAGCCACTTCACTAGCGAAGTCATGATAAAGATGTGGGAGATACTTGGGGTCAAAAGGTAACTACACATTGCCTACCGGCTACCTCTAGTGGTTGAGTTGAGAGATACAACAAAACTATTGTGAGCATATTAAAAAAGTTTTGGCAGATTCTGGGCCAAGTTGGGACATTCGATTACCCCTTGTCCTGATGGCCATCAGATCTACCCCTTCTTCTACACCAAAAATTTCTCCATTTGAGCTGATGACTGGACGAAGGATAGTGCTACCCCAGCATCTGCTCTACAGAACCCAAGAGCAGACCTTGATAAATGCATCCACAACTCATGAGTATGTTGAGAATCTCAGAAAACACCTTCAACATGCTTTTGCCTATGCTCAGCGGAATCTAGAAAGATCTGCAGACAGTATGAAGACCCACTATGACCTTAAGACAACTAAAAAAGAATACCAAGTAGGAGACCGGGTCTACTTGTACAATTTCCAAAGGAACCAAGCCAAACAGCACAAATTCCACCCAACTTGGCGGGGTCCTTTTGAAATTGTGGACAGAATCTCACCAGTCAACTACAGAATCTGTATCCCCAATGGCAGTTTGGCAGAAGGAAAAGACAAGTGGGTCCACATAAACCAGCTAAAGAGTTGCCATCCCAGGCATACTTTGCTGCAAATAGAGGAGCCAACCGGAAACGCAGAGGGGGAAAAGCCATAAACCTAGAAGAATCCACCTGTTAAAACCATTAGTGAATATAGGCTGGGAATATTGTAAATTTTATTCAATGTATGCATCTGCCCCACTACACCCTCGGGGAGTAGTAGTGGGGAAATTTCCATAACCATGCTATGTTCTGTTTTTTAGCATTGGCACTAAGAATCATCTAATCATCAAGGAGAACCACTCGGGGACAGGGAGGAAAGACCCAGGGAGCCCGGAGAGCTGCTTCATACTCCCAACCAGAACCAGCAATACTCCTGACCAGAACTGGCGAGGAGAGCGAGTCACCACCAGCACTGATGGGAGAAGCAGCTGAAGTTCGCCACATGGACAAAAGAAAAAGAACATCCCAATCTCCCAACTTGCCCTTGACGGGCGGTCAAACTCAAGTTGGGAGGGGGGCTCTGTGGGATATATTGACTCACTTTTGCTCTGCTATGCTGCATCACTCTGCTTTGGTGGGGCTATAAATTGCAAAATGTCTACAAAACCCTTGTGCGTGCCAAACCCCCTGGAAATCACGCTTTTCAACGCACAAAAAGATGGCTGCCCAATCTGCCACGCATGTTGTCAGTGGTGGAACAGAGCTCTCACTACTGAAATGTGTCACTGGGCTCCACAACAATTGAAAGTGGAGTGCAGAAGGAAAAAGAGGTGCTTTGCTAAATGAAACTCCAATATTGCTTTAAATCACCTTTTCTTTGTTGCTGAAACTCCAGAATGCTGGTACAGAACACCTTTCAAATATTGAAAATTCTCGCCTGGTGCTACAGTTCACTTAGTTTAAGGAAGCACTGTGAACGTACAAGGTCCTGAAAGGCTAAGAGCATAAAGAGATCTCCACAGCAAAAGCAGCCTGTCTGTGGATCCGTAAAAAAATCTCTGTGCAGCAGAGGGCAACTTGTGATGACAGCTGTCAGGGACTTCCTGATTAAAATTGAACATGATATAAACTGAAAGTCAAATGTTTGCAATATAAGAGGCCTGTTACTGATAGTAACCCATATTATAGTTGTTTTTGATCCCACAGGTTTAAAATCTGGAATGAGAATTCTATTTGTTATTTGAAACAACAAGTTTGTTTTGTGCTAAGGAAAAGACAAAAGAATTTACCAATTAAATAAAACCATTAGAAGCTGCAAAACTGGAATAGCAGGTTTTTCTCACAGGAGGAAGGCCTTTCCTCAGCAGGAACTCATGGGGAAGTGTTAATTACAGGGTAGGAAAGAATCTGGTCTACAGAGGCAAAAGGAACAATGACAAGCAGCAGCTCAGGAAACTCAAGGTGTGAATAGGGTCGTAAATGGCCTCTGCAAGGAACAAACAAGGAGGAGACTGCTCCTGGACTGCAGGGAGATAAAAAGAGGCAGACCCAAGCAACCATCTGTGGCTGAAAATTAACCAAGAACACTTTTTAAAAGACTTATAACTTACTAGTCAAAATTGTGAAAAATATAAAAATGACAGAATTGTTAATTTAATTTGTGGCTGCACGTTTTAAGAGGCGGCAAAACCGTGTGACATGTTCTGGAAAGGAATGGCAAGAAATGTGATTTTACACAAAATGCATGACTGTTAGAATTGTGAAAATGTACACGCGTGTCCCAATGGTAAATACGCATATTTGTGGAAACTTGCATAACAATTGAAAAGTGTGTTCATGGTGAAAATGGCAAAATTCTGTGGAAAGGGGAGACATGATCCCACAGCTACGGGGGTTTGAGGAAAAGCTGCTATATAAAATATGGCATCTGTATGTGTAATTTGTATAAAAGTGACTAATGTAGAAATGTGTGTTTAAGGTAAAATCCGATTTTGAGACCAGAGGCTAAAGGGAGGTCTCTGAGGATTGTAAAAGAAAATCATGAACCTGACATCACCCAGCCTTGAGCCAATCATTCAAATTGCAAGGCGGAAATGAAGTATTGACCCTATCCCAGCACAAATGGGCAAGCTTAGAGAAACCAGCCCACACACCCCCTTTATGATGTCATTTCATAGCATAAATAGAAACAGCTCACCGGACATAGGGACACACAGATCCACTCACCCTCCTGATGCTGGCGGAGCACCCTGCTGCTGAAATCTACATCTTCCTTGTTCCAGACTCCAGAAACTTGGCAAAGAAAAGGCCAATTGCATAGCTGAACCATTCTCAGCTAGGCCTCAAATTCTAGAACAGAACCCCAAAAGCCTAGGGGAAGCATCATAATACAGCCGGGCTGTGCTGTTACGTCTTACCTGCTGAATTGAAAGATCCTCAGAACCAAGAAGGGCAGATCCCATCCAGTCCTGTGCCATGCTGAGACCAGAACACCTTGCTGACCCTGCCCAGTCTGATGTGCCCAGCTGATAGGTCCAGAATCCTGACAGGTCCAGACTACTGACGGTCCAGAATCCTGACGGTCCCATTTAAAAACGTATCCAGTGAGTATAAAAAGGAAGAACTGTGTCATATAGCATATGTACTTTGCATAGTCTGGTCCGTAGCTTATACCCATCATATATTTCATTTAGAACCAGTATCATCAGAACTATCTTTGCACAGACTCTTCTCTCACATGTGTTCCTATTCTCTAACTTCCTATGGATTGATTAAGAAAACAATTACCAAACCAATCAGAAAGCAGAGTATCACACCTAAACTGTTATGATCGGCCGTAAATTACCTTCCTGTTTGACATCCTACTTTTTATATAGTTTAAGCAAACCCATTTGTCATTTTTAAAAGTGCATGTCTGTTTTCAATTCTCGCGCCTATTTTTCAAAAATGACCTTCACTAAAATTGCTATATCTCCCTCAGTTTTCGTGATAGAAACAAAATTTCAACTCCTACTTGTAGCTAACATCAACTCAGTGTGGTTTTCCTGTTATCACGAATATCACGTACGGAAAATTTTGCCGCAAATTTTCATTTAGAGAAATTTTGACATGTGTAAAATAGCTCTAAACTGCTTCCAACTTGGGTATTCTTAAATAAGGGGTGTGATACAAGTGGTACATCTTTCAAATAATTGAATCTACATATTAAATATGTTTTTCCATTGTGCTGTACACTAGGCCGAGAGCAGAGTGTATCGGCTGATTGAAATCCTTAACAGTACCAAGGAGCATACTCCCCCCTCATCCCCACTCAGGTGGCAGCTTCTCATTTGCCTTTGATCCACATGCCCAGCAGTCGTCCAGTGGTACTGCCGTTCCTGCTCTTATTGCTGAAAGTTTTTCAATTGTTTTGAATCCTATGTTCTCGCCAACTTTGACTTTGCCATTGTTCTGATAGCACAATGCTGACATCTTCAGGGGAATTATTGGCATCAGTCCAGCTTTGTTTCCACCCATGTCAGCAACTTTGCGCTCATATCCCATTCCTTCAGGCACTTGTCATTTTCTTCCTGCACCTTGTTCACTGCTGACTGTGCTAAGGTCAGTGCCTTGCTTCCCACCACTCCATCTTGCCATCCATCGTTAGTGTACACTTGTCCATACACTAATATCTGTGGCCTTTCCCAGGCTCTACTCCTATCTCCTTCACTCTTGTCCAGGGACATGGCAATTCCTTCAGTCTTTGTCTCTCCTTTCTCAGGTCTGTCAGTTATGTACTGCAAACCTTCATCCAGATGCCAGTAATTGTTCATCATGTCTAATGTCTTTATGTAATTATCTTCATATGGGAAGGTGCCTTTGGATATCCAGCTCATTGTTGCTGTCCTCCCTTGGAATCTGCCCAGTGTTTGCACCATTGCGAGATACATCAGGCACTGTGCTCTTGCTGCGGGTATTTCCGTTGCTATGAACGTTCTGGAAGCACTCATGGCGTAAGGGATTTTAAGAGCAGACAGAACAGCTCTCCCGGTGGTTTCTTAACCTTCTTTGGTCATATATTTATACCACATGTTGTTAGATACTCGTGCTGTGTCAGTGAGATACATGTCAACTCCCTTCATGTCTGTGTCAACACTGCGCTTACCTCTCCTTACCTTATCAGCAGTGTCTTCACGTCCACCTGACATAGTCTTCCCTCCTGCCTGGTTCAGGGGAATGTTAGTAGAGGGTACATCGGTAATGCTAACAGCAACAAACACCATCCAAAATACAAATCCCATCAAGCCACTGGGTATTAATAGACACAACATGATAATAATGTTCTTTATTTTTTCTTTCATACCCACTTATGCTGCTTGCTCCTTGCAGCCTGGTGATAAAGTTGCCCGCCTGAAATTTGCAAAGAAATGTGTTACCGTGTTAGTATTTATCAGTAGCCTCAAGCCCCGCAAACTAAATAGTCACTAATGGTGAAGGCAAAGACCTCCTCCCAGACCTTTCTTACTGAGGGGTCTCTCAATGCAGGCAGAACTGGGAATTTGCTGTTTTCAAGTTGTGGGTATGCTTGAGTGAAGTATTCTACAAAAGCAAGGAAATATACTTCAGGGGTTCGGGCTCTGAACCTTCTGTGTCTCCTTGTATAATGCACAAACTGGTTAGAGAACGTTTCAGGGTGATGAATGGGAGGTAACATCAGGACAACAACCTATATAACCCTCACAATATTCACGTAGACCTGCTTGTGCGGAAAGAAAAATAACAAGCGGACAGTGTTTCATTCAACAATCTGCACAAGTGTTGTAGTGGCCACTTCTGTTGCTTGGGATCATCCAACCATGGGGTGGCCTTCTCTCCCTAACTCGATAAGGTCTTCATGCACTTGTAGTTCATCAAGGTCGTGAACGTTGGCCCTGTCGGTCACGGAAACTCTGTTGCCATGTGAAGCCACTGCTTTGTAGGGCTTGATGTCTTGAAGATGATTCCAAACTGACTTCTTTACTAATTTAACAGCTCTGTCCATGACCTCTTCTACATCATGAGGTCCTGTACATCTAGGCACATTCCAGCGCCTAACAAAATTATGTGGGAGGACAATGTCTCCTACTTCCACTAAATGCTTTAGTTCATTGTCTTGTGCTGTGTCATCGTAGTCAATCTCTTCGTTATCTTCTGAGCCCCCCTGGATCCGCTGTATCTGGCAAGAGATGAAAGAAGCACTGGAAAACAGAGAAGTGATGTACTCATGAATTTCCTGTCCTAACACATCTGGACTGTTCTCACAATCTTTCAAGGCCCTTGTGGGAGGAGCCAGTGGAAAATGCATGTGTCGTCCTGTTGCCACCTCATGGGGTGGTAAATGGTGGTCGGACTGTGGCTTATTGCGCAATTCAAACAAGGCCAATGGTAAACAATGCAGCCTGTTTTTCTTGGTGCTCTGCTGAGTTTTGGCTATGCACTCCTTTAGGAGTCCATTCAGGAATTCACACATCCCATTTGCTTGCGGGTGGTTACACACAGGTAAATGTGTGCTTGATGCCTAGCAAGCTTGTGATGTGCTGAAACAGTTCATTGGCGAAGTGAGGGCCATTGTCAGAATGCAGGACCTCACACACACCCCATCTCGGGAAAACTTACCAGACAAGAAACTAAGCTGCTCTAAGGGCATCCGCGTGGGAACATGGCCCAGCCACTATCCATCTAGAGAATGGGCAGACAACTACTATCATGTAGCGGTAACCTTGGCAGACTTGAACCATGTCCACATAGTCCATGTGGAGATTCAGAAATTGACCTACGGGTCTAGGTCTGGCTCCCCTCACAACTCACACAATATGTCCTCCTGTAAACTGTTGGCAGGTCAAGCAATTGCTAATAAAATCAGCTACACGTTCATTCAAAGTTGGGCAAACCCACGTTTCTCCAATGCGTGTATCAATGACCTCCTTCCCTGTGTGGGTGGGATAATGCAATTGTGCTAATGCTGTTTTCAACAACGCCAGTGGCATGGCCACTTTCCCTGTGTGGCTCTGTCGCCATAAGGCATCCTCTCTTTATTCATAGCTATTTCTCCTCCTGGGGTGAAACTCCCTGAAGTTCCATAATCTGTGTCTCTGGTAGTACATTGTAACCTTCCCTCATCATCATGTTCCTTACTCCTCCCTGAACCTTTGGTCTCTCCTCCAGTTCCCACAGTTGTCCAATATACACTGCACACTTTGCCTCATAATCTGCTGCTTCATTCCCTCTTGAGATAGGGTCTTCCCCTTTTGTGTGGGCCTGCACTTTACTAGTGCCACCTGTTTTGATATGCAATCACTTCAATCAATTGGCCTAATAATAGCGCATGCTGCACTGGGGTCAAATCTGCTCTCTTGAACCCCCTCCTGAGCTATTGTGCCAGTCCTGAATGTATTGTTGATGTCACGTAAGCTGAGTCAGAATAAATTGTCACATACTTCTCTGCACTGTTTTCTAGGGCTAGTCTAAGAACCACTAGTTCTGCTGCCTGTGTTGAATAATGGGATGGTAGCCATGCACTCACAACCACCTTGCTTGTCCCCTTTTACCACTGTAGTCTCATTACGTCTGATCCCATAAGTTTAATCAATTATCTATGAACCATCAATGTACAGCACATCACCCCATTCAAGTGTGTCTTCCTCCACTTTCTGTGTCTCACTGAACATCTATATGTTCTTAGAGCAATCATGTGCATAGTCTCCTGCCTTGAGTACATCAGCCAAGAATAGTGCTGGGTTTACAGTCTTGCATGTTACTATCTTCATTCCTACATTCGATAGTATTACTTCATACCATGATACTCTCTGTGTGGTCAGTGTGCTCTTTGGCTTATGCAATATTGCAAAGAGGGCATGTTCCACGTAAAGAGTGGTGGTGCACCCCATAGTCACTGCTGATGACCTTTCCAATGCGAAGGCTGCAGCTGCCAATGAGTGTATGCACGGATAATGCTCTTTCATCACTGGGTTAAGTTGTCCACTGTAATAAGCAATTGGTTTATGGCCCATGCTTGTCTTCTGTGCCAGTACCGCCTTCATCACTATACCATCAGTGTGTGAAAACAAGAAAAACTCCTTCTTATAGTCAGGGGTCCCCAACACTGGAGCAGTGCTTATGGCTTCCTCAGTTCTTCAAAAGCCTCTGTCATTTCTGTGGTCCATGTCAGTGTCTTTGATCCCTTTTGTGCTTCTTTCTGAGTGCCTAGTAGTGGCCTGGTGTATGTGCTGTAGTCAAAGATCCATGCTCTGCAATAATTGCACAACTCCAAGAACTGCTTAATTTCCCTTTCTGTCGTAGGCTGGGGTGTTTTATGTATTGTCTCAGCTCTCTTTGGGGCAATGTGTCGGCTGTCCTTAGATATCATCTCTCCAATATATAGCACCTCCTTCTGGCAGTACTGTAGTTTGGCCTTGTCCACCTTGTACCCTTTGTCAGCTAACACTGTCAGCATGTGCACTTCTACACTCATCTTCTGTCCCACTGCAAATCAAAATGTGATCTACATACTGCAAAACTGCACTTTCTGTCTCTATGTTGCTTAGATCCTTCTGTATCACTCTGTTAAATATGGATGGTGACTTGCAGTACCCTTGTGGCAATCACGTATTTTTCCACTTCTGGTTTTGGTACATAAAGCTGGTTAAAACGTGTGAGTCTGGGTGTAGTGGCACTGAAATGAAGGCATTCTTTAAATCAATGACCGTGAAACAGGGGGCTTCCGCTGGAATGCCGCACACAATTGCCACCGGGTTTGCTGCTACAGGTTATTATGCTTCTGTGGTTAAGAGGTCTTAAATCCTGAATAAAAAGCCACGACCCCCCGTTGGCCTTTCACACAGGGTATACTGCTGTGTTGCATGGAGATTCTGATGGTACCAGAATGCCTCTCTCAATGAGGGCGTTAATTGTCTCATAAATGTCCTCATCTGCCACCTTGGTTATGGGATACTGTTTTACTTTTGGCAAAATCGCTCCTGGTTTCAGTTTAATCTTCACCCCTCCTATGCACTTTATGCACCCCACGTCACAAGGAGTTTTGGTCCATAAACTGTCCGGTACCTTGGCCATGTCCTCCTCCCAAAATGAGGGTGGTGCCTCCAACGCCATTGCCATTCTCTGTGGCACCTCTCTGCAATCGATCTGTAACCAAAATGTTATACTAATTTCAAAAACCATCTCCAATTCCTGTCTCTCTTCTCCAAATAGTTCATCATCTGTCACTGTTGTCAGCCTGCACCCTTCGGCAACTACAATTATTGCTCTCCATGCCCTCCCAGTGTCATCCACTGTATGAACTGCAATCCAATCCTCCCTTGCCAACACTGCCTCTATTTCTATGAACACTATCGTTCCCTCTGGCTCATCCAATAGTGTCTCTGGCCTGAACAGATATTTGTTTGGTACTCAGCACACCTTTCCTGCAATGCCTAGCATAATGCAATGGCATTGTCAGTCCCATATTGAAACATCTCTGGGTCCACTAGCACCCCCCTCTGTACCGTGCATCCACAATATTCTTGAACAATTTGTTTTACATTTAACATGTGTATGCCTGGTGTTGAGCACACTATTCCTTTGTCTGTCAATGAGATGGTCATGTTTAGTCTGCTCATGATGTCTCATCCCAAAATGTTTACAGGTGTCTGTCGAGAGTAAAGCAAAGGTAGTGATACATAGTGATCTCCTATAGATAGTGAGATATTATCAGTAAAAGGAGCCACTTCTCGAGCCCCAGAGAATCCTTGAGTGTTCATGGCATCGCCTGACAACTTAAACGTTCCTTCCGTAATACATGATCTAGTCGCCCCAGTGTCAACAAGAAAGAAAAATGTTTTGTCACCTATCACCACCCCTATGCTAGGTTCCTCCACAGGGGTGGGTGTGATCGACAGGAGGAGACACATCAAGTTCATCTGTGGGCTTTCCTATTGAGGGTACATAGATAACCCTTTTCCTGTAAAGGGGTTTTTCCCCGCCATGGTAACTCCTCCCAGTCGTCAAACTGGTACTGTTGCCACTGTGTCCATGTGTGCTGGTGTGTCATCATCCTGTATTTGTGCTAGCTGTTGTGTGCTCCCCCTGATCTGTGGTACTTTCAAATACTGTGGTAGTGGTGCTGCCATTTGTGGTATCTGCACCTGTATCTGTGGCTGTGCTGGTGCGTGAGGTTGTGCTTGTGGTTGGGCTTGTGGAATTTGGTGATATGTACCTTTCATCTCCCCTTGTGCTGTTGGTCATGTACATAGTAATCTTCTTGTCGTCCTTGATAGTGCTTCTGGCCCTGCTCGCATCAATTCTGTCTTGTCCCTCTAAATCTGCATGCCCATGAAATTAATCCTAGCTGGCTTCAAGTCCAGCACGGTGGTGGCTCCCTCCCTTGTCCTGATATCCCCACGAAAATTCTCTTGGGTTCTGCTGCATCTGTTGTCCTTATTTCCGAAATCCTCCTGGAAACCCCCCTTGGTTGGAATTCATTGGTGGCCCGAAACCACGCCCCCTTTGTAAAGCTCCCATTCCTTGGAATCACTGCTGTGGGCTGCCCCGCCCCATGTACCCTCCTCCCATGGGCAGTGCAAACTGTTGTGGTTGTTTATACTGCTGTTGTGCCTGTGGGCTGGGGCTGGTTATAACTACCCCTTCCATCGCATACTTGGATAGCTTCTTCTGTACTAGTTTGGCCTCATCTGCCTTCCTATCTTCCGACTTTTGCTTAACCTTCTCCTGCCACAATCTGCAATGGTGCACTATTGTGAGCTGTATTTCTGGCCATCCCTTTGCTTCCATCCCTACCACTTTCTTTAAACTCTTCTGTACTGGCTCTGGTAGTCCCTGCACTAAAATAGGATAGAATATTGCTGTTGTTTTGTCCCAAGGCTCTCGAGTTTCAAGGGCCAAAACTCTTGAATCTCCTGAATGTACTGCACAGGATCTTCATCTTCTCTCATTTTGAGTGACGTAATCGCCCTAATGTCTAACGTGTCTGGGTATTGTGTTCATAATGCTTGCCAAACTGCGGCCCTGCAGTTTGCAAATTGCGCCCCATCATCTTCTGTGTTCTGTGTCGTCACCCCTGGCAACCCCACCCTCTTCCATACGTCATCCGCTGCATCTCCTACTATTGAGACAAATAATCCTTTACGTCATCCACTGCTAATCTGTGACCAACTGTCATCTTCTCCCCATAAATTAATTTCCCCACTCCCACGCTCAATCATGGTAACCTACAATTCACATTCTCCTTGTCTGTGTGCTTCCACGGCACATATTGAGGTCTCGCCCCTCCTATCTCTAATAAAGGCATCTGTAAATATGCCACCCTCTCTTCCGGTGTCCTTCGGGACAGGCTAATTTGTCGAGGCCCTCTCTCGTCCTCAATGTCTGTGCATATATCTGCTGGTTCCAATGTGGATACTCTTCTGTTATCGTCATAAGCTCTAGACAATCATCCTCGCTAACAAGCTATTGTGGTCTTCCCCCTCCTACTTCCTTGGAGATCCCATAATCTATTAACATATGTGTTGTGTGTGGTGCACATGTCGATCGTCTACTGTGCTTGCTCTTCTGAATCGACTCCTCCTTCTCCTTGTCTGTGGGTCCTAAATTTCCATGACACCCACTTGTCTCTCCCCGTGGACTGTGAACGGATTGCTCCCCCCTCTCGTCCCCACTGTGTTTCTCGTCATTGTCGAATCCTGTGTCCATGTTGATACAGAAATCATCGGCAAAACCTCTGTGTCAAGGTCCTACTGGATGAAGAATGGTGACGTCACAAGAACCCGGACTGACTCACCTATAGAAGAAATGACAACCAGAGATTGACATAAAGAGACGAAAAGCCATGCATAAGCATATCGTGAACTTTGAATGTGAAGGCGATGTCAAATGAAAGAAGGTTAAGCTGTAAGCATGGCAAAGATATTTGACCAGTTTACACGTGTACATGTGCTTGGAACCACAAGAAAGCTAAGAGAATTGTGCGGCTTGCCATGCTTAGTAGAGGGATAGTGCGGCAAGCGCCATATACATATCTACCTCAAATAAAGCACTTTATATGAAGCATACATCCACTTTGAACAAAAAGCAGAATCAACAAAAATTACTAAGGCCATTCGAGAAAGGTTTCACATTCAATGACATCAGGAGCTGAGCGGCAGAAACGAAACTCAGCATAGGCAACTCGTGCCTAGGGAACCAAGGTCGTATCCATCGAAATGAATGAGCTGTAGCTGCAATTAACTGAAGCAAGGACCAGAATATACTGCTTTGAAGGGGCAAGATAAGAAGGCAAAGGCAGGTGGTGGGTGAACATAAAATCAAATACACTAATTGTTGAGGAAAAGGCAAATCCACGGTGTCTGAATCCTGTGAACAGCCGAACAAGCAAAGCAAGACCCCCACACCTATGCATGGCTGTGAGCCAGGAGAAGATATCTAGGCAGAAGATGCAGTCTCGAGGCCAACCACAGAAAAATAATTGACACATAACCACTAAAGTGATGATTGATTGAAGGAAGGCCGGGTGAGTTGAGGGGCACCCTGCACCTGGCCGACCATGCTGCGTGCTGCTAAGCAAAGTGAAAAAGTATACATGTGGTTGGTGCCAACCCAATCACAGTGGACCAAGTAATCTAGGATCCTATAGTTAGTAGAACCAATGGGACGTCATACTTGTAGTGACGTCTGCAGTAGTCATTTTTGAAGGAAGGAATTAGATGCCCACCTGACAGTGTTTTCCCAATACCCTCACTCCATTACCATATACAGATATAGTACCTAAAGTAAAGTTACCTTTTCCTAACCAATAGAATTGCATTGCAACTTTTGAGTGTTACACGTCGATGATGACGAATTTTCAGTATAAATGCTATAAGTTTTATGAAGTTTGTGGAAGTTGAAGTGAGAAGGAAGATCGCACCATTGCAGATATTCATAACTCCCTGTTTTTTCTGTCATTTAACGGACTCTCTTTGCCAAACCGTTGAGTTGTCCTTATTGATTGGTGTTGAAGTAATGAATCTTCACTCCCATCCATCTCACGGGTGCCGCTATCTTGTCTTAAAGTGCTTCTGAGCAAACCCCGACTCTATGGGCCGGTTGGGGGTCTCGGAGCACACTTGGTAGCAGAGGATGGTTATTGATTATCGATTAGACTAAGACACCCATTGACCATCGACATAAAGTAACTCTAGTTCCTCGGCAATATCACAAGTCCTTTGCCATTCAGCTGAGTAGACTATGAATCTCCCCGTAGACAGAGGTAGAATAAAAATAAAAATCTGCAGATCGAGGTCTGAAGGGACCCATTTTACCCACATAACCCCTTCC
Source organism: Ambystoma mexicanum (assembly GCF_040938575.1). Lineage (NCBI taxonomy): Eukaryota > Metazoa > Chordata > Amphibia > Caudata > Ambystomatidae > Ambystoma > Ambystoma mexicanum. Next base: position 681,530,883 of record NC_090926.1, read on the forward strand.
CATTCCTACTGGCAGCTGAGCGGGAGAAAAGCTGGAGAAGGCAGTGGCGAAGGCGGTGATCGCGGGGATCCAGAGAGGAAACATGCGAACGGTGAGTAAAAAAGACTAATGCTTTGGCAAAAGTGCTTTCCTTAGAACAAGTGAGGGAAAAGGTAACGGAGGGAGGCGGGAAAAAAAACAAATATAGTTAGAAGTAGAGAAGAATGTATATATATATATATATATATATATACCAATGGTATATAAGGCGCTATATAAGTGCAAAATAACATAACATAACATATATATATATATATTCAGTGAAAAAACTTTGTTAAACGGACGTTATGGTTAAGTTGCGCTGCTAAAAACCTATGAAATTCAGTGAAAAAACTTTGTCAAAGGGACGTTATGGTTCCAAGTAAAACCGAAAAATCCTTGAAATTACCAGTTATGGTAAGCTAAGCAACCATAACTGGCGCCACCACCGTGCACTGCTAAGAATAACACCCAGGACATCAAAGATGACATCGCAAATGTCATTGATGACATCACTGATGACATCACATGTGTATGTACTTTTCATGAAATATGTGTACAAGGGATTCTTATTATAATGTTGCGAAACAAGTGTCAACGATCATTGCAATAAATATCATACCCCAATTAGTGCATTGAACGATGCATTGATATAAATAGAATTCTGTTATGGGGTTCTATCTAGTATACTAAGCTACTCATACAGAAACAACATTGTGTGCAGTGTACAAGATGAAAGTATAATATTCGTAATGTTAATATGTTGAATAATGAAATGATAATTGTTTTCTTAATAGATTTTTGTGTACTGTGAAATATGTAATAAGTAGCTAATAAAACACATGTATTACATAATTGCATTACTATAGACAAAACACAAAGACACAAGAACACATACCAATATGGGTATATACAGGGAAAGTGAAGTTAGCAAAAAAGCACAAGTAGTAGCAGAAACAATTCATAATTTAACTGATTATTTTCATGCAAATAAATTATTTCTCTGTTTCAAAGCTGCTATTTACCCTAGGTATATGGATCACTTGATGTGATTGGACCCTAAGGAAAGTAGTGTGAGTACAATGTATACAAATATGATGATATACAAGGAAAATACAGCCATAAAAAAAAAAAAAAAACTATCAGAAAGTGCTCATCAGTCTATTGATTATCTTTATGCACAAAAAGGATTGCTGTCTTTCAAGCTTGTGTCTTCCCGTATGTATATGTTTCATATGATGTGACTGGACTCTAATTACTTTAAGAACCTACTTGAAAGATACATCTACAAATAAAATAACATTTTTAGTTTCTGACTGTTACTGAAGAAAACCATGTGTCCTAGATATGTCAGCAAAAGAAAAAAGAGTGAGCCAGACATGTGATGTCATCAGTGATGTCACCAATGACATTTGTGATGTCATCTTTGATGTCCTGGGTGTTAGTCTTAGCAGTGCACGGCGGTGGCGCGAGTTATGGTTGCTTAGCTTACCATAACTGGCGAATTTCAAGGGTTTTTCGGTTTTACTTGGAACCATAACGTCCCTTTGACAAAGCTTTTTCACTGAATTTCATAGGTTTTTAGCAGTGCAACTTAACCATAACGTCCCTTTAACAAAGTTTTTTCACTGAATTTGAAAGGTTTTTAGCAGCGCAACTTAACCATAACGTCCCTTTAACAAAGTTTTTTCACTGAATTTCATAGGTTTTTAGTAGCGCAACTTAACCATAACGTCCTTTAACAACGTTTTTTCACTGAATTTCATAGGTTTTTCGTAGCGCAACTTAACCATAACGTCCCTTTAACAACGTTTTTTCACTAAATTTCATAGGTTTTTAGTAGCACAACTTAACCATAATATCCCTGACTTCATATACATGTAACAAAGAACATACTGAGCCCCCACGTAGTGATTTTGATGTCCGCGGACTACCGCCATGTCTGCGGACATATCGAGAATCTGAGCGTGGTGAATGTAAATTTAAATAGTGTGCCCCATTTCCCCTTTGAAGTTGGCTCTGAAAAGAGCAGGTTTTTTTGTTTTTTTTTACAGATGCTTGACAGACACCTGTTATTTTGTATTTTATTTCTTGTTTTTTTTCTTACTTTACTCCTAAAATCTTCACATAACCTCCTCCAAAGCAACCCTTACATTCCAAAATAGAAAGGCATTTCCCGTAAAAGATAAAGAGATGCCATCTTCTTTAAAATTAACAGTATCACTGGCATCAATATTCTCATTATTACAGAAGAACATACCAGCTCTAAGCATGAAGGCACACATGCCTCGGTTGATGACACATCTAGCAATGTTTTGCTGAGGACAAAAAATTGAACTATTGTCCCATATTGCCCTAGTTAGTAATCCAGAAAAAATTACTTTAGCATTTGGAAGGATCTTCATTACGGCTTGAACAAAGCGTTCCAAATCAGCCAACAAAGTAGGGGCACTGACGTTGCCCAAATGGAAAGCACCATAGTGCAAAACTACCACATGCGGACTGTTCATCGTGGCCATATCCTCACAAACTTGTACAATTCCCTGTACATTGCAATCAGGCACAGTGCTCCACACCACCTCCACTCCTTTCACATCAGAGTTCTTTTCAACATGCCTGCATCAAGCGTACTGTTGTAAACCATGCACAAACATATCTCCAAGCACCAACACCCTGACTTTCTCTACTTCTGCCATCTTCACCACACACAGTCTCTTTCAACACAAATCCACAACCTCGACATCTGATTGGCTAATCCATACTGTCTTCTTTCCATGTTGGATTTGCTGGAAAACCCCGGATGTAGCACGCCCTGTCCATGGACCGCCGCGGTGTCCGCGGACCGCGTAACTCTTCGACACCCCTTCTACCATTTCCACTTTACTCTCTGTGCCATTCCCTCATTGCATACAGCTAAGCAGTCATACAATACGAAGAACGTCCTCAGAACACCCCCATTTTGTTTATTTTCGAACATTTCAGGACAATTATCATTTCATTATTCAACATATTAACATTACAAATATTATACTTTCATCTTGTACGCTGCACACAATGCTATGTTTGTCCATTAGTAGCTCAGTATACTAAATAGAACCCCATAATACAATGCTATTTATATCAATGCATCGTTCAAAGCACTAATTACGGTATGATATTTATTGCAATGATCCTTGACACTTTTTTCGCAACATTATAATAAAAATCCCTAGTACACAAATTTCATGAAAGGTAAATGCACATTTGATGTCATCAGTGATGTCATCAATGACATTTGCAATGTCATCTTTGATGTCCTGGGTGTTAGTCTTAGCAGTGCACGGTGGTGGCGCAAATTATGGTTGCTTAGCTTACCATAACTGGCGAATTTCTGGGGTTTTTCGGCTTTACTTGGAACCATAACGTCCCTTAAACAAACTTTTTTTATTAGCACGCAAACAATATACAAAGATGTAGTATAAACAGCAAGTACTCACAGATGGCTTTACACAGAATGTTGCAAAGTAAGCATTTATGCTTGTTCACAGTGAAGGTCAGCTGCTTCCATTTCTTTCTCGCGGCCCGGAGAGGCCCACGACTCCCAGTATAAGGTTCTATTTTTTTTTTTACCTTGACAGACAGAGATTGTGCTGAAAGACTTCTTTTGAAGAAGTGTAGCAAAAACGTAAGACACAATAAAGATGACATTTCTGAAACGAAACCACTTTTGTATATTATATCACTTTGAGAAAGATCGTTGGCACATGCAGAGTCGTATTTTGGGACTGCACTACTATCAGCGGACAAAAGGAGGGTTTGTAGAACACTTTCAACCTGACAACGAACAATACAAACAACGTTGTCAGAACACCCCCATTTTGTGTAATTGCAACCATTTCGGGACACCGCAAGTGTTCTTAGAACACATTCAACTTGACAGATTACAATACGGACCGCGTCCTCAGGACACCCCCAGTTTGTGTATTTACGAACATTTAAATACACTGTTTTGTTTTTAGCTCAATTTTACCTTCCTTGCGAACAAAAAGGACACATACTCCGTCCTCTGAACACCCCACCATTTAGTTTATTTACAAAATGTCAGAACAGCCGTGTTCTCCGCGGACAAATCGAACACAACAAAAGCGTATAGCACATAAAAAAACAAAACATTGAACCTATCTCATACTCCCCCACCCTCCCCAAACACTGTTACACACCAACACACTCCACTAAATATAATTTTTAATCCAAGTTTCACCGCGCTGTAGGCGGTCGACGTCGAATACAAGATGGCGGGCGCCACAGAAAATATGACGCGCTCCCCACCCCACGCCGTCCAATCAGCGAACACGTTGCATGTCCGCGGACATGACGCAAGCCCATGGGCCAATCGGGGTGCTGTCCATGGAGTGAACAGGGAAGTCCGTCCGCGAAAAGAACACAGATATCACTAATTTTTTTGCCTTACATTTTGGCCATTTTTAAAAAAACAACTGGACGGATTTACACCAAATTTGCAAAAGCACGCTTTCGGGACCAAGCCGCCGCTCCTGGTGTAAATCCGTCCAGCGGTTCAGGCTGTAGCTGTGCACTGTTTTTTCCCATATAGGAAAAAACAAAAGTTTTGGGACCCCCCCTATAACTTTGCCCCCCCTGGACCAAACCTCCCCAAACTTTGCAAAGAAATTCAGAGTGGGCCTTATACTCTTTTTGCAAAGTTTGGTGAGGATTCGTATAGAGAGAGCAAAGTTAAAAGCCACCCAAAAAGTGTTCTTCCTATGGAAACACCAACTTAACCATAACTACATGGACGCTACCACGTTCATGTAATATATATATGTATATATATATATATGGGGAAGGGGATGATGACTCGAGAATAATTAAGTAGACAAGGGAGAGATACTGGGAGGACACCCAAGAGAAGAGAGAGGGTACCGGGGAGGACACCCAAGAAGAGAGAGGATGCGCCTTATTCCTATGCTTTTTATAGAAGCGGCTAGAAGAAACTTGTATCCAGAGTCCAGAATAAAGGGTAACGAATAGGCCACCACAGTGATTAAAGACACCGTGAAAAGGATAAGTTTAAACTCCATGTCGGGGTAATTTTAGAGGCAGAGATATATGTGACCAGCTGGAGATCGTCTAGTCTGTTAACGTTTGATTTATGTGTTGATTGTTGTGACGTCATAGGACGAAAAGTTTTCCTTTGAGGAACTAGCATAAAAGCTGATATTTGGCATGGTGTAGAAAGTAGCCTTATGTTTATTGAGTAAAATAGAAGAGATAGAAATTTGTGGAAAAATCGGGATTGGAGCTTGCAGTGATTGGTGCTCGCTCATATTGTTGGAATTGTTCAAGTCACGTAATACATTGACCAGTTATACATATAAGGGAAAGGGAACAGATTTAAACATGGAAGACATAACTCCATTGGAACACATGTGCAAAAAGTTGCCGAAACATGCACCTAAGCTGAAAAAATAGAGTGCAGAATGGGTTAAAGGAACTGCCCACATAATGTTTATGCCATGGCCACAGGGTGGGTCCTTATCTAAAGCAGTTTTGCAACATATGACGACATACTTGCACACCACATACACAGGCAAAAAGTTGGACAAAAGTCTAGAATTGTGGAAAATGTATCAACAAGACAAGGAAGAGGAACCGCCATCAGACTGGATACTTAATGTATGCACAGAGGGGGGTGAGACGCCCACAGCGCCACCCGCCCCATCTGAAATGGAAATTGAAAACAATAAGGAAGAAGGGATATACCCGCTCAGGGAACTTAAAGTAGCTATGGGGTATAGCAACCCAGCATATGAGTCACCTACGCAAAGTAGTGACGAAAATCAAGATAAGGATAGAGATAATATCACCTCCAAAGTCCCAAGGGACAAGGAGAGATACGATGACGAAAGAAGAGACCAGACACAGGCAAGTACATCTCTCGACAAGCAGAGAGAAGGAAAAAGATGGAAAGGAAGCAAGGATAGAACTTATGAGATAGCACTCGCACAGGACGTATGGATAGGTGGGCAGATTTTATTGAAACTTAACGGCAAGGGCATTGATGGCACGAAACAAAAAGAGAAGTTAGACGATGTACAGAGGAAAGAGAGGGAAAAAGAAAAAGGGTTGAGATAAGATGAAAGAATAAAGAAAAGAGATAGACAGAGGTGAGAACAGTTATATCGCGAAGAGCAAGAAAGGCAACGCGATCACAAACAGAAAGCAGCCACTGAACAAGACAGACAGGAGCAGCGAAGGTTAGAGGAAGAACAAATGATTCGAGAGAAAAGAATAAAGAGAAAAAGGGATGAGGAGATCCGAAGGGCAACTGAACGTAGGGATGAAAAGAAAAAGGAGTAAAATAGGGTCAGAGAGGAAGTGAGTAAGCGCAGAGAGTTCGATGAAGATATAGAACCTAAGTGAAGACAGAGAGCACGCTATCTTGAATATCTGGAAAGATAGATTAAAAAGCCTGAGCCAGTAGTAAACTGGGAGGATATAGAAGAATTCTTTCCAGAGTATGATTCAGTACCAGGCATGTTTAGAACAAATATCGAGGATGACTTTGACATCAGAAGCATCAGAGAAACGATCGATTGGATATATGATGAAATGGGGCTAGACCAAGTACCTCAAGGGGAGGGGGAAAATGAGCACCTGGAGAGCACTCAGCTTTATGACACTGAGGATGTCTCCCGAAGCAGTGGGAATATAGAACTTTCCCTAGATAGATTAGAAATAAGCAGGAGCAAGGTGGATTCAAGAAGTTGTATTTATTGTATTTATTCATTTATATAGCGCTTTACGCCAAAGCGCTGAGAAGTTGCAACAGTTGGGGGCAGACTATGGGCCTCATTCTGAGTACGGCGCTAACCAATGGCGTTATTAACGCCTTGGTTGACGCTGTACCCGGACCGGCAGCGCCTTGGTGGATGGCGGAATTACCGCCCCATTCCAAGGTTGGCGGGGCGGTAATTCCCCATTCACCAAGGCTCTTCCCCATTCCCAAATGAGCCCCCATAGGGCTCAATGGGAATGGGGAAGATGCAAATATCGGTGACCGTTCATTACGGTCACCGTTATTGGCTTGGAGGCCCCTTTGCACCCTCAACTTTAACACCTGCTCAAAGCAGGCGTTAAGGGCGAGGGCGCAAAGGGAACTCGGAGTATGGCGGTAAGGGATTACCGCCACCGGTCTCGTTACCAGTGGCCGCTATCCCTTACCGCCATACTCGGAATGAGGCCCTATGTCTGACACCGAAAGAAAGGTGCGTGAAGAGAGAGAGAAGGAGAGAAGATGTGAAAAGAGAGTCTCAGAAGGGAAAGGGATAAGATGATCAGACTCTAGGGGATCTACACTGAGGGCATCCGAATTTGCCACACAGTCAGATCGGCACAAAGAAGTATCTCACGGTCAGAGGGGGATGTCGCCACGACCCTGCACGAGCCGAGTAAGATCATTGCCTGGTGGAGGGCGATGCAGGAATATTACGCCTGCAATAGATAGAAAAACAATGAGAGAGGAGCGAGAGGGGGGAGAGGACTACGCGTCCCAATTTCTGTTGCTTGAGAAAGGTGGAGCAAGACCACAATATATTCCATGGCCACACATGGACGGGGAAAACCTGAAAAACAAGCTTCCAATGTTAACATTGGGAGCCGGAAAATGGATAAACGAGCTACAAAAAATTACAGGAGGGAACATGTTTGCTATAGGGGATATCAAGGGTCTCTTAATCGCCGTTTTTGTTGAGAGAGCAGACGATGTGTGGACACGGGCAGGTTACTCTGGTGTGACCACAGTTAATACAGCACATGACAGAGCTCCATTTAACAATTGCAGAGCCACGGTATGGAAAGCACTACGCGTGCTATACCCAGACTTCTGACATGGGAACTATCATGACACGTAAAATGAAGGGGTCAGAAGACCCGTTAATTTACATACAGAACTTTCAAGACGCCTAGGTACTCGAGACTCGGGAATCTTGGGGGAAATCTATACAAGTGTACTACCATATATTGTGCCAAGGGCTGCCAGAACCAGTGCAGAAACAGCTTAAGAAATTGGCGCGAATCGAGGCCAAACCATGGCCAGAAATACAGTTGACCCTCGCACACTGTTGCAAACTCCTGCAAGAAATGAATCGCAAAAAAGAAACTGCACAAAAGGGTGAAGAGGCAAAATTAGTGCAGAAGAAATTGTCAAAATATGCTCTTGAAGGAGATATGATAACTAGCACAGCTGAATCGAAGATGCCACAAGTCAATAATCCACAGCAGAATAATCAGGGCAGTACAGGGTTTTACCGCAGGGGAAGAGGATTTAGAGGAAGAGGATGGCAGAGGAATCAGGGAGGTTTCCCGAATAATCAAGGAGGTTTTCAAAATATGCAAAATGGCAATCAAGATATGTCAAATGTACAAGTAATCCGACCACCCCCAGTGTGTTGGTTGTGTGGGATGACAGGGCATTTAGCACAAACATGCAGAAATCAAGGCATGATGCAAAACAGCCAAAGAATAGGAGCAGGCATTGTGAATCCACCTGTGTTTGTACAGCAGGGAGTTGCACAGAATCACACGGTGCAACAGCAAACACCAGGAGCACAGAAAAGCCCACAACCTCAAAATGTAGTGAGATTTCCACAAGGACAGTCCCAACAGTCACTGATGCAACCGTCACAGACAGTGAGTGCAGGACAGGCTGCGAACCCTAGAATGAGGGGTAACATTGGCAATTGGAGAAATCCATCAGCACGAGGTGGGCCAGACCTATATATGGACTAGGACAGCTCACTGGGAACTCTTATGTGTTCTATCCTATCAGCGACACCAGACCCTCACTGGGAACCAAGGGTGGATGTTGTTATAGGGGATAAAGAATTTTCCTTCCTCATTGACACAGGTGCAACACGTTTGTGTATACATGAAGGCAAGTTTTCCTTGTCCGGCGATGCCATAAATATTCAGAGTTTCACAGGAGCTACAAGTCATATTCCCTTTATAAACGCACATTCAGTCTCTATAGGAGAATGTGAAATGAATGTGCCTCTATTATATTCATGACAAACCCCAGTAAAGAATTTGGGGCGGGATCTAATGACGAAGTTAAAATATGACAATCTCGTTCACGGAGGAGGGCATAGTATGTTCAACTCCAGGAATTAACTATTGAAACGTATGCAAAATTATTGGAGCATACGCAGGACACACAGCCATGAGTGCTCTACCATTAGAGCCCGAAATATTCGCGTACGGAATATGTGTGCCAATGGCAGGGTTGCCAGGCCTTACAGACGAAATTATGAGGACTCCAGATACATTTTTATTCAGGCCATGAATACCTATGCACGAGGAAAAGGGACAAGTATTTCCCTTGGTGATACACACAGCTGCAGTACGAGGGAAAATGGCTTTGATTGATGGTTATGATGATGAGGGCTGACAATGGTGCACAGTAATCACCATTGAAGAAGGATACCGATTGACTGACGTTACTGATGACGATCTGTTTGATGAGCATGCAGATATGGGAGAGACAACAGTTGAAGTGAGCCACACTTTTGGGTGAGAATGACCAAAAAAGAAGTGCCTCAGAGAAGGATGTTAGCACGGAACCGTCCCGAATATTTTTATGACAACATGGTCCAGGCGCCTGTCTCAGTATGGACTGCAGGCCCCTATTACATAGGCTTATTGAAAGGAGTTGGAGAGGTGAAAATCAAACTGAAGCCAGGAGCAATTTTACAAAAAGCACGGCAATACCCCATGTCCAGGGAGGCAGACAAAGGGATTTTCAAGACAATTTCGGCTATGATGGAGCAGGGCATCTTAGTGATGTCAGAATCATCATGCAGCACTGCAGTTTACCCTATCAGAAAATCAAAGGGAGGGTCTTGGCGTGTAATTCAGGATTTATGCCCAACAAATTATATTGTTGAGGCCGAGTTCCCTTTAGTCTCTAACCCGGCTACAATTCTATGTAATATACCCGCTGATGCAAAATATTTCACAGTGATTGACTTGAAAAATGCTTTTTTCTCTATCCCAGTGCACTGTGAATCACAAGTTCTGACGTCATTCACGTTCAGACAGATGCGTCTGAGGAGCACAAGGTTACCTCAGGGGTAAAGTGAGTCTCCTTCGATTATCAATAGAGTCCTGCAAATGGACTTAAGCAATATTGCATTAGAAAGTGTTGTCCTGCAATATGTGGATGACATCTTAATTTGCAGCACAACAGAGGAGCAATGCAGACACAATTCTGTTCAGCTATTGACTATACTGGCTGAGAAAGGATATAAGGTTGACAAGAAAAGCTACAATATTGTCAACAAGAAGTGCTATACATAGGTCAGCTGATCTCGCACGAGGGGAAAAAAGTTACCCCAGAAAGAGCTGAAGCCATACTAAACACAGCCAAGCCACACGCGGTAAATCAAATGCAGAGTTTCTTAGGCCTGTCCAATTATGCCAGGGCATGGGTCTTTGACTACAGCTCTTGCAGCAAGCCTTTACTTCAGGCCCTAAAGAAAACCCAAGTAACGAAAGAAAAGATTGAATGGTCTGAGACCATAGAGGAAGGATTTGCTGAACTCAAAAAAGCAATTTGCACAGCACCAGTTTTAGGAATCCCCAATTATGCAGAGGAATTTTTCCTGTTCTCGCACACAAATGGCAGCGTTATGACGGCAGTGCTCACACAGAGAACCACATTGGGGTATAAGCCCCAGGCATATTATAGTGGAAATTTAGACCCAGTGATGAGAGGCCATTTCCTGTGCGAACAAAGTTTAGCTGGCGTTCGCCATAGAGAAGGCTACAACCATTGTGATGGGATGCTCCATGATGTTGTTCGTCGAGCACGCATTATTTGCCATTCTAGAGAAACCAAAAGGCACATTGACATCTCAGAGAGCTTCTGCATATGAAGTGATCATACCAAATCCATAGATTAAAATAGTCTGATGTAAGATAGTGAACCCAGATATGTTCATAGCAGAGCCAGTCACTGAAGGAGAGCCAATACATGACTGTGCAAATTATTAAGAATTCTATGATGAAATTCCCAGAGTGAAAGAAAATGCATTGGCAGAAGGAGCAAGTGTCTTCATTGACGGTGCTTCGAGAATCGATCAAAGCGATAGGCAAAATATAGGCATTGCTGTAATGAAACACACCGCAAATGGAGAATTTCGAGTGCTCCTTAGTGCACGAAGACCATCTCATTATTCAGCACAGGCTGCAGAATTATTGGCATTGATACTCGCCATTGAGAATCACGCAGACCAGGAAGTAACTGTCTACAGTGACTCCAATTATGTGAAGTTGAAAGTGCATGCAGCCTAGCGTGCTGGAAAAGAGGGGCTACTTCTGAGCAGACAGTACACCAGTGCAGCACGCAGCCTTATTGGACAGGCTGATCAAGGCACCACAGCTCCCAGTGGGCATAGCAGTCGTGAAATGCGCCACCCACATGAAAGGGACAGATTTATGGGGTAATTCATGGAATAAATGTGCACCAAAAAGGGGAGTGCAAGTGTGAAAATCGCAGCTCACACGTGCCAAAGCCGCGCACGCAGCCATTGATCGATTCATGGAATGTGCTGCGCTAGTAAAAGCTGGGATGTGCGCCAATTCCGTGGGTGGCGCACGAGGGCGCACAAGTCACTGAACAGCGTGCGCTACGCGCACAGTGAAAGCACACATAGTGTAGCGCACACAAGAAAAGTGGGCGTAACACGTGGCGTAACACGCGGAATGGGGAACAACGTGTGAAAATGTGGGCGTTACGGGGGAAGTACAGGAGGTAAATGCTCGCAACACCTACATGCACGCTAACAACATGTATTCATGGAATCGAATAGGGGAAAGGCATGCGCCAGAAAAGTAGCGCTAATCCAGAAACACATACGCCAGCAGGAAGAAGGCATAAGCGGCCCTGCACTGCATAAAAGTATGCGCAAACAACAAGCAAGCTCAGGCGCTACGATGAACATACCATTCCTCGCAGCAGTGGACTTGGGACACCGCAGGAGGAGGAGGATAGGCAGGCCCTGCATTTCTTTTACCCAGGACCACCCTTTTTGGGATGCCTGATGACCAGGTGTATGGGAGGTACAGGTTTCCACCACACATAATCCTAGACCTGGTGAGGGAGTGGGAGGATGACCTCACATCACCCACCCTGAATGCGCAAGCACTGAGCCCCTTGGAAAAGGTGCTCAATGTACTGCACTTCTTGGCTACTGGTTCATTTCAGCGGACAAGTGCCATAGTGGGGGTGTGTCGCAGGCCAGGCAGTCACGCTGCCTACACCAGGTGCTGGCCATCATGACTGCACGCCCCTGAGTCTGCAGGCACATATACATGCCCAGAACACCTGCAGAAAGGCGGCTGTTGTCCAGCAATTTTACGGGGTGGTACACTTCCCCAAAGTCCTAGGTGCCATTGATTGTACCCATGTGGCTCTATGCCCACCAGGGCCACTGAGCATATCTATAGGAACCGCAAGCACTGGCATTCCATCAACATGCAGGTTGTATGTGATGCCAAGGGAATTATCACCTCAGTATATGCCAACTATCCAGGGTCCAGCCATGATAGTTTCATATTCAGAATGTCACCCCTAAACCAGGACCTGGAAGCTGGCCGGCATGGCGACACATGGCTAATTGGTGAGTATAAATGCCTCTGCACATGCATGCATGTCAGAAACTGAGACATGGGAAAACCCCACTAATGACAACCATTATCACCTCCCATGGGGAAAGTGCCTACCCTCTAAGCACCTACATGATGACGCCAATTCGGAACCCCATCACACCACCCGAGGTAAGATACAACACAGCCCATATTGCAACCCGGGGCATAGTGGAGTGTACATTCGGAGTGCTCAAGTCACGCTTTCGCTCCCTTGACCGCTCTGGTGGGGAGCTGCTATAGGCGCCCCCAGTAGTGTGCAGGATCATAGCGGCAGCATGTGTCCTGCCCAACGTTGCAACCCGGCAGGGCGTGCCAGTGGACATGGTGGTGCCCCCACATCCCCAACCACATGCACGCCACTGCGCATGGGAGGTGAAAGGGCACATGGTGAGGCAGCCCGGACCCAGGCAAATTACTTCACCTAAAATCCCACCCCTGCGGAGTGCACACAGGCCTGGCACATACCAGCTCACAATCAATGATGATGACAAAAGGGACAGTCAACTGTCACAACCATACTAGCCTCAGATTGTTCACCTGGAAGTGCTACATTGTGTGCATCTCTTGCTGCTCAAAGACACCAAATGCTGTGTCACAAAAAGGCACACATTTATGCAGCATGAAGGACTACCCCCTTGCAAAATACCACATCAAAATAGTGCCATGTCACCGAACACCTCCCCAACACACCATGGTATGGCATGCAATGTGAAAGCAACCAAATGAATGCACAACACATGACACAAGTGTCACAAAGTGCACTGTCCCAAATGGAAACAGGCCACAGACAATTTGCTCTCAATATGAGTAAAAAAACAACACACATGAACAAATACTTACCAGCAAGATAAAACATCAGTACATGTTCAAACAGTGGCAATATATGAGAATTAAAAATCAAAGTAGTGCAAGTGTTGCAACCTCACTAAGGCAGCACATCGACCCCTTCCAACTGCAGAGTGTTTGTGGTAGGCAAATGTTTCAGTGTACTGCATACAACATGAACTGCATCTGCAAAGTAGACAGGCTTGTTAAGACATCATGAAGGTACATGTATATAAGGAAAAAGTCATGGATGTAAATCCACCATGCAGTAGAGATTTCTACAACAATACCCACTAGGGATGTATACACAGTTTTGACTACAGACTGTCCACACAATTTATGGGAGCCCAATGTCACTGTGTAAGTTACTGTCACTTGGTCACACCCTTTGCAAGCCCATGGAAAGGGGAAGCAGGAGGGGTGTGTGTGTCAGGAACCCAAGCATCTAACCCAAAGGCAGGACAAGCCTGCATGTGCCCAGCTGGAATACACAGTGGATGCCTACGGGAGCCACACAAAGCAACACACTGTTAAACAAAACAAAAAAAATAAATGGCCATGTGTGGAACAGGGGGGGAGGGGGGATGGAAGTCCACCCAGGAGGGACGAGGTACAGGGTGCACCCCAACACCCACTTGCGTGGATGTTGAGAAAAAACAAAAATACCTCCATTGGCTCATGGCCTGCATGGCTACGCTACAGTGGGAGAACTGCCATCACTGTCATCACCCTGTGGTGGTACATCAGAAGGTGGCCGTGATTGGGAGGCAGACCACGCAAAGCCCTGGCATGCTCCTCCATGGCAGCAAGCATGCAGGTCTGAAAGGTTTGGTTCTGCAGGATGATGGTACGGAGATCCCCATGCAGCACCTCATGGGTAGCACACATTTCTGCCTGCATGGCCTCACGTGATGCCCGGATCTTCTGACGGGTTGCCTGGAGCTCCGCTGAGAGTGTACATGTCAGCTGCTCCAGCTGCTGTTCTGCCCTTGTACTCCGGGACACCTTAAGTTCACCCAGAGTATCTCTGAGGGACCTGTGTTCTAACCTGAGGGCTTCCCTGTGGGCCTGTGACTCTAAAGATATGGCTGTGCGCAGAGTCTCCAGTCCAGCTCGTCGGTCCCTGTCGGACACCAACATGTCCTCCCTGTGTGAGTGGCAAATGGAGTCTGTTGCCTGCTGCTGGAGCTCCACATGCCTTTCAGGGGGGAGAATGGAAATGGCCACCCTATCCATTGCCTGAGCCATCATTTCACACAATGCCCCCTGTTGTGCTGCAATAGTGTAGATGGAGTTCTCCCACATAGTATTGCCTGGTGGTGCACCGCCACCACGTTGGTGAGCACCACACCCGGTTGGGGCAAGGTGATGTGCAGCTTGCTGTGCTGGCACTGCCTGAGGCTGCAAGACTGCATTCCTCCTTTGATCTGCTGGCCTAGGAACAGGAGCAAATATTGTGGAGTGTGACCCTGCATCCGTAACTGCCACAGGAGGACTTTCGAACACTGAAATCCCCATAGAGGGGTCTACCCCCGGTGCAGGTGGGTTGGACAGAACAGCATCCCTGCCAGAAACACTCACCTGGGACGGCACATATGTCTCAATGTTCGATTCAGCACCTGATTCATAGAGGTCTCCGGAGGTGTACCCAGAGACACCCATGGACAGTATGGTCTGTAGGAGTATTGGGTTTTCACCCACCACCACCCCACGTCCTTCATTGGTGCCCAGTTGTGGCTGTGAGTCCTCCTGGGTGTGCCCCATCTCCTCCTCCTCAACAGCATCAAGTGCCTCATCATCTGCAAAAACATGAAAGATAACAAATGGAAACAGGCATGAGTACCATAGCACACACACATATGCATGACGAGGCAGAGATCCAGTACATAAATGACACATGTCCCACATGACAATAACTCTGGCATGCATGCACTGTCAAAGAGTTGGAAGGGGAGGCAAAACGCACACACTGATGACTGCAAGATGGAAAACCAACACATGTGATGCATGCTGGATAGCACTGGCATCAAACATTAGCCTGTGAGTGGCATGGACAATCCACATACATGACACATGCCAGCACACAGACGGCACGTACCATAGTCATGGCAGGTTTGACAAGGACACCCAGATGGTAGCAAATCAATACTGTCACCCATCCATGTGAGATGGAAATCATGAAATAAAACATGTAAAAAAGAGTGAGTAAACACGCATGTGCCACACGCTGCAACAAAGCCAGTGTTCACTGATGCAGTGATGGCAGGCACATGGATACATCAATGGTTGGTCACTTCGACATGAGAGGATAAAATTGTCATGTTCAACATTCATACAGGGCCCCAAAATGATAGTGTGCAGGCCATGTGTAGGTGCACATTACTCAATCAGCCTGATTGTAGAAATCTTCTCCTAATAAGTCAATAAATGTGGGCCATTGTGTGGTGTAATCTATGACAGAAGTATGTCACATTTGGGACAGTAGGCCACAAAAATGTCTGGTAAATATGCTAATCATTTCATCAATCAGGCTGAATGAAGAGGAAAACAGTATGAACAATGTTGTGGCAAGAGGACAGCTGAAGGGCAAGTGGATTACTCATGTGCAAAAAGTGAACTGTGGTCAGAAGGGATACTGTGAAACGGAAACACAAGGCCGGGGAATGGTTTTGAGGGACCACATGGGTGACCCACAGCAGTCATGACTAGACAGCCTCACCTGGCACTCAATCACAACATATCACCCAAGCAACATATACATGGATTGCACACACATATATGGTCACTCACCGGACATTGCTTCAAGATCTGGTAGGTCTCCCACGCCTTGGATCTGATCCTCTGTGATGAATGCTCCAGTGACAGACTCATGTTCAGCGAGTTGTTCCTCCTCTGGTGGAGACTCACCGCCAGTCACCAGAGTAGAGGCATGATTTGAAGCCAGCTTGTTCTTTGCTCTGCGTTTCAGGTCATTCCAGTGCTTAGAGCAATCATCAGCTGTACGCTTCACAAATACAAGGGAAATAATGTGGTCCGCGATGGTCTGCCAGTGGGCCCTAGGTTGAGCAGTCGTAGTCTTGCACCCTGCAGTCACCAACATTTTGCAGCCATGGGCCGACACATAGCCCACAAGTGCATCTAGTAATGCATCATTGAAACTAGGCCTCCTTGACGTGCCGGAGTGGGTAGCCATGTCTGGGGTGCCAGCCTGTACTGCAAGAGCACCCTTCTTCCTCTTGGAAGGTGGTGCGGACCCTGAGTGGCTTACGCCGCTCTGGTTGGTAGGAGCAGAAGTGCAGGTGGACTGGGCACTGGAAGTTGCCAAAGGCACAATGACCAAAGGTCTCACTCCAGGCATTGGCTGCTGGGTGATGTTGGCAGGACCAACCTCAGTGTGATGGACTTGGACCGACACTGTCCAAGCTGGGACACTCGGAGCTGGGGTGGATTGAGCTGCAGCTGCCCCTGCAGCCTCCTCACCCTGGCTACTTGGGGCAGCAGATGACATTGCTGACCCAGATCCATGTGGTCTGGTGACAGCAACTTTCACCGCCACACGTGGCTTAGACTTGGTGACACGGAAGTCAGCCTGGGAGTCATCCTGTGCCGGTTCTGTTGACAATATGGGCCGGTTTAACAAGGGCTGAGGTGGGATGGTGTCAGCTACATCTCCCTGAACCATTGAGGAGGGCATTAGTGTCCCTGATTGGTCCTCCACACACTGGCCTCTTGGGCCACCCTGCACATCCTGGTCACGTCCCCTACCGCGCCCACTTCTATGAGGTCGGCCACCTTTGCCTCCCTTACTGCTTGGTCGCCTCCCAACCATGGCACTGATGTTGTTGTGCGTATGGGAGTTGCAGTAAACAATTGTCCTGGGCAATTGGGGTGAAAGGGGTAGGGTACTAGATGGAATTCATACCCTAGTGCTTTAGCAAGGCTGTCTGTGACCCCTGGGGGAAGATGACGGTCCACGCAATGCACAGGCACCCCGAAAACAATATTTAACATGCACGCAACCCCTGGTAGACCATGTACATGGTAAAATGAACCCGCACTACGCTGTGGCACCCAGAAACACAAAAATAAGCGTACGCGTGGTACATGCAGCCTACAATGACCTCTGAATGGGTACGCGACACACGGGGGCAACCACAGTTGGAAAATACGAGCGCGACTCACCGTCTGCCTGGAAAAAGAACATGAAAAAGATGCGCATGTGCGCGTTGGCAACACCCCCACCAAAAGAAGAATTGAACGCTGTCTGAGTAAACAGGGAGTATGAACTGGAACCGTTGTGAAGTTATCGCGTGTGAACCGACAAGAAGTACAAGAATCACCCGCTCACTCTCCACAAAAAGCACATACAAGAAAATGGCGTCCAACATGTACCTTTTAAGCCAGCCCACACGTGCAACGTCACTTATGCGCAAACGCGCTAAGGCCCTTTCCTCCAATTGCACGCAGTGACACCCGGACTTGCAGTTTTTGCATGTGTACAATCAACATGCACCCGTGTTGAGAGAAACGCCCTTGCGCGTCATGTCACAGATGCGTTTACGCGCTAAGGGCCTTTCCTCGAATTACACGCAGACGTGCAGTTTTTTCACGTGCCAAATCACTCCGTATCAAGCTGGCCACGCAACAAAACATGAAAGACCACGCTCCTGCCCAGAAGGCCATTTTCCTGCCCCCCAGAGCCCCGAGCACGCTCCCACCTGCCATCTGCTGCTGCCTGCCTGCTGTCCACGTGCCCTGCTGTTTGGTGCCTGCACGTCAGCCATCTGGAGGGGTGCAGTTGCTATGACCAACCCTGCTGGAACAGAACACTCCCGACTGGTATACCATCGCTCCACAGCCCAGCCCCAGGACCCAGTTGCCCACCCACACCTGCCTCTGGGTTGACATGTCGGACACAACACCATCTGGCACCACTGGCAACCCCCAGCCAGAGAGGCAGAGGGCTACCAGCTTCAGTGCCAGTGAAGTTGATATTCTGGTGGAGCAAGTCCTGGGGCAGTATGATGCCCTCTTTGGAAGTTCACGTGCCGACAATAAAGGATGGAAGAGGATCTGGATGGACATTGTGACTGCCATCAACATGGAAGGGGGTGGCAGTCCGCGACATTCAACACGTCCAGAAGCGATGGGAGGACTTCAGGTCCAGGACCTTCAACAAGGCCCGGCGCCTCTTGAAGGCAGCAGATGCCAAGGGGTGCCGGGTCCGCCTAACCAACAACCAGATGAGGGTCCTGGAACGTATACACCCAGCGCTCCCCCTCCAGGTCCTTGAGAGGCAGACCCGTCTGGAGTTGAGCGGTAAGTGTACATTCGTACTGATTGGACGCTATGCATGTTGAGGTGTGGCAGGAGTGTGCAGGTTGTACATATGTCTGTGTAGGGCCATGTATGCATGTGTATGTACAGGGAAATGAGTCTGCCGCATGTGAGTCCTCTCATGTGTGAGACACATCAATGGTGTATGTGTTGGTAAGCATGCTGGCCAAATGCAGGTGTGGGTGCACACATTTTTACATTTCTGTGTATGTACAGTGGCATGGTTGTGGTGTCACACATGGATGGTGGTTCCACCTGCATGTATCTGCACTATGTACATGTGCATGTGTGTTTATTTGACAAGTGTGCAACTGTGATACACCATGGATGAGTGTGACAGTGGCATGTAGGAGGCTGATTGCCAGATGTGACATGGATGGCGATCTTATCACAGCGACAGGTGGTGGAGATGTACAGATGCATGTATGTCTGGTGGCGTGTGTGCATGTGTTCTACACTCCCTGTGTTGCATGTGAGGTGAGGCTCACTTTCGGCTGCTCATGCTGTTGTTTGTGTATGGATGGTGCTGCCTGGTGCAACATTCCTGTTGATGTGCTCATGTGTGTGAGTTCAAATGATATGTGTGTTGGGGAGTGTGATGCCATGTCTGAAGTTTGACACTGCCACTCATGTACAACTGTCATGTGTTTATCAGACCATTGTACAGTGCCCTGATGCCTGTTTTCTATCTCTCCCTGCCTGCAGCGTCAACTAATGAAGAGGGTGGAGACGGTGCTGTGGAGCAAAGCGGCGGGGATTGCACCACCAGCCGGAGACGCAAGGCCTGGCCCTCCTCCCATTTTGTCATCTTGTCGGGGAGTGAGGAGTCTGGTGCCACGTCTGGTGCCGCAGCTGCCGAGGGTAGGTCCAAGAGGCAGAGGTTGGTGGTGGACTCCTCGGCAGCAGAAGGGGCAGCTGAGACCCCACAGGGTCTGATGGAGGAAGATGGCACAGAGTCATCCAGGTTGGTGGGGGGTTTGGTTGAGTAGGAGGCCGTTGAAGGGACACACACTGGGTGTGGAAGTGGGATTCCACTGGTGCTGATGGTGCAGTCCCGGGGCAGGGACAGGAGGAAGTACAGGCCGCCGCTGAGGTGCCTGTGTGTAATCCTGTCCCCGATCCTGTGACTGCATCATCCCGCATCAACAGGGATGCCTACGTCCAGACCCCGTTGTCAGGGAGGGGATGAGCTCACAACAACTGGCCTTCCTCTCCATGTGGATGTGCCAATCCGGGACCGGGTTGAGCCTGTCCTGGCTGGGGTGGCGTTGCGTCAACGGGGCATGCGGGATAGACACTACAAGTTATCTCGGATGCCTCTTTGACTGCATCAACCTACTAGGATGGGTCACCAGTGCTGGATTCCTCCGTGTACTGGACCTTGTACCGACCCCCCCTCACCTGAACCCCCTATGAGCCAGTCGTCCTCCGTGCCATCTTCTGTCCCATGTGTCACCTGGGCACCCTGTGGAGCTGCCTCTGACCCAGCGGCCAGGCTGGTGGAGGACACATCCCTGCCACAGTCGGGAGTCGGAGGTCCAGCAGGGGTGGCCACACCAACAACTGCACCCCTGCAGGAGGAGGACATTCAGGCATCAAGAGGCAGGGCACAGGCACAGCAGCAGCAGACTAAAGGTGGGAGTGATGGTGGCTCGGGGCCATCAACATCCGAGGGGCAGGCATCGGCCAGAGGGCAGGAGGACCCTGGATTGGGAGTGTCTTCCATGTGGCAGCGGTTGGGCCAGCACATAGATGCTTAGCGGTGGCGGGCGGAAGAGGCACGGCTCACTATGGTCAGGGCAGAGAACTCCATGCGCAGGGCGCTGAGGCAGGCCGAGTGCCTCGAGGCAATTCGCAGGGAGTTGGAGTTGGACATGGCGTTATCCCTGTGAAACCTCGGGCCATGGAACAGGCCCGCCTCCAGGACATAGACCAGGAGTTCGATGATGCCCTGGCCCGGGAAATCGGCAAGTGAGCCGTAGGACTTGCCCGCAGCCATTGTATATAGTTAGTTAGTGTTAGGTTTCATTTATGTTTTTCTTTCATTTGGGGTGCTTGGACTATGCCCCACCTTTTTGTAGATAGTTCTTTATTAGGTAGATTTTTTTTGTAGGTTTGATTTCAATGGTTGGGCTCATGGACCCTGAATTTGTTATTTTTATATAGTTAAACAGTGGATTTATCATCATTTTTGGTTTTTTCACCATGGAGCAATGGATTTTACTTATTTCTTTCCCTTTGGATTTACTTTGTTGGATGGAGACTTTGGACACATTTTAATTTGGATTTATTTGGATTCTGATTTCATATTGTTTTTCATTTTGGTACATGCTGCATTTTATTTCTTATTTCCATTATTGTGCGTTTTCATTTGATTCCCTTCATTTTGTGTTGAATACATTTTTGTTTCATACTTCAATGTGTGGTATTCTCTCATTGGTTTCATGCATATCACGATGTGGGTTTTCACATTCACTGGCACCCATTGTGTGTGTGTGATGGACATGTGTTGATGTACATACATGCCATTTGGGTTGTATCATGTAATGTGCATTTCAATGTGGGGTGGATGTAATACTTGGTTGGTTCTTTGGGCAGGGGTGGTGTGCGGTGAGATTTCGGTGGCCATGAGGGCCATGATTGTGGATCATGATGACGTGTTGGGGGGGACATGAGTCGGGGCCTGCTGGCAGGTGCCCCTCACTGCCGGCTGGGTGGGGCTGCAGGGGGACATGGGTCGGGGCCTTCTGGCAGGTGCCCCTCACTGCCGTGTGGGTGGGAGTGCAGGGGGACATGAGTCGGGGCTTGCTGGCAGATGCCCCTCACTGCCGGGTGGGTGGGGTTGCAGGAGGACATGAGTCGGGGCCTGCTGGTAGGTGCCCCTCACTGCCGGGTGGGTGGGGGTGCAGAAGCACATGAGTGGGTGCTCACTGGTGTATGGTGACATGTGGGCTGGCTGGGGGGCATGCCCAGGGTAGATGGGCTACCTGTGGGGCATGGCCTAGGTGGATGGGCTGCCTGCAGGGCCTGGGGAGGGGGGAGAGGGCACACCTGGGAGGACCCACACTGCCAATTTGCGTGTGAAACTCCCGGCGCACCCCCAGAAATACACGTATCCCGCCCGCCCAGCAAAATCGCGTGTGCAACTCCACGCGCACCCCCAGAAATACACATACCCCTCTCGCACAAGGCCTATCGCGTGTGAAAATTCCCGTGCACCCCTCAGTATACACGTACCCCCTCACACAAGGCTTGTCGCATGTATTACTTCCCGCGCAACCCCAAAATACATGTACCCTGCTCGCCCAAGCCCTATCGTGTGTGAAACCTCCTGCGCACCCCCAAAATACACGTACCCCACTTGCCCAATGCCTATCGTGTGTTAACCTTCCCACGCACCCCTGTTATACACGTACCCCGCTCGCCCAAGACCTATCGCGTGTTAAACTTCCCGCAAACCCCCGTTATACACGTACCCCGCTCGTACAAGGCCTATCTCATGTATAACTTCCCGCGCACCACTCAGAATACACGTACCCTGCTCGCACAAGGCCTATCGCGTGTGAAACTTCCTGTGCACCCCTCAGTATACACGTACCCCCTCGCACAACGCCTGTCATGTGTATTACTTCCCGCGCACCCCTCAGAATACACGTACCCTGCATGCACAAGACCTATCGCGTGTTATACTTCCCGCGCAACCCCAAAATACATGTACCCCGCTCACCCAAGCCCTATCGCGTGTGAAAGTTCCCGCGCACCTCCAAAATACATGTACCCCACTCACCCAAGGCCTATCGTGTGTTAAACTTCCTAGGCGCCCCCGTTATACATGTACCCCGCTCGCCCAAGGCCTATCGCGTGTCTTACTTCCAGCGCACCCCCAAAATACACGTACTCCACTCGCACAAGGCCTACCGCGTGTATAACTTCACGTGCACCACTCAGAATACACGTATCCCGCTCGCACAAGGCCTATCGCGTGTTAAACTTCATGCGCACCACCGTTATACACGTACCCCGCTCGCCCAAGGCCTATTTTGTGTATTACTTCCCGCGCACCCCCAAAATACATGTACCCCGCTCGCCGAAGGCCTATCGCGTGTTAAACTTCCTGCACACCCCCGTTATACATGTACCCCGCTTGCCCAAGGCCTATCACGTGTATAACTTCCCACGCACCCCCTAAATGCACTGTACCGGCCTTGTGAACTGGTGCAGGGTTAGCGCGGCCCTTTGTGCTGCATTGTGGATTTCAATGCCTTATCCTTGCGCAAGGGGCATTTTTAGGGGTGTAACTGGCGCTGCGGGATGTTCTCTGCGCCAGCGCTAAAAATGGCTTTGATATTCCATGAATACGCGGTGCGCCAGAATGCTGTTTAGCACACAAGGCTGGCGCACGCTACCTCTCTGCGCTGCTCGCGTGTGCTGCCTCTGCGCTGAAATCTATGAATTACCCTGTTAATCTTACGAGGAAATCAAGCAGCAGACACGGAAGCCAAGCGTATGGCCTCCAAGATTGAGACGATCATGGATATGGAAGTTATTAACACTAATGAGAGAATGAGTGTTGCACGAAGTATACCAGAAAGCTACAACAATATGGGACAGGCACAGTTGATGGAACTCCAAGGGGAGGCACCACAGGAGGAAAAACATTTATGGAAGCGGCAAGGGTGTTCTTTAAACCCCTCTGACAGCTTGTGGCGACACGACAGCACTGGTAAACCAGTAATGCCTATAGCCCTGTTAAAATTAATGCTAGAGCAGTTACACTACCCAGCACACTTGACAAAATAGAATCTAGCGGCAACGCTCGCAGAAGACTGGTTCATACCGAACTTAGTGGAGCATGTTGCACTTTTTCTGGTGAACTGTATAATTTGCCAATCGTTCACAGCTAGGTACACGTTGAAGGTAATTAGAAGAATCATCCCAAGGCCTAACAGACCTTTTCAACACTTTCCTGTCGATTATGTCGATATGATTCAAGTATGTAGCGGGTACAGGTATTTAATTGTTGTGGTGTGTCCATTCTCTAGATAGATATAAGCAGGTCCCTGTACACAACATGTCTCCGGGACTGAAACAGATCAGAGGCATGGACTGGGAACTGATATATTTTGAACATGCACGTAAAGAGACTTGTTGAATTATTGCTTGATTTTGACACTCCCTGTAGCCTAAACAAGAAAACTGTATCCAGAACTAATAGACAAATCCAGTGGTCTGACAAGGAGAGACAATCACTTAAGTTCTATAGCTCACAAATAGAACAAACAGGATCTAGAGACAATATTATTTAGAATTTGTATTAAAAGGTAACACATTTTACAGATGATCGAGATGGGGGTCCAGAACAGTACTCTAGTCCTCCCGCAGGAGGAGAGATGGTCACAGTTTCCTGGCCGTAAATGCTGCCGCCTAACCTACATAATGTATTTGTGTATTGTATTCATCATCATTTTACTGTCATAAAACGATCAGAACTGCCTTTTTTATTGGTGTACGAAGCGTTCCAATCCCAGTACATCAACCTAATGATATACGTATGACACCCACAAAAGCACCCAGGCCCTTTACAGTAATTCCAGTCCCTTGGAGATATGAAAATGGAGTGAGTGAACTTGAGATGGATGTGATAAACAGTGACACACACCCACTTGTGGTAACAAGCAAATCGAAAAGCCGGACACAGGGTTGCCAGAATGTGAATGAAAAAAGGTTAGTGACAACCGCACGCATGCAAACATTGAATGCATATACACCAGGCCTAATGTCAATGGCTGCAGAACCACAATCCAAAGCATGGGATAAGAAAAGACTTCCTAATATGAGAAATTCCTCTACACGCGAAGTGAAAAGACAAGTGGAAGAAGCTGAACCCCTAAAGTAGTAATTTAGTACCACTGGCGAGTTAGAGAATTGACCAGCAGAGATAGCATGGACAAACCCATATGTTCCAGTGAAAGGGACAAGTACAAGCTCCACAATACAACCATATACAGGACCAATGCCAGCATGGATATGGGCATTTCTAACCAGAAAGAAAAAGATATATGAGGACAAGGAAAGAGCTGCCAGACTTGTGTCTACTGAAATGGCACAGATGAGAAGACCTGCACCATGGACCAGGATACCTGAAAATCCTCCAGGAAGAAAGCGCCATATAGATGCATTCAGGGATGTAGTTATAGCGAACTACATGAAAACTTTAAGAATCAAGAGAAGCATGCATGGAGACAATAACAAACTAAACAATTACTTGGACACCACAGCACATTTGGGAAACAACATTTGGTACCAACACATGAAGGAAGTTGGAAGACGAAGTTCAGAGGGGGAATGCTTTGTGTGTGCACTCCTACCATACAGCATGGGGAAGTCCAAGATTTTCGTAGCTGTAGAAATTGATGTCCAGACAGCACACTGTCTCTCGCACATAACAATGTGCAAAACCAAAGGCCAGATCATGGGTAGTGATGCTTCACTGAAGTGGCCAACTGAAAAAACTGATCCTGATGAAGATGATTATGTTCAAGACATAAATACAACAGACAGAGCTCATATAAGGAATCATGTGATCAGGTACGAGAAACCTGGAGTGAAAGGAGCGGAAATCAGATGGGAAGTGAACCAGAAACTAAATGTCCAAGGAAAAACTCCAGAAGAGGTTCAAAGTTGGAAAAACAGAAGCCAAATGCAGATTTGGGGAACAGTGCTTTCACCAGACGGGTGGGAGAAAGGAGTAGTAATTTGCAGGGCATGGATAGTACTCGGAGCCTGCAAGGAAGCAATTGAAAATTCACAAAGAATATGCAAGCCATTATGGCCAAGGATTGCAAAACTGCTGACATGGGTCGACGACAGAGAAGGACCTTTGCAGATAGTAGCACTGGAGAGCTCAAAATTGTTTTTCAGGAATATTGGCACAAGGAAGATGGGAGAAAATCAGAACTGTGGACAAATCTTTGATGCTCCAGGAATGATGCATGGAACTGCAGTGATTATGAATCATTATTGGGCATGTGGATCCAAAGCATACATCAGACTGCCGAGAAACTGGGGAGGCATATGCACAATAGTGAATGTCCATGTTCGAGCGTTGGTGATCCCGAAAAGTGACCTGAATATTGACAGTTTCTCAAAGCAGATGCACACCTGAGGAAAACGAGATCTGTGGAGCCGTTGACCCGAATGAAAAGGGAAAATTACTTCTCTGCCAAATCAGAAGAAGCCTTTCATGCAATCCCATATGAACACAGGCTGTTCAGCCTCACCTCATCAGTGTTCGCAACAATCTTCAAGCCAAGATTCCAAGTTGGAGCAAATGCTAAATGGTTGCAGATAACCAGGTGGAAGTTACTGCAGACCATCAACACAACCATAAAAGGATTCAACGCTATCAACAAAGAGTTAAGAGCAGTCCGACTGATGACTCCCCAGAATAGATATGTGCTTGACATGATCACAGCCATGGATGGAGGAGTTTGCGCAACAATCGGATAATCATGTTGCACATTTATACCTTCTCATGATGGGAAAATTGGAACTCTAACAGAAGCCATAGGTATGCTGACAAAACTGCAGAATCAGATGATTGATGAGACGGACGAAGTTGATGATGACAGCTGGTTTGGATTACTATTCTCATTGGTTCCACAATGGATGGCAGATGCATTCAAGTTCCTTGGAGCCCTGCTAGCGATAATATTACAAGGATTCTGCGTTATCAAGATAATATCTCAGTGCCAGAAAACTGTGAAAAAAGCCATAGGGATGAAGATCATGACTGATGTCAAGCCAGGATGGAAGCCCAAAGACCTGACTGACAAAGAAATAAAAGATTTTGTGAAAGCCAGCATTCAAGCACCAGAGGGAACAAGGTTTCTATATCCCAAGAAGCATAGAAATTATGTGGGAAGATGGGTTTACTGCAGCCCAAATAGACAGTGTCAACTGATGACATGGAATAAAGACGAACACGTGCGAACAGCAGGAAGTCTAAAAGGAGTCATACAAATATGGACTCCAAAGAGACAGTTCTTCAGACCATCATGTATAGACCCGGAAGATGAAGAAGGAATGGGCTCAGGTGATGAAGTAAAGGTGAATACAGAGGAGCCAAAGAAGATGAATTCAAAGAAGGAAGTGAAAGTGGTTGATGAATCGCCCAGAGGGGAGAGTGTAGAGGAGGTCCCAAATGCAGCCCGCACTCCAACCGTCCATTTTGAAGTAACAGGAACGTTCACACCAAAATATGTGATGTTTGATCAGCAAATAAACCAGCAGAGAGCCGCAGTGTGGCTCTGTCCAGTACCTATCAGAAGAACGATGCCTATCGAAGTACCCGTACCGAGGAAACAGTGGACAGTAAGGTACTCATTGAGAAAGCCATATCAACAAATGAGATGAACACAGTCCCTGAAGAAACCAAAAAGGTCCTAATGGATGATGAATGGTGATGTCACGAGAACCCGGACTGACTCATCTATAGAAGCAATGACGACCAGAGAATGACATAAAGAGACGAAACGCCATGCATAAGGATATTGTGAACTTAGAGTGTGAAGGCGATGTCAAATGAAAGAAGCTTAAACTGTAAGCATGGGAAAGATATTTGACCAGTTTACACGTGTAGATATGCTTGGAACCTCAAGAGGCTAAGAGAATTGTGCAGCTTGCTATGCTTAGTAGAGGGATAGTGCGGCAAGCGCCATTTACATATCTACCACAAATAAAGCACTTTATATGAAGTATACTTCCACTTTGCACAAAAAGCAGAATCAACAAAAATTACTAAGGCCATTTGCGAAAGGTTTCACATTCAACGACATCAGGAGCTGAGCGGCAGAAACGAAACTCAGCAGCGGCAACTCGTGCCTAAGGAACCAAGATCGTATCCATCAAAATGAACGAGCTGTATCTACAATTAACTGAAGCAAGGACCAGAATATACTGCTTTGAAGGGGCAAGATAAGAAGGCGAAGGCAGGTGGTGGGTGAACATAAAATCAAATACATGACTTGTTGAGGAAAAGGCAAATCTACGGTGTCTGAATCCAGTGACCAGCCGAACAAGCAAAGCAAGACCCCCACACCTACGCATGGCTGTGAGACAGGAGAAGATATCTAGGTAGAAGATGCAGTCTCGAGCCAACCACAGCAAAATTATTGACACATAGCCTCTAAAGTGATGATTGATTGAAGGAAGGCCGGGTGAGTTGAGGAGCACCCTGCACCTGGCCGGCCATTCTGCGTGCTGCTAAGCAAAGTGAAAAAGTATGCATGGGTGGGTGCCAACCCAATCACAGTGGACCAAGTAATCTAGGGTCCTATAGTTAGTAGAACCAATGGGACATCATACATGTAGTGACGTCTGCAGTAGTCATTTTTGAAGGAAGGGCTTAGATGCCCACCTGACAGTGTTTTCCCAATCCCCTCACTCCGTTACTATATACAGATATAGTACCTATAGTAAAGTTACCTTTTCCTAACCAATAGAATTGCATTGCAACTTTTGAGTGTTATACGTCGATGATGAAAAATGTTCAGTATAAATGCTATCATTTGTATAAAGTTTGTGGGAGTTGAAGCGAGAAGGAGGTCGCACCATTGCTGATATTCATAACTCCCCGTTTTTTGTACTTGTCATTAATCGGACTCCCTCTGCCAAACCGTTGAGGTGTCCTTATTGATTGGTGTCGAAGTAATGAATCTGCACCCCCATCCATCTCACGGGTGCCGCTATCTTGTCTTAAAGTGCTTCTGAGCAAACCCCGACTCTATGGGCCGGTTGGGTGTCTCGGAGCACACTCTTCCCCCTAAACAAGGCCCAGCCCCTTCAGTTTGATTGGTTCCCGGGTCTCCAGGCCTCATTTCTGGGAGTTCTTGCTCCATCCATCTGAAATTGCATTTCTGAAAAACTCAGATATAAATTCAAAAATCTTCAATATGGCACTGTTCTCTAATTCAGAAATAAGGGTCATAACCTATAACATCATCGAGAGTTGGATGAAAGACAATTGGATGTGCTTAAATGCCTCCAAGACGGAACTTATGATCTTCGGTTCGCCTCATGCTAGAAAAAAACATGGTCCACAATACACCGAATTTAAGATCAAAGAGACACAGATAGTTATAGTAGAAAAAAGTTAAAACACTAGGCGTCTATTTTCAGGCATCCTTGGGAGCAGAAGCCCACACTGCCTACCTCAAAAGGAACTGTCGTTATTATCTGAAACTATTGAAAAAAATCAGACCCTTGCTGAGCCCACAAAACAGTGCGACAATAGCAAGACCCACAATTCTCTCCCGGTTGGATTACGGAAACTCCTTACTCCTTGGCGCAAGCAGTAAATGCTTAAAACAATGCCAAGTGGTGCAAAACAACACAGTCAGAACAATCACCAATACACCCAAGAGAGATCACATCACAAAAGACAGAAAGGACTTACATTGGCTGGCGATCGAGGATCGTATCACATTCAAAGCCATTACCCTAGTACACCGATGCTTATATCGAAAAGCACCAACTTACCTAAAAAAGCAATTTGTGTGGTACGAATCACATTGCAACTTGAGGTCCAATAAATCTGGCCTCCTGCGAGTTATTCCTACCAAAAAAGCTAAAGGATTAGGTATGGTATTCACGATCAAGGCAGTCCTCATATGGAATAAACTCCCTCCTGGGCTGAGATTGGACACTAACCATCTAGTCTTCAAGAAGCAACTCAAGACACTTCTCTTTAAATAAGATCCCTACTCCCGACAGCCAGCAAGCCCATCTCTGTTCCAAAGGTCTGTTACATGTAACTTTTGACCTGTCCCGTTTCTATACTCCAGTCTGTCTTTTTGTGAAGCGCTCTGATGCCTGCGGGCTGCAGCGCTATACAAATAAATAAATAAATAAATAAATAAATAAATATAACCCTTATATTTTTTAATTGGTCTGATGATGCTGGTCTCAATGAGCCATGTCTGGCATCGGCATCAGCACCTGGTTGCATTTGTGAATGGCAGATTTTTGTGATTTCTATGGAGAAAATCAATGTTCCCATCAGGAGATTTTACAGACAGCTATCTGATTCAATACGCTACCATGTTCCGGACTCTCTGATCTGCAACTTTTTTTGGGTAGCTACAATATCACTTTAGTTGATAACTCTGGTTCCCAAGGTCGAATTTTGAAGGGACTCATATTAACAAATAGTGTTTTTGTGTGTTTTCAAAAGACAAATAAACCATCTAATTCTCAATTATGTTCCCCAGTCTATGAGCAAAATATGATTCCCCATATAATCCTATGAGGCCCTTTTAATTACATGTATACTTTATCACTTAATTAATAATCCTTTCTGTTCCCACAACCTGTATGTAGGCCTGGCCATCTGGCTTTTGTTGACCTACTCTGCAATAAAGCCATTAAACATCATTTCAAGGCTCAGGATCAAAACAAGTGCTTCCTTATCTCCTTGAGCACAGGTGTATAACTCCGCCCCCTGACTCTTGTGACCTTCTCTTGTGCCTGCCAACTGTCAGTCAGCCCAGCAACCCACCATAAACTGAATTTCATTTTGAGTATTTTCGAACATTCTGAATTCATGGGTCCTTTGTTTACTCAATGGCCATCATTACAACTCAATAAATCTCTGTCACAGGCACAACATGCTCTATTCCCTTCCTGGCTCGGCTGAGCTTCAAATGAGTTTCCAAATAGAGAGGTGAAGCAGTGTTTGACCTGTGTGATCTGCTGCGGGTATTGATATTGATATTTTATTTTTTTCGCGCTCGTACACAAGTGTTTCAGAGCACGACAAGGCAAGGGAGGGGAACAGGGGAGAACAAAACAGCAATCTTACTAGTCCCAGTGACATTGAGAACGCGAAAGTGCATGGGAGAGAGGGAGGGGAAAAGTGCATGGAAGGGAAGAAGTGGAAAGTGCGAAGCAGAGGAGAAACAGATAAATAACAATAAATAATAAATACAGGCAACAAACAGTGGTAGTGCAGCCAGCAATTTGCAAGTACTAGGTTTAAGGCAGCAGACAGGGTAGGTCTGATAAGTACAGGAAGAAAAAGGGGGGGCTGTATGGGTCCAGATACAGACCCCAGTGCAATGGGTGGCCCGGAGGCAGTGCGGGAGGTTGGCAGGGTGAGCAAGTACCTGGGCCCGGAGGACAGAGGGTGGCCAGGTGCACGGTGCCAAGAAAGAACAGATCAGCAGGGGAGAGGGAGAGCGAAGGCAGAATAAAAGAGGACGGTCTCGAGGTGCTTCCGGAGATGGTTCTCCTAAAGTTTTAGAGTGGCAGGGAGGCTGTTCCAGAGGGAGGCCACGGCCGAAGACAGAGATCTACCCCCAGCTCGTTTGTTTGAAAAACGACTGATCCTGAGGTAATTAGAGGTAGAGGAGCAAAGAGCTCGAGAGGGGAGGTCTTTGCGGAGGGATAGCTGAAGGTATTTTGGACCCAGGCCCCAGAAAGCCTTGTGGACAATGTAGAGGGTTTTGAATTGAATCCTTGCATCCACTGGGAGCCAATGGAGAGATTTCAGAGCTGGAGACATACGATCCCAGGGCTTGAGGCCAAGGACAAGTCTTGCAGTCCTGTTCTGGATTAGTTGCAGAGGGCGGAGAGTAGAGGAAGCTAGATTTAGAAAGAGGCTGTTACACAGTCCACCCTAGAGAGAACCAGAGCTTGGGATAAAATGAGCTTCTGGGGGATGGAGAGGAAAGGCAGAGTACCTCTGAGGATGTGCAGTAGGGAATTTGACTTTTTAGAGACCTCAGAGATGTGGGCGGAGAAGGAAAGGGTGGAGTCAAAGATGACCCCGAGGTTCTTAGCCTCGCAGGTGGGGGTAGGAGGAAGGCCAAGGGAAGTCGGCCAGAGAATGAGGGGAAAGGATGGTGAAGGTGTGCCGATGAGGAGGATCTCCGTCTTGCTGGCATTCAGGCAAAGATCATTGGTGGCATACCAATCTTGAATGGCAGTTAGGCAATCAGAGATGAGAGAGGAGAGGAGGTGGCAGAGGGCAGCCTGAAAATGAGTTGTGTGTCATCAGCCTAGTACTGGAAATTTGAGCAGAAAATGCCAATGCAGTGGGCAAGAGTTGCCAGGTATTTGTTGAAAAGGCAGGTCGAGAGGTTAGACCCCTGGGGAACCCCACAGGTAGAGAGGAAGATAGATGATAGGAAGGACCGAGGTTGGACCTTGGACGGTCGATCTGAGAGGAAAGAGGTCAGCCAGGCTAGTGTAAGTCCAGAAACGACCCTATAGATTGAATAGGATATGTATATATATATATATTCAGTGAAAAAACTTTGTTAAAGGGACGTTATGGTTAAGTTGCGCTGCTAAAAACCTATGAAATTCAGTGAAAAAACATTGTCAAAGGGACGTTATGGTTCCAAGTAAAACCAAAAAACCCTTGAAATTCACCAGTTATGGTAAGCTAAGCAACCATAACTCGCGCCACCACCGTGCACTACTAAGACTAACACCAAGGACATCAAAGATGACATCACAAATGTCATTGATGACATCACTGATGACATCACATGTGTATGTACTTTTCATGACATATGTATACAAGGGATTCTTATTATAATGTTGCGAAACAAGTGTCAAGGGTCATTGCAATAAATATCATACCCTAATTAGTGCATTGAACGATGCATTGATATAAATAGCATTCTATTATGGGGTTCTATCTAGTATACTAAGCTACTCATACAGAAACATAACATGGTGTGCAGTGTACAAGATGAAGGTATAATATTCGTAATGTTAATATGTTGAATAATGAAATGATCATTGTTTTCTTAATAGATTTTTGTGTACTGTGAAATATGTAATAAGTAGCTAATAAAACACATGTATTACATAATTGCATTACTATAGACAAAACACAAAGACACAAGAACACATACCAATATGGGTATATACAGGGAAAGTGAAGTTAGCAAAAAAGCACAAGTAGTAGCAGAAACAATTCATAATTTAACTGATTATTTTCATGCAAAGAAATGATTGCTCTGTTTCAAAGCTGCTATTTACCCTAGGTATATGTATCACTTGATGTGATTAGACCCTAAGGAAAGTAGTGTGAGTACAATGTGTACAAATATGGCCATGTACAGGGAAAGTACAGCCATAAATAAAACAACAGAACTATCAGAAAGTGCTCATAAATCTATTGATTATCTTTATGCACAAAAAGGATTGCTGTTTGTTTGTTTGTTTATTTATTTGTAGCGCGCGCCAGACCCGAGGGTATCCGGGCGCCTGTTCAAGAATATTTTAAGCTTACATGTTACAGTTACACATTTCAGGAGGGTTACAAGGTGCATTAGCAGTAAATGATGACAATGTACGTGTTACAGTTATACATTTCAGGAAGGGTACATGGTGTATCATTAGTAAGTGATGACAGTATGCGTGGGTACATGCGCAGGTGATTGTGCACAGGGATGTGTACACAGTAAGCACTGAGTGTCAGGAGCAAGGTGGGTTAAGCGGGTGATGAACGCAGTATGCGTTCAGCTGCGGATTAACAGGTGGGTCAGACGTGAATAGTCCTAGTCTAGTAGGTTATAGGTCATTTTCTTTGAGCCATTTAATGCAATTGAGTCTGAAGTGTGGATAAGATTGGACAGATCTTAAGGATGATGGGAGGGAGTTCCATAGCTTGCCCGCTTTGACAGGGAAGCTGGTGCCACCGGCTGTGCTCAGTTTAAATGGGGGCACGGCTAGTTGGTTGGTGTATGCTTCTCTGGTAGGTCTGCTAGAAGTTCTCCTTTTGAATCTTTCTGTTAGGTATTTGGGGGCTAGGTCATTAACACTTTTGAAAGTCAGTGATGCTGTTTTGAGTTTAATTTTGTCAGCTGTGGATAGCCAGTTAGATTGTCTTCTGACGTCTGAGATGTGCTCACTTCTTGGGATTCCTAGGGCGGCTCTAAGGGCGTTGTTCTGCAGGGTTTGGATTTTTTGCAGTGTGTGTTTATTGGACCCTGTGTATAGTGCATTGCAGTAGTCCAATTTGGATAATACCAGGGCTCTTGATAGGGTGAGGCAGCTGGCGGAGGATAGATATGATTTAGCTGCTCTAATCAGCTTGCAGGTGTAAGCGGTGCTAGAGGCCATCGCATTCACCTGCTTTGTTAGGGAGAGGCAAGAGTCGAGGTAAAAACCTAGTGTTTTTACTTCTTTCGCTACTTTAATGGTGTTGCCATCTATGACAAATGATGAGTAGTTATCATTCAGTTTTCTGATATTTTGTGTGTTCCCCAGTATGATGAGTTCTGTTTTGTCATCATTCAGGCATAGACCATGACGGGCCATCCATGCCTGAATGATGAGGTATATTCTGTTCACCAAGGCCAAATCCTGTTCATAATCCCCCGAAAGTGGGATGAGAATCTGAGTGTCATCTGCATAGTTTGTGTAGGTGACACCAAGAAGGTCCAGATCATCGAACAGGGGCTTCGTGAAGATGTTATACATGGTTGGAGAGACACAGGATCCCTGGGGATGCCACATGTGATGGGTACTGGGTCAGCCGCTGCGGAGGTAGAGAAAACCCTCATGGTTCTGCCGCTTAGGAACAACCTGATCCATGCAATGGCTGTGTGGAGAAGTGGGCCGCGGTTTCCAGGTGGGTACAAAGCACATCATGATCCTGTCTTTCAAGCTTGTGTCTTCCCGTGTGTATATGTTTCATATGATGTGACTGGACTCTAAGGGAATTACTGTAAGAACCTACTTGAAGGATACATCTACAAATAAAATAAAATTGTTAGTTTCTGACTGTTACTGAAGAAAACCATGTGGCCTAGATATGTCAGCAAAAGAAAAAAGAGTGAGCCAGACATGTGATGTCATCAGTGATGTCATCAATGACATTTGTGATGTCATCTTTGATGTCCTGTGTGTTAGTCTTAGCAGTGCACGGTGGTGGCGCGAGTTATGGTTGCTTAGCTTTCTATAACTGGCGAATTTCAAGGGTTTTTCGGATTTACTTGGAACCATAACGTCCCTTTGACAAAGTTTTTTCACTGAATTTCATAGGTTTTTAGCAGCGCAACTTAACCATAACGTCCCTTTAACAAAGTTTTTTCACTGAATTTGAAAATTTTTTAGCAGCGCAACTTAACCATAACGTCCCTTTAACAAAGTTTTTTCACTGAATTTCATAAATTTTTAGTAGCGCAACTTAACCATAACGTCCCTTTAACAACGTTTTTTCACTGAATTTCATAGGTTTTTTGTAGTGCAACTTAACCATAACGTCCCTTTAACAAAGTTTTTTCACTGAATTTCATAGGTTTTTAGTAGCACAACTTAACCATAATATCCCTGACTTCATATACATGTAACATAGAACATACTGAACCCCCACGTAGTGATTTTGATGTCCACGGACTACCGCCATGTCCGCGGACATATCGAGAATCTGAGCGTGGTGAATGTAAATTTAAATAGTGTGCCCCATTTCCCCTTTGAAGTTGGCTCTGAAAAGAGCTGTTTTTTTGGGTTTTTTTTACAGATCCTTGTCAGACACTTGTTATTTTATATTTTTTTCTTGTTTTTTTTTCTTACTTTACTCCTAAAATCTTCACATAACCTTCTCCAAAGCAACCCTTACATTCCAAAATAGAAAGGCATTTCCCGTAAAAGATAAAGAGATGCCATCTTCTTTAAAATTAAGAGTATTACTGGCATCAATATTCTCATTATTACAGAAGACCATACCAGCTCTAAGCATGAAGGCACACATGCCTTGGCTGATGACACACCTAGCAATGTTTTGCTGAAGACAAAAAACTGAACTATTGTCCCATATTGCCCTAGTTAGTAATCCAGAAAAAATTACTGTCGCATTTGGAAGGGTCTTCATTACGGCTTGAACCAAGCATTCCAAATCAGCCAACAAAGTAGGGGCACTGATGTTGCCCAAATGGAAAGCACCATAGTGCAAAACCACCACATGCGGACTGTTCATCGTGGCCATATCCTCACAAACTTGTACAATTCCCTGTACATTGCAATCAGGCACAGTGCTCCACACCACCTCCACTCCTTTCACATCAAAGTTCTTTTCAACATGCCTGCATCGAGCATACTGTTGTAAACCATGCACAAACATATCTCCAAGCACCAACACCCTGACTTTCTCTACTTTTTTCACCACACACAGTCTCTTTTAACACAAATCCACAACCTCGACATCTGTTTGGCTAATCCGTACAGTCTTCTTTCCATGTTGGATTTGCTGGAAAACCCCGGATGTAGTGCGCCCTGTCCACGGACAGCCGCGGTGTCTGCGGACCGCGTAACTCTTCGACACCCCTTCTACCATTTCCACTTTACTCTCTGTGCCATTCCCTCATTGCATACAGCTAAGCAGTCACACAATACGAAGAACGTCCTCAGAACACCCCCATTTTGTTTATTTTCAAACATTTCAGGACAATTATCATTTCATTATTCAACATATTAACATTACAAATATTATACTTTAATCTTGTACGCTGCACACAATGCTATGTTTCTCCATTAATAGCTCAGTATACTAGATAGAACCCCATAATACAATGCTATTTATATCAATGCATCGTTCAAAGCACTAATTACGGTATGATGTTTATTGCAATGATCCTTGACACTTTTTTCGCAACATTATAATAAAAATCCCTAGTACACAAATTTCATGAAAAGTAAATGCACATGTGATGTCATCAGTGATGTCATCAATGCCATTTGCAATGTCATCTTTGATGTCCTGGGTGTTAGTCTTAGAAGTGCATGGTGGTGGCGCGAATTATGGTTGCTTAGCTTACCATAACTGGCAAATTTCTGGGGTTTTTCGGCTTTACTTGGAACCATAACGTCCCTTAAACAAACTTTTTTTATTAGCATGCAAACAATATACAAATATGTAGTGTAAACAGCAAGTTCTCACAGATGGCTTTACACAGAATGTTGCAAAGTAAGCATTTATGCTTGTTCACAGTGAAGGTCAGCTGCTTCCATTTTTTTCTCGCGGCCCGGAGAGGCCCACAACTTCCAGTATAAGGTTCTATTTTTTTTTTACCTTGACAGACAGAGATTGTGCTGAAAGACTTCTTTTGAAGAAGTGTAGCAAAAACGTAAGACATGATAAAGATGACATTTCGGAAACCAAACCACTTTTGTATATTATATCACTTTGAGAAAGATCGTTGGCACACGCGGAGTCGTATTTTGGGACTGCACTATACTTGGACAATGGAAAATGCAATTATAATGTAAGTAAGCCTTTAGATTATTTTATACCGGAATATAATAACAATAGCGTGGCATTAAAGCCCGGTCAAGTTGTACTTGTTCGTTCAAGGTGGCATATTGTTTTCTACCGCGCACTATCACTGGCGAATTGATCCCCTGTCCTTTAGAGGGCTCTGAAAAAGGCAGACGACACAGGGTGGGTTAATAGAAATAATTTAACCGGTCTGTAGCCGGTCAAGTGCTCTACTCGCTGTGCCACTTCACTGAAGCCAGTCAAGTGGCACAGCGAGTAGAGTGCTCGCTTTGACATCCGTGCACAGCACGCTAACGCAGGCTCGAATCCCAGCACGGCCAAACTCAGCCTTCCACCCTCCGTGGTCGATAAATGAGCACCACACACCGTGGGTAATAATAAGCAGCGCTGAGATACCTGACGGTTCTTAGCACTATATAAATGCGAAAATATTATTATTTTATTATTAATATACTCCGTTGCACTATCTTCGCTAGCAAATAGTTTCACGCCCTAATACATAAAATGAATATTTTTAATAAAGATCAGCTGGTGTGACTAATTTATGTTTTTTAAAACAGGTATGTTGCCCCATTTTGCCAATGTCACGATTTTCAGATTCCAGCGGATGGATTTTTCAACTGCAAGGTGCAGCTCCATGTAAGCAACTTCATGACCCTCACCATTTACGCAGTACTAGCTGCTAGAAGCAACATACCAACCATTATGGTGGTCTAATGCCTCGTTGTTGGAGCAACCTTCCTATTATCATTGTGACCATTTACTGCTTTTATCATAAGCCAACAGCCTATCTACCGCAAAGGAACAGCGCCTGGCTCAAAATAAACTTTTTCTGATCGACAGCAAAGGCAATTGCAAATCGCTGAATATTCACTAAATATTTCATTTGAAATAAATGTACTTTACCAAATGTACAATCCTGCTGTTTACTTTTAAACCACAGTTTCATATTCCGAATTATGGCGCACTGTGTTCTAAGCTGATCTAACACCATCTGTACCGCAAAGGAACATCGCGTGGCTCAACATGAACTTTTGCGGATCGACAACAAAGACAAATGCAAATCGCTGAATATTCTCTAAACATTTGATGTCAAATAAATGTACTTTACAAAATTTACAATCTTGCTGTTTGCTTTTAAATCACAGTTTCATATTCCGAATTGTGGCGCGCTCTGTTGTGACATAATGTGTGTTGTCTTCCGGGTTCTGTGTAAAGTCGCGTAGGACTG
Organism: Ambystoma mexicanum; assembly: GCF_040938575.1. Classification (NCBI taxonomy): domain Eukaryota; kingdom Metazoa; phylum Chordata; class Amphibia; order Caudata; family Ambystomatidae; genus Ambystoma; species Ambystoma mexicanum. The sequence continues at coordinate 681,569,294 of NC_090926.1, forward strand.
GAGACGACTGGGCGCGTTTGATGACGCACCATGTAACGTCACGGAGAGAGGCGGGGAATATGAATGCTTTCATAATGTCAGGCTTAGGGGCGGGAGATATGATTTAGTGTCACAAAAGCAAGTCAGCCAGGTCAATAGCGCCAGTCATAGGATTATCACATAATGCCGGCGCACACCAGCCTGATTTATCGTTTCTTTAGTGGACAAAAAGTCGGGTGAGGCCCATAGGAAATTGTACTATCAGCGGACAAAAGGAGGGTTCGTAGAACACTTTCAACCTGACAACGAACAATACAAACAACGTTCTCAACCATTTCGGGACACCGCAAGCGTTCTTAGAACACATTCAACTTGACAGATTACAATACGGACAGCGTCCCGAGGACACTCCCAGTTTGTGTATTTATGAACATTTAAATACACCACGAGTGTTTTTAGCTCAATTTTACCTTCCTTGCAAACAAAAAGGACACATACTCCGTCCTCTGAACACCCCAACATTTAGTTTATTTACAAAATGTCAGAACAGCCGTGTTCTCTGCGGACAAATCGAACACAACAAAAGCGTATAGCACATAAAAAAACAAAACGTTAAAACCTATCTCATACTCCCCCACCCTCCCCAAACACTCTTACACACCAACTCACTCCACTAAATACAATTTTTAATCCAAGTTTCACTGCGCTGTAAGCAGTCGACGCCGAATACAAGATGGCGGGCACCACAAAAAATCTGACGCGCTCCACTCCCCACGCCGTCCAATCAGCGAACGCGTCGCATGTCCGCGGACATGACGCAAGCCCATGGGCCAATCGGGGTGCTGTCCGCGGAGTGAACAGGGAAGTCCGTCCGCGAAGCGAACACAGATATCACACATTTTTTTGCCTTACATTTTGGTCATTTTTTAAAAAACTACTGGACGGATTTACACCAAATTTGCAAAAGCACGCTTTCGGGACCAAGCCACCGCTCCTGCCACAAATTTGGTGTAAATCCATCCAGCGGTTCGGGCTATAGCCGTGCGCAAAGTTTTTTCCCATTATGTCTATAGGAAAAAACTAAAGTTTTGGGACCCCCCCTATAACTTTGCCCCTTCCTGGACCAAACCTCTCCAATCTTTGCAAAGAAATTCAGAGTGGGCCATATACTTTTTTTTCGAAGTATGGTGAGGATTCGTCCAGAGGGAGCGAAGTTATAAGCCACCCAAAAAGTGCTCTTCCTATGGAAACATCAACTTAGCCATAACTACATGGACGCTACCGTGTCCATGTAATATATATATATATATATATATATATATATATATATATATATATATATATATATATATATATATATATATATATATATATAATATTGGCCGAAAACCAATCAAATCATGTGAAATACGTATAACAAACATAGCTGACACAGAACCGTCAAGCTCATACTCAGTGCGAGGCCACAGCCTGCATGTTAAAAGAACAACCCAGACAGGAATGCCAAACAGTACAGAAATACATTGTTTTCCTCCCTCACAAAGTCCTTGGAGGCAAGCAGAAACTGCATTTAATCAGTGGCCCAGGTGCCGGCCTGTCTTACCAAAGCTGTAGCAATAGGCAGTTAAAGCATGAATTATATTCTTTTAGCGGTCCTCCTTCGCGGATCTGCCTAAGAACAGTTTGACCCCTGGTTCATGAATAGAAATGGGTAGATAAAGTAGTAAGGAATGTGTCTCCCTTACGAACATGATATCATTGCTGAACAAGAGCGTTATGTTCTTCATAACAAAGAACTGTCTCTGCACCTGTTGCTAGAATAAGTATAATTAGATTGAATAAGAACCTTGTCATAATGTGTCATAATTGTCATAATTGTCATGATTGTCAATCACTGAACCCTAGCTCTAAAGATACATTATGGGCGGTTTGATTTGCCTTCAAAAGATTGCATGTTTGTATATATGTTGCTGCCTGAGCGATGCTCGCTCTCTTGCATCTCACGAGGTCTGGGTGACACACGTTGCAAGACGTTAGACCCCAGTTGGCTGACTGAGCATAATTTGAAATAAACCATATTACTTGGAAAATCGAACCCTGTGTCTGTCGTGTAACTAGTATATGGTGATTGTGCCTTAGTTTCCATATGCGGGGTCTTCACGGCCTAGCACTAGAGCCTGATCAGTGACACCCAGGTTTTCATGGAGACGGTTGAGCAGGATGGTATGGTTGACCGTGTCGAAGACAGAAGAGAGATCGAGGAGGATGAGGACAGAGTGAATGTTAGAGTCAAGGTTGGAGAGCAAATCATCACGGATGTTCAGGAGAGCAGTTTCCGTGCTTCTGGAAGCTTTGAAGCCAGACTGGTGGTCATGGAGATAGCCAACAGAATTGGAATGTACGTTAAACTGAGAGATGGCCAACTTTTCCAGGAGGTTTCCCAGAAAGGGAGGAATGGAAATCGGGTGATAGTTAGCTGGACAACTAGGATCCGCTGTCATTTTCTTGAGAAGAGGAGGCACAAGGGAGTGCTTCAGAGGGGAGGGGAAGGATCCTGAGGCAAAGGAGTGGTTGCAAAAATCAGCAAGGGAAGGAGTGAGGGTGTCAATGCGGTCCTTGATGGTTTTAGAGGAACAGGGATGAACCTGTTTTGACGAGGCTTTCATAGATCGGACTTGTCTAGCGACCTTGTCACGGGAGAAAAGAGGAAAGGATGAGAAGGAAGGTCAGGGGTGGCTAAAGGAGGGCCAGCAAGCACAGATGGAGCGGGGAGAGGAGGGGTGGGGGTGGAGAGGGCAGACATGATGTTGTGGGTTTTTTAAATGAAGTAAGAGGCAAGGGCATTTCAAAGAGCCTGGGAGGCAACAGGAGGGGTAGAGACTGCAGCAGGGTTGGCCAGCTCCTTGCAGATTTTAAAGAGTTTGATTGAGTTGTTAGATGCCACAGAGACACAAGCTTGAATGGGGACTCTCTTCTTGGTGAGGACAGAGAGTCGGTATTGCCTTTGTAGAAGGCGACAGGCCAGTTTGTCAGAGGATGAACAGGAAGCCCTCCATTTCCTCTCAGCTGCCCTACACTTACGTTTAAGTGTAGCTAGGTCAGAGTTGTACCAGGAATTGCACTTGGCTTTGGACCTCAAACGGATCCTCATGACAGGGGCAAGAGCATCAAGATTATCAGCAATTTGAAGAGTAGAGCAGAGACAGGGCTGTGTCAGGATGTGAGACAGCCAAAGGTGGAGGGGGAGAGAAAGTGGTGGCAAAAGCCACCATGGGCCGGATGTCCGAGAAGGTAGGTGGCAGTGTTGGGGTAGGCTTGGCTGGGGGGGAAGAGAGGGAGAGATGAGAGGAGAGGAGGGAGTGATTGCTCCAGGAGAGAGGAGTGGTCAGAGGGATGGAGAGGGGGAGGCTAGAGGAGATCAAGACATCGAGTGTGTGCCCTGCAGAGTGAGTCGGGTCAGAGGGGAGGATGGACAGGGAGAGGGAGTCACAGAGGTCATGAAAGAGTACAGAGGAGGAACAAGGAGAGTCTAAATGTATATTGAGGTCACCGAGTAGCAGGAGTTGAGTGGTACAGGCCAGGAGGGAGGAGGAGAGGTCCACCCACTCTGAGAGAAATGAGGTGATTTGACCAGGATGCCGGTAGATGGTAGCCACAGTAAGAGAATGGGTAGGCGAGAGAGAAAGCCTACAGACAAGGCACTCAAAAGAGGAGTAGGTCTGAGTGGGAATGATAGAGGCAGGAGTCCACTCAGGAAAGATCAGGGGTACCCCCTCACCAGACCGGGAGGATCTGGGTGCAAAGAGGATCTTGTAGCCATCAGGGAGGAGAGTGTCAAAGCTCGTGACAGGTCTGGCCATAAACCATGTCTCGGTGAGACCAAGGACATCAAGGTCTAGTTCTTCAAGGAGGTGGCAGATGTCAGAGGAGTGTTTGACAGTAGAGCGAAAGTTGAGAGTGGCAATATGAAGAAGGTTGCCAGCCTTAAGAACCTTCCAGGGAGGGGTACAGATAAGAGGTACGCCCTGCGGAGGAGAAAGAACCCTAGAAGGGGCAGAGGAGGAGGAGGAGAGAGAGGGTAAGGTAGCCAAGGGGGGAGAGCAGGGGACAGCAGGAGATGAGAGGAAATTGATGAGGTGAGGGAAGCGCCTATCAAAGAGGAGGAGATTGGCCTGAGGGCCTTGGACCATGAAAGTCCCATTTAGGTAGACATTAATGATGACTTTAGAGGAGTCGAAGGAAGCCATGAGAACTTCCCAGTGAGTGCCACGATTAATGGGAGAGGAGGAGATAGGGCAGACCACAGAGATCATATGAGGAGTCCATAGATCTGGCAAAGGAACGATAAAGAGGATGTCGGTGAGAGTCAGTCTGAAGGAAGCATTTGAGTAGTTGTCAGCGATAGGAAGACCAGGGTTAGAGGCCAAGATATCCTTTTTGAACTTCCTCCTACCAGATTTAGTGAGAAGGGAAGGATAGTCAATGGAGAAGCAGTTGGAAAAGATAGGAGAAACAGAAAGCACTGTGGGGGTGGAAGTGAGGAGAGGGTGGAGAAACTGGAGGGGCTAAGGCAGGTAGGTGTGGGGCAAAAGAGAGTGGCGAGGTCACTGGTCTGGCAAGTTACAGAGAAGCATCATTATGCAAGCAAAATACAGAGAATTTCGCAATGGGCAGCAAGATTTTACTTTTAGCAGAAAGCAAAAACAGCAACATTTGACTTTTTAGAACAAAGCAAAAAGAGCAACATTTGACTTTTTAGCACAAAGCAAAAACAGCAAGATTTGGCTTTTTAGAACAAAGCAAAAATAGCAAGATTTGACTTTTTAGCACAAAGCAAAAACAGCAAGATTTGACTTTTTAGACCAAAGCAAAAACAGCAAGATTTGACTTTTTAGCACAAAGCAAAAACAGAAAGATTTGACGTTTTAGCACAAAGCAAAAACAGCCAGATTTGACTTTTATGCACAAAGCAAAAACAGCAAGATTTTACTTTTTAGATCAAAGCAAAAACAGCAAGATTTGACTTTTTAGAACAAAGCAAAAACAGCAAGATTTGACTTTTCAATCTTGGAATCAGATGTTAGCAAAGGGTTTTAGTAAGCACTGTGCATCAGGCCGACCGCATGGGAGTAACAAGCAGAAAGAACAGTAATAGTCAAAGGTGGTAGGATTGAGTCCATAAGGAGGGAACTAACCCATAGTTCTGGAGGAGGCAAAGTCAATGCAGTCCGGATTTCTTAGAGGAGTGAGGTGGCAGCATCATTGTCATTAAGGTGCAGGGAGGACCCCAATTAGCGTTCCGGAAGTGGGCAGGGAGCAGACAGGGGCCTTAGAAGTGGGCCTTTGACGTGGGCCTTAGAAGTGGGCCTTAGAAGTGGGCCTTTGCTGAGAGGGCGGCTAAAGCCTGCAGGTCCCTGATTGGATGGAAGAAATCACTCAGCAACCAATGGGAGTGCTGCACAGGGAGAGGTGGTTCAGCAAAGCCTGCCTACACAACAAACAAACCCACTGTGGCCATCTTGGAAGGGCCAAAAAATAGTCAAATAAGCAGGCAATAGTGGGATAAACATGTGCTTTCAAAATAGCACAGCAGCTCCAGGTATTAAAAAGCTAAAAAATGGCACCGCGAGGAAAATGCCAAATAAAACAGTCCTTCCCAACAATTTTATGCAAATTTCTTTTTTTTCTTCTTTTCTAAATTTCTTTTTGATTTTTCAGGTTCAATAATTCCCCTGGAGGTGCAGTAATGCACAGAAAGTGCACCTACCTAATGGAATGGTCAGCAGCCAGGCACAAACTCCACATGTTCAGGAAAACAACAGATGGCCAGGAGGGTGGAAACAGGACCTCACCCTCAGTGAAAAGAAGATGAAAGAACCAGTTCCAGACAATGGGCCTTGCTGAGATGGCCGGCTAAAGCCTGTCAGTCCCTGATTGGATGGAAGAAAACACTCAGCAACCAATGGGAGTGCTGCACAGGGAGAGGTGGTTCAGCACAGCCTGCCTACACAACAAAGAAAACCACAGCGACCATCTTGGAAGGGCCAAAAAACAGTCATATAAGCAGGCAATAGTCGGAAAAACTTGTGCTCTCAAAATAGCACGGCAGCTCCAGGTATTAAAAAGCTCAAAAAATGGCAGCACGATGAACATGCAAAATAAAACAGTCCTTTCGAACAATTTTATGCAAATTTCGTTTTTTTTCTTCTTTTTTTTCGAATTTCAGTTTTTCAGGTTCAGTAATTCCTCTGGAGGTGCAGTAATGCACATAAAGTGCACCTACCTAATGGAATGGTCAGCAGCCAGGCACAAACTCCACATGTTCAGGAAAACAACAGATGGCCAGGAGGGTGGAAACAGGACCTCACTCTCAGTGAAAAGCAGATGAAAGAACCAGCTCCAGGCAGTGGGCCTTGCTGAGACGGCCATCTAAAGCCTGCCGGTACCTGTATGGATGGAAGAAATCCTCAGCAACCAATGGGAGTGCTGCACAGGGAGAGGTGGTTCAGCACAGCCTGCCTACACAACAAAGAAAACCACGGTGGCCATCTTGGAAGGGTGATTTCTCTTGTGTGGGCACAGCTTTCAGTCAGCTTCTGATGAACAAACAATTGTGTTTTCACATCTTGCATTAAATAAAACACATTTCTGTTCATTTTCCCTCCTGCTGCTTATGTCAATATTTTTCACCGGTTAACAAAGTCAAAACCTTCATTAAAGTGTGCCTTTCAATCACTTCTGGCACTGGAGTTGTCTTTTTGATATAGTACTTGTTCCCCCAAGGTTTAAGGATGCACAGTTTAACAAATCTGCTCTTTAATGCATCTGTCACATGTAGTGGGATGTAGGCCGGTACCCTTTCAGCCTTGTCATTTGAACACAGGGCATAATAAATATTTTTATTTTTCTGAAGACAATATTGTAACATTTTTGGTATTTGAGATACATGCTGGCCTTTGTCTGATATCCAACCGTTTTCTTTCCATATTCCTGCATCTTTGGGCCTATCTTAGCCCAATTCAGTGCAATTGTATCCTGGGGCTGAAACTACCCCACAGAAAAGAGATTGCCCAGCTATCCTTATTCTTGTAATCCTGCAGGGTTAGTGTAAGAAAGACCGGATATGAAATATTCCTCATAATGCACTGCAAACCCTCCCCATAAGTCTCGAAACATGGTGTGGCAGACAGAACACAGCGCAAAAAATGTCGAGTGAGAAAGAAGATTTGCAAACATACACTCACTCTTGATCCACTTCAATGAAGAGCCCACTCAAGCAGCCCTCTCTCTCCTCTCATGCTCTGGACTCTGAAATCGCTTGGCCAGATTCTTTGAACAAAGTATCAATCGTTTGAGTGGTGTGGAAGCACAAACTCACAGTTCATGAAAAGATTCTTCCTCCAGTGTTTGTAGACCAACAAGATGAAAAATCAAAAAAGCCCTCTGTACAACGGTGTGGGTAATAGGATTTCGGTCTTCACTCTCCGAGGCATCCAAATGCCTCTATTCCTCTGTTCCTCAGAATCTGTAATCCCTGCACCACCCTGACTCGCACAACCCATCTTCCTCCTCCTCTTGCATGTCTAAATTACCCCTGACTGCCCACCTGGCATCAGCTCTTCAACCAACAAGTAACGTTCACCCTGTGTCTCTCCTTCTGCAGTCCTCTAAAGTGCTCAAAGGGTTGTGTTCAACCGTCTTACCAATTTCTGGGACATCCACAACCTTCAAGACCCCCTACAAGCAGGTTTCCACTCCTGTCACTCCACGGATACCGCTCTTAGGAATGTGTCCACCTTCAACAACTCTACTAAGCACTGCAACCTATCCTCTATCCTAATTCTCCTTGACCTGTCTGCTGCTTTTGAGACTGGTGATCACTCTGATCTTAATACATTCTTTAATTTTTGGATTCGCAATCAAGACCTTGCCTGGATTGAATCCTACCTTGCACCTCACCAATGCTCTGTCTCCTGGAGCAACAACACCTCTCAACTCACTCCTCTAACTGTTGATGTTCCTTATGATTCTGTCTTGGGTCCACTCCTCTTTACACTCTACACCTCTGCTTTTGGGTACTAATCTCCTCCTTTTGGTTCTCGTACCAACTCTTCGTGGACGACAACCAAATCTTCTTCTCTTTCCTGAACTCTACATTGATTGCAATATCAAAATTTCCAACTGTCTCTCTGCCATTAAATATTGTATGACTTTGCACTCAGATTTTAAACTCTACAAAACAGATGTGGTCTTCATTCCTGCCAAAAGCTCTCTCTCATATCTTCCTCTGCTTATCCAGTTCTCACCTGACACTCCCCCCTACTCTACACTTCTTCAGCTAGAAACCTTCTACGACCCTCCTCACACCATCTCTACTTTCATCTCCAAAACTGGAACAGCATCTCGCCGCAACCTCCTAAATATTAGGAAAATCTGGCACCTCCTTCCTTTCAACACCGCCAAGCATCTCATAACCACTCTTATCTTCATACACTGGAGTACTGTGCCAGCATCCTCTTTGGTCTCCCCAACTATGCTTACTGTCCTCTCGACAAGATCATTAACTGGTTGGAAGGCTGACGTTGCAAAACAGGGTCAGATTTAAATTTCTTCTCCTGGGTCACAAATCTATCAACGTAAGGCACCACTGTATCTAACCTCCTTTAGCCAACTCTACAAGCCTTCTCGTAATCTCTGTTCTGACTCCTCAACTACCCTTGTGGCTCCTCGCCCATGCTGTGCTTCCTCTCACTTCCGAATTTCTCTCTTCTTGCTCCACTTGCATGGAATTCTTTTCCTTCAGACATCCAAGAAACAGTCCACACAGATTTGTTTAAAACTAAACTAAAAGCCTACCTGCTTGCTTCCAAGTTACCATCTTAACATACCTCTCATCTGCTTGCTAGCTAACATTTTTCCCTGACCTCTAAGCTAACTCTGTCCCTCACTTCCTCTGCCTCCACTCTAGAACTTCACCCAACATGGTCACATCCCAAGCACAGCTGGCCATACCGCCTACCTGTACTTAAAAATGTCTAATGTTCATTGTACTTAATCTATGTATGTCTACTTAGATACTGTCCCAGGTGACTGTTCCATTTACTCCCCTCCCCAACCTGGTCAAAATGTCCCTCAAGATCACCCCATTGTAAGAAGCACACCGTTTACCATCACATCTGATGTCCTTGTAGGTGCTGTATCTTTTCAGCTGACTCAAGCCCTCTTCGCCAGTGTGCTTGAAAAGGCTGGACATGCTGTCAGGCCTGATTCTCATCTCTCAGAAAAGTCAGTGTATCATGCCTCAGCCCTGTGTTTTGAGCTTTCACAATTCTTTTCAATGTAGTTGTGGCATCCATTTTGCTGATAATCTGTTTTTCGGTGTGAGCAAGCAGTTTATGTGTGTTGTTTTGCACCTGGCTAATGTCTCTGCGGTGTGTTCAGCCATTTCGCCTTTACCTTATTACTTTGGTGATGTTATCCGGTTATGGTCTGTGGGGCTGCTTCAGAGGGTGGCATCCATCATACTGGGGGCTTTGAGACCCCCTCAACAATCCCTTTAAAGCATTGACCATGATTAAAGCCTCAGAATGCCATGGTTTTATTAAATGAAAACCCATCTAACAAATAGCCCATTAATGGGTAACGTAGATAATCTAAGAAATGATGCCAGACCTCATTACAAAGGTAGAAATTGTGCAGCAAGGTCAACCTCCACCGACAGAAACGAAATGGGCAATATCAGGCCGTTCCTCTCAAAGCCCACTGGCTGTATCCACCACTCGCACACTGCCACCCAACCAAACCACCCCACCCAGATAACCCCACACAGATATACAGCCTAGTAATCTGCTCCTTCCCACCTTAAGAAAAACGATAATAGCACCCCAAGTACTCCTGGATGTGAGCTTCCTCCCACTCAATCACCACTCTTAGAATTGCAGAATTATCATAGCATGCAGCAAATTACGAAGAGACCTGAAAAGAGGCATATGTTCACATTTCGGCTTAAAATTGGTTACCTCTACTTACCTTTAACAGCGGTGCTTGTTATCATTTCAAATCCCAAAGCACTCATCCCCCTCACTCTCAATATGTCTAGGGATGTGCTCCATGGCCACAAGAAATGTTAAACGATGCGAGAAGCTTTCTGGTTAAAGCTCATTCATATGCTGAGAACGTGAAACGTAGTGGATTCCGAGTAGCTGAAATGGTTACACTCGCCATCTTTGTTACGAAGGCGGTGCTTGAAAAACTGGTGTAAACAATTCTGTTTTATTGTGATGACATGAAAAGTACTCACCCTACACTATAAACCTATTGTATATATAGGGATTTTTATGATATTGAGGCCATACGAATGGCGAAAGGGTGCTATTTAAATGACGATTACAATTACAATATGAAGAGTAAGAGAGTAACTTGGTTTAACCCACCCTTACTGGAAAATTACAAGTAACATATTGCAAAATATTGTCTTCTTAAAAACGATATCTCCTGTGCTTTGCAGCTATACTTTCAGATCATGAAGACGCATAGCAACAACAACAAAACTTTATGACAAGGAAGGTCCTCTGCGTGTGGTAATTGCTTTACAAAAGCATTCAGCATGTTATTGTGCATACCTTGAAGAACGTGTGATGTTCCACGAAGGTGCTCTTTCTTTGTGTGTGTGTGTGTGTGTGTGTGTGTGTGTGTGTGTGTGTGTGTGTGTGTGTGTGTGTGTGAAACCTGCAGACTTTATGGGAAAACATCCAGCAGTTTCAATGGGAATAATTCACTGGAGCTATGAGGGGCTTTTAGAAATAAATAACCCTTCCAGTTTTTATCATTCAACATTCACACTTGCCCTGTCACTGATCACGTCTCCAAAAAACATCCCAAGTGAAACATGTTAACAAATGTAATCGTGCATCCATTGAAGCAGCCATCTGGAAGCTCTCCCTATGCCCTCTGCAGGTGAGCCTGAAGCCCACCGGCGGTGCGCAGGACGCTGTGCCACCCCACATCAGGCACCCGAAATCGTGTGCATTACGACACGATAAGCTCAAGCACAAGCCTCCTAAAATGGCCGCCACCATCATTGTTTACTGCGTTGCCTAGCAACGGCCAACATCCCGCCCTGAAGGCCACCGGCAGGCAGAAGCCGGCACACTCGAGGAAGGCCCAAGAGAGCAAGGCCCCTTCCTGTTTGCCCCTGTTCGCCACAGAGCGCCACCAGCCACGGCACGGCCAAGATATATGAGCCAATGCATGTGAGTACACTTGAAACATCTCCATAGCCACTTCGTCATTGCCAGCAAGGGAAGCAGTAATCAGAAAATTATGCTGTGACACATGAACTTCCATCTTGTCCTGTTACTTGCTCATTTTACCCTGAGAGCCCACTGCCCGTCGCCTACTGTTCACAGACCTCATCAGTGTTCGCCTATTACTCGACCCTTCGAGTCTGCCCCACTTGAATGCACTCTGGTCCAGCGCACCTTTTACGCACCCTTTCCCCATTGCCCCATGCACCCATGACAGGCGGACAATCACGAATTTACCCACAATTTAGACACCCACGACCCACACTGTTTTATTGCACTATACTGTCAATTGTAATGCTCTAACCTACTTGCCTTGATCAAATTTGCCTTATTATGGTCTGTTATTATGTTACACTGCTAGCACACTAGTCAACATTATAAGTTGTCTGCGCACAACAATTAGCTAAATCACTACTAACTATCTGTTGCTAGATAACTGCTTTCAGCCTATGTGCCCAACTACCAAACGTAACCTGCATAAGACTGCTACTTACCTGTTGTTGGATAGTTGTTTTAACCTATGTGCCCAACTGCCAAACGTATCCTGCCCTAGACTGGTACTCACCTATTGTTGGGTAGCTGCTTTTAGCCTATGTGCCCAACTGCCAAATGAATCTCACATTAGACTGCTACTTACCTGTATTTGGATAGTTGCTTTTAACCTATGTGCCCAACTGCCAAACGTATCCTGCACTAGACTGCTACTCACCTGTTGCTGGATAGTTGCTTTTAACCTATGTGCCCAACTGCCAAATGTATCTTGCACTAGACTGCTACTTACCTGTTGTTGAATAGCTGCTTTCAACCTATGTGCCCAACCGCCAAATGAATCTTGCACTAGACTGCTACTTACCTGCTGTTGAATAGCTGCTTTCAACCTATGTGCCCAACCCCTATTTGAATCCATACTTCACTATAAGCATATTGCCCTGCAATCCTGCGCTGTACCACAGTACAACTATATGGTCCCACTGCCTCATGCTACACCGCATATCTATAGCGCCCCATGCCCATGGCATTATTATGCGCTGCCTGATTCTAGCCGATGTACCACACTACAATTGCCACTACTAGCCTGGCCCCACATACTAGTCACTGTGTCTAACCTGTTGATAGCCGCTAAACCTTACTACTGCTGCTGCTACCAAACTAGCCCGACCTCATACTAGCTGCTGTGTCCTACCTGATGCTAGTCAATGTGTTATATCGCCACTGCACCTACCAAATGTAATTTGAGATAATCACTCACTGCACAATGCACGTTAGCAAGAGCCACACGGCCACCCTACTGTACCTCCTCATGCCTCTATTACACATTACCAGGGCTATTACTGCAGTAACCATGCGCTCATCAGAAAATGCACCTTGCACGATCACAGAAAGAAACATCAGGCTTCGCTCCAGATTACCTTGTCTCTATGAGCCACCTGCCACAACAAAACTCCGAATCCTCTTCTGAGATCTACTTCACGACACCCCAAAGTATGTCCTAACCTAACCATGCCCTGTAATAAATTCCCCCAACCCAAACCTAACCCTATAACCACCCAGGATCTACCCAAAACAAACACTCTATCCGGAGCCTTGATCAACGCTAGATCCTTACTGGCCCATACCACATAAATAGCAGACATCTTATCCATCAACAACCTCGACCACAGAAGCCTGGCTGCATGAAGCAGCAGGCCCGGCACTTTCAGTAGCCATCCCAGAAAATTATCAAATAATCAGAATGAACAGACCTAATAACAGAGGAGGCGGTCTGGCCATCATAGCAAAGACCAACCTCAAGCTAAAACCTTTCACTCAATCACCTCTCAAATCCTGCGAGCTCCTCACAGCCAAATTTCCCATCTCCAACAGCCATACCTTAACCATCTACCTAATATATAGGCCACCTGGCACCATTGGCTCATTCGAGGCAGACCTATCCAGCCTCATAGCCAACAATACAAAAGGCACCTCCCAAATACTATTACTAGGTGACCTGAATCTTGGTCAGAACGACCCTGATGACAAACCAGCACAAGCCATAGCCAATATGCTAGCTGAACACGGCTTATCCCAAAAAGTGTTTACCCCTACCCATAATAAAGGCAGGACCTTGGACTGGATCGCCACCTTGAACTGCGATACCACCATCACCAAAACCACTCCTCAACACTGGACAGACCACTACCTCATTGACTTCACATTGTCACTCAATAAAGAAGTCAGCAAAGAAAAAATCATGGCACCACCACTGCCCACTAGAGCAAAAGAAAATATAACTCCTGCCAACCTTCTACCACTTCTACTGCCAAACCTCAATGCTCTCCCCGACAAACTAAATCCAGAATACCTAGTAGAAAGCTACAACAAGGCTATGAAAAAGGACTAGACATCATCGCCCCTCAAAAAATGCCAAAAAGCAAACAAGCTCACCTGAACACCTGGTTCACCTCCCACTTGAAAGATCTAAGAATGCGCAAAAGGAAACTTGAAACCCAATGGCGCAATACCCCTACAGAAGAGAACACATTACAACTTAAACTCTTCGCTAACAATTACAAAAAAGAAATCCTTCTCACAAAAAAGAACCTATTCAATGAAAGAATCGAAAAATCCAACTCCAACACCAGAGAACTATTTGCTATACTAAGGGAACTAGAATCCCCCTTACCCCCACCAGATAACATAACTAAAGACAAACAATGGTGTACCAGTGTCCAAAACGATCTAACCAAATAAAATCAAAACTCTCCAAACTAAAATCGCACTGAAAAAAGACTCCCTAACCCCTAACGTATCATCCCCTAGCAATCATGTCAAACCAACCAACCCATCAAGCCCAAATATATTCAGATTCACTAAAATATCCATCCTAGAAACAGAAAAGATCATAGCCTCACTCAAACCATCCAACTGCAAAGGCGACAACTGCCCACCCCAAATAATCAAGGATGCTGCCATTGGACCTGGCTCCCTTTATAACCAAACTGATCAATGCATCATTCTCCTCCAACACCATACCAAGCAATCTCAAAGAATCCTGGATTCTGCCCCTCCTCAAGAAGCAAACCCTAGACCCTGCTATTCCCACTAACTACAGGCCCATCACCACGGTACCATTCCTGTTAAAGATAATAGACAGAGTAGCATACCTACAAATCCAGCAATATCTAGAAACTCACAAACTACTAGGCGCCTGCAAATCCGGTTTCAGATCACAGCACGGTACTGAGACAGCCCTAATCGATCTTAAAACCCAGATCAACGAGATTAACGACAAAGGCAACACCGCCATGCTACTCCTCCTCGACCTGTCAGCGGCATTCAACCTGGTGGATCACATAGTCCTGTGCGAACACCTGGCCTAAACTGCCCACTTCTCGAAAGAGGCCATAGCCTGGATCCAATCATTCTTGGACAATCGAACTATGAGATTCTTCTCCTCACTAGCCTCAGCAGACCCCATTAAAATAACTTGCGGCATAGCGCAGGGCTCCTGCGTCCCCCCAACCCTCTACAACATCTTTACCAAGCCCTTATTTGTCAAGTTGGACAGACTGGGTGTCACATACACTAATTATGCAGATGACACCCAGATCCTCATACCCCTTTCGTGCAACTTTGACTCAGATACGGCCTAGTTAAAAAAAAAATATCTCAACATTCAGGCATCGATGGCCACACATGGCTTATGCCTGAATGATGAGAAAACCGAAAACCTGCTCCTCGGCACTCAGCCCCAACTACAAGGCTTTCAACATCGATGGCAACACCATCACAGTTGCCAAGACAGTGAAAACCTTAGGTTTTCATTTAGACTCAGCCTTGTCTCCAAAAAAACAAGTAAATTCATTAGCATCCTCCACCGGCTACACGTGCACGCTAATCAGGGAAAGTAGAGCATTCCATTCTCAAGCTAGCTAATGCCCTAATACTCTCCAAACTTGATTATTGTAATGCCATGTATCTAGGAGCCAACAAATACATAACCAACAAACTTCAAACACTACACAACAATGCACTCAGAACATCCCTTAACTTACCCTCCAAGGAACACATCTCCAACAAAAGAAGAGAACACAAATGGCTCAAAATATGTGACCGCATCTCACTCAAAACAGCGTCACTCACTTTCAAATGCCTAAACAATGCAGCCCCCCCTATCTCACAGCCAGAATAATAAACAAAACCTCCACCCGCCCTACCAGAACGATGAACTCTCATTGCCTGCAGGTACCGAAATTCAGAACAGACTAATCCTACTATAGCTTTAGGCGAAACACTCTCACCTGGTTACGATCTAATGATCCCCATGACTGATCTGTTGCACTCTCACACTAACAAACTATAACCAACCTGACTGTATATATGTACATCCTTTAGCCTACCGAAATGTAATTAACTGCATGTATATATGTCATTTCACCAGATCATACGTAATGTAATGGTATGCTTTATACTCATATGTGCCTTTTCATGCAACTAAGTTCTTATGTAATCTTATCCTCCTGTTCTCTGTTGCGCCGTGTTACCCCTGGGTTCTGCGCGCCATACTAAATAAACAAACAAACAAACAAACAAAAATATGTGTGAAGCCCAGCTGGCCCTCCTTTTGAGCATGGCGGCAATCTTTCACTTGACATGGAGGGCAGTGAATTCTGCAGAGTCCTCCATGGGGGAGGCGTCTCTGTGCAGGGGGTGGGACATGATGTCAGGATGATGGTGGCTGCTCCCTGCTGGTTAAGAACTTCTTTAAAACTACCTTTGCACAGAGAGAACCCATGCCTTGAATCACAAGTCGAGATGTAGCCTGCTAACAGGCCTGAATGGCCCAAGCCTTGCCTGACCCACCAACTTCTATGCCCATCAATCCATAGGGTACACGTAAAACAATTTGAAATCAGTTTAAGCTACCACTTCGGTTGGCCAAGTGGCAAAGCTGCCCGGCTGATTGTGGAGAGAACCTTTCACCCACAACCTCCCACCCCTCTTTATTCTCTCCTCTGTTCTACGAGCTGCCCTTAACTCTCCCCCAAACGCCCTACCCCGTCTCTCACTTGCTTTATCAGAATGGAGCGCCAGATGAAAATACACCCTGTCGTTTCCGTGTCTGCTTTGAGCACACAAGTGAGCAAGTAAGATAGATGTCTGACTGTTGGTTAAGGTGCTTGATACAAAGCTAAACTTTTGGTTGTCATAGGAATGTATTTCTCCTGCACCCTGGTGGAGGGGGGCGGATCTTTAAAATTCATATAACGATGGGAAGTGCCATACTGGAGCCAAAAAAGGTAGGGGGTTCCGTAAGTGTCTGTCAGGAGCCTTTCCCAAGGAGCAGAGAACAAAGCCTAATTTAACATATTTTGTATTTAGTTAAGTGTCAAGATGTCAGTGGCCTCCACCTTGCAGGCTGCTCAGCGTATAAAGCAGCGTCCATGCACATTCAGTACTCCAGTGGTGTGATTTCAAATGCTGCTCTGCATTTGTGAGCATACAAGTAACTGAGGGGAATTGCATATAACTCCATACTACAAGCTAAATTGCTCATAAACACTCAAAGGCAGAACAGAATGACACAGTTTTATTCTGCACTTGTGGCCGAACGATGGAATCGTTATACCAGAATAAGTGCAGATGTGCATGGTAATAACTCTATGGCAAAACATGCCCTAGTTGAACTCTGTGGGCCCGATTGATGGATTCCGGTGCAGAAACCAGGCATGGGCGCGCACCGAGAAGGACCCTGTGCGAGCCGTGGTGCAGAAAAAAGACTGCACATCCCGCAAATTCATGGATTCATAGGCACATTACTAGCCATTGCACAAGTAAAAACAAGCTGCGCAAGGAACACCCACAACACGGCCCCACGCACACCGAAAAGCAAGCAAAATCCCAAACCAGGCGCAACCATCCGTGTCCGCCCCTGACCCACCATTCAGGACCCCTGTGAGAAGGCATGCCCTCCCTCGCAAGCCCAGGCTGCACTCCTGTGAAAACGCGGTCCTCACACACATGAGCATGCCATAGCACCAAGCACATACACATGGGCATAATGCATGCACATGAAATGGGGAACACTACCTCAACTGGCACACTTGCCATCCTGCCTCATCTTAGACACCAAATCAGGTTAGGTTTGTATATCTGTGATTAGCTGTTATATAATGAGTTACAAGTTTTTTTTTTCCGTTTTATTTTTGAGACAGGATCTGTGTTCACAGATTCTTTGCCTTATTGTTCTATTTGTCTTGCCTATATAAAGTAAATTGCAGGGGCATTTGATGCCATAAATAACCCACTCAGAGGCGCAATTCGAGAAAAACTTGAGATTCCATGTCATGCCATTAAGATCAAGGGTTTTGCAATTTGTTGTCAAAGAACAAACTGAGCAATGGCCACATTTGTAGTTGCCAATCACTGGTGGAAGATTCCACAGAGTTGTTTGAGTAGAGGGGGTCAGCTCCTTGGGATATGTATGGACCAACATGTCCCTAAAATCTTTTGGGCGTTTAAACATGAACATGGGTTGTATAGGGCAAAAGTCTTCGGTATGTATAAGGTGCCAATGTTTTTATTGTCCTGCGTAAAGCGTTACTAATGGGACAGAACGTGCTTGCGTATGTAATTCTTTCTTCCGAGATGGTGGGTTCTGGATGAAGACATCTGTCCCTGTTTGTATGTTTCGCTCTTTTATAGGCTCTATTGATACATTTTTTTGGGTAGCCTCTGGTAAAGAGGCGCTGTTTGAGATCTTTACCTTCTCAGATAAAGTCACTGTCATCAGAGCAGTTTCTTCTTACTCTGAGAAATTGACCTACTGGTAGGTTTTCTCATAGGCTCAGAGGGTGGAAGCTGTTAAATCTCAGAAGTGTGTTTTTATCAGTAGATTTACGGAACAGCTTAGTTTTCAGAAGACCTGTTTCTGTTTTATAGATTGAAAGGTCGAGAAAAGGAATGGAGTTTAAATCATAATTTATGGTAAATTTGATGTGTTGGTTATGATTGTTAAGCCACTCGAGAAAGGAATGGAGAAGGGTGGAGTGACCTTTCCAAATAAGGAAAACGTCGTCGATATATCAAAACCATTTAACGATGTTGTTCTTAAATGGGTTGGTGGGGTCATAGATGGAGGTAGATTCGAAATTATTCATGAATAGGTTCGCTAGATCTGGGGCGAAAGTAGCCCCCATACTCGTACTGTGGATTTGTTTATAGAATGTCCCCTCCTATAAAAAGAAAATTTCGGTGAGTGCAATCTTTATGCACTCCATAAGTAAGTGGGAACTTTATTGAGGGTATCCGTGCGTTTGTTAAGGTATGTCTCCATGATAGATAGATACTCCACCTGGGGAATGCTCATGTAGAGCGAGGTCACATCTAAGGTGACGAGAAGGTCTGTGGTTTCTAGTTGAATCGAGTCAACCATATTGATCATATTAGTCGTATCCTTAACAAAGGAATTCATTGATCTCACGAAAGGTCTAAGAAAAAAGTCGGCATAGATGGACAAAGGCTCGAGTATGGAGTTAATGGCCGAAACAATGGGTCTACCTGGTGGGTTCTGGGAGTTTTTGTGCACCTTGGGAAGGAGATAGAATGCCGGAATGGTGGGGAATGTTTTTATCAGAAAGTGATATTCATCTTGATCAACCCATTTCTGCTGTAAAGCGTGATCCATCAGACTTTTACTTCCTCGTTCAGGTGTGCTGTGGGGTCTCTGTGTATTTTCGATAAACCAGAGGATCATCTAACTGCAAAAGAGCCTCTGTTTTATAAGGCAGGATTATTTTGTAGTGCGGTGAGAGCTGTTCTTTCTGCTCTCGTGAGATTATCTCTATGATGGTTCTTATCCCTAAGTAGATGTTTGGTTTTTTCCATGAGCTTATTCTCAAAGGTTAGAATGGCAGGGCTGACCATCTGGTTTGATGGTGTAAAATTGGACGGTGGTTTAAGCCCTGTTAAACTGGGTTCTTTGGTAGAGACATGTCCATCTTTGAAAAAGTATTTAAGACGAATTAAGCAGAAGAACCTGTGAAGTTCCACCTGTGTGTCAAAATCTTTCGCTTTGGTGGTTGGAACAAAGCTGAGTCCATTCTTGAGGACTTGGATTTCTTGATCGGCGAGGAGGTGAGTGGACAAGTTAAATATGGGAAGCACCAATTCTGTTTTCC
Source organism: Ambystoma mexicanum (assembly GCF_040938575.1). NCBI lineage: Eukaryota > Metazoa > Chordata > Amphibia > Caudata > Ambystomatidae > Ambystoma > Ambystoma mexicanum. The sequence continues at coordinate 681,588,738 of NC_090926.1, forward strand.
TCTTTTCTATTGTATGTCTTATTGTTCAGACAGATTTTTGTTGTGTTTTTTTGTGATGCACTGATGTATGAATATGTTCTGTTTTTACATTTATTATTAAAGTGATATATATATTTGTTCCTACTTGGGTTGTTGAATATGCCTTTTTGCACTAAGAAGTTTCATTGTAATGTTTATTTTGGTAACATCAGTATGGATGTGTTAATGTGTGTGTGAAGATAATCACTCAATCTATACTATCCCTATCCTGTCTATTTTATATGTGGAGAGAAAGCTTATCCCTGGTTTCCTAGAAATTGGGGAGGTACTTGTTACTTGGGGATTCTGTTTCCGGGGGTGTTTCTTTCAAAAACAGCAGATATAGCCAAACTATCTAGATCAAGACCACGACGAGATGAGGAAGGAGACATGGCAAAATCATTCATACCTTTTTGGAGTCAAGCAATAAACTCCTATAATATAAGACAACTGTCCAGAATATTAGAAAAAACGAAAAACAGGACAACATATATATTATACAACATGACTTTGGAGGAAAAAGGGATTAGATTGATGACACTCCAAAATAGGATGGCTCTTGATATAGTTTTGGCTGATCGTGGGGGAGTTTGCAAAATCGTGGGATCATCGTGTTGCGTATTTGTAAGTGACTCCTCCCCTACGATTTTTGAAGCAATAAAAAAGTTGCACTTTCTGAGCTCCGATCTCCATCCCCCAGAAGTTAGTTGGGAATTAAATATAAACTGCTGGTTCTGGGAAGTATTAGCTCATGGGGATGGAAAGTAGTTGCAACCCTAGTAGCAGTGCTCAGGATATTTATGACATTTTGTTGTTGCATACACTGTTTACCAATAATTTGCACTGAAATAAGTGAGGAGTGCGTACACATAGTAACACAGAAAAAAACTCCCAGATTGGATACTAAAATGAATCATGAAATGAAGACAGTAAATGAATGTATGTCAATTAATATTGATGACAATGGTGACGATTATAGTAGTATGCAAAGTTCGGAATCAGATACCTGGTCAGAGGAAGATGCAATGTTCGGATGATGGCTTTGCTTACGGCCAAGAGGAGGGTTTGTGAGTGTAGAAATTACCCTCCCATAACATAGGCGATGTATTTTGTTGGCCGAAAACCAACCGCATCATATATTCAGCATTTCTAGTACAGACTCATGAGCATGACCAGAGAGCGTCCATGTTGTAGGAATAGAATTCGCCATTTTGATGGATTTTCGCTTTCTGCTTTCTGTTCAAACTGCTTTGCTGTAAGTGAATTATATTCCATTATTGCTCATGCACAGAGCAAGGTCACAAGTTACATGTTGAAATGCAGCCCAGAGCAACCCAGACAGCAATGCCCGGTCTCCTCCCTCACATGTCTTTGGAAGTAAGCAAAAAGGCATTTAATCACTACGCAGGTGCCAGCTAGTCTCGCTGGTGCGGCAGAAACGGTAGAAAGGAACAGTTAATGACTTGAATTATGCTCTCTTTTGCGGCCTCCCTTCCCTGAGCCCCTGTAGATCGAGCTGACCTCTAGCACACAAATAGAAACTAGAAGATAGTGAGGCCTGGAATGTGTCTCTGCCCTGCATGCAGCTTGCTTGTAAAAACAAAAGCATTATGTTCCTTAAAACAAAGAATCGTGTCTGCGACTTCGCAAATTGCAAACTGTTGCTGAATACATGTCTGAAGAGTGTCATATTCGTCATAATTGTCAATCATTGAAACCATTGCAAAGAAAGATACATTATGGGCGGTTTTGAATATGTCACTACTGATAATAAGATGATTGTTTTGTATATATGTAACTGACGTAGAATGCTCGCTCTCTTGCATCCCATGGGGTCTGGTGACACACGTTGCTGGACGTGAGAACCAGTCGGCCGACTGAGACTATTTGCTTTGCAATAAACCCTAGATTTTGGGAATTGAACCTCGTGTCTGGCGTATCAGTTTGTGTGTGGTGGTTGTGCCTTGTTTCCATATGTGAGGGTCCCCTAGGGGCCCCATTAACTTTGCTTTTTGCTCCAGGTTCACAAAAGTACGTTATGCGTATTCAGCGTAAGATCTTCGACTCTTGTGTCTTGTATTACTTTACATTGGATCTTTTAGTTTATCCTCCTTTCTGAAGACAATCTGCCGGGTATGGTGTTTGCTTTCAGTTCTGTTCAGCTGTATTAAAACATTTTCAGTATCCGTTGTTGTGTGCCCAAGAAGACCGATGACTGCCGGTACTTCATTTGTACCTGTGGTATTTCTGGTGCAGAAAGACGATATTCCAGAAATAACGATTTTGTACGGCCACTGGAAAGGCAGTGTTTACTGCCATGTGTACAAAATGATCAGTAGTAGCTTCCCAACCAAAGCCAGCGTCTTTCACTCAGTTACCGGTAAGCTCCTTGTCTCTCCATGCCACACAGAAACACTTCCAGCATATGCGTTTATGTATTTATGAAGGTACAGGCAGCCTTTCATCTTCCGCCAGTGAAGGAAGGACAGGATTTCCAAGAGGGAAGCAAGATCCATTCCCTAAACATCTCCCAGGAAACAGAGGGAAATATTGGACTCAGAGGATCCATCCAGCAGCTCCAGATCCGGTACCCAGCCACCACACAGCGTGAACTGCTAGGTTCTGCCAGCAAGCTTCCTAGGTGAGAAGTGCCTGAGAGTCAAAGCTGTTGCCTTCAAACACTCTCCTCAGCTTTGGGCCATCTTCCTTGAAAGGACGACACAAGCCCTTGAAGAAGCTAAGAGGAGCACTACACAAGTATCAACCAGGATCCATCTTTTAAGGACATTTTCGAGGCAGTTGAGGCCTCAAACCATGACTGGCTGCACCACTGACTGTTGTCACACTGCAGTCACTAATACCATCGGAGATGCCTTGGCCAGCGTTCCAGATCCGCCAAACAGCACAGAGACAAGGGTTCTTGACCCCGAGCCTCTGTGTAGGCCAGCCTGCAGCCGTCCGCCCAACTCTGTCACAGGAGCTGAAAAACGTTCTGGAACCCACTCGACGCTATTGAGCATCAAGAACATCTCAAGGACCAGGTACATTGTGGTCCTGTCCCACGAATGCCCCTAGTGACATTTATGACCCCGAACTACCCTCCTGTCAGTATCCAGAATGCCTCCCTTTCCTTCATGAAACTGTCTGCCCTCTGTGTTCCTTTACAGGGTGTGCTGTATTTTGTAGTGTGCTAGAACTGTCTGTTGAAATAATAATAAAGTAGATATTTGTAAACAAATTAACTGGACAGTCCCTTTTATCATTGAGTAATAATTGTATTTTTGCTGTGTTGAAACTAACTAACAATTCAACGATCCATGACCTTGCAGAGATAAGCCTGCCGTTCCATACATGTTGCCAAAATTGCACAAGGAGGTTTATAATTTAATTGTGTTTCCAATCTGTTCGGATCGCTTCTGGTCTACTAGAGGAATGGGGCTGATTGATGTTTTAGAAATCGATATTCATTCCTGTGCCACTGGTGCCCCGAAAGTTGATTCCTCATAGTCAGCACGGAGGTACCACCTCCATAATCCACAGTGGGTTGCAGCTCCCCCCCTCGGGAGTACCTGTATGCCTGCTGTACAATGACAGAGGCCTCCACCTGGAGTGCCTGTGTGCCACTTGTTGTCCGCCTACTCCACCTGACTGACGCAACACCACCCTGGGAAGATGTCAGCCGAGGAAGCTGTTGTGCCTACACCACGACCACAAGGAGGCACACCACATCAGTGAGGGTTGCTCGCATCCCATCATGAATTCAACGTAGATGGTGCCCTGGCCAACCTAGGACCACAGTGGGAATTTTGGCAGAAACGCCTGGATATCTACTTTAATGCTACGGGGGAGAAGGATGACCTAACAAAGAAATATACTCTGGTATATTCAGCAGTCTTTTAGACCGTGCTCTCCACCGATGACTCATACAGCGCAGCTATAAAGGCGTTGTCAGACGAGAAACCTGTCATGGGCACCGCTACGCAAAAGAGCAATGAAAGTCTAGACAATTATCACAGTCGCCTGAGGCAGCCTGTAGCAACCTGCGCCTGGGTAAATGAGGAGGAAGAGGTGAGTCTCCAAATAATCACTGGGTGCTACTCTGTCAAACTCCAGAGACAAATCCTTCGTAAGACGGGTATAATGCTTCCCAGAATCCTTGAGCTTGGACAGTCCTTGAGCTGGCATACCTCAGGGCCTCAGAAATGGAGTCAGCACTGATGTTAGTCAAGCTATGTTCAGTTGAAAAGCATTCCCCAGGAAAGGAACACAGAACGCCTGGCAACAAAAAAAGCACCAGAACTCCTCCACTCCAGCCCCCTGCCCACAAAGTGGGTATTCCCCATGAAAAAGACTGCCCAGTTAAAGGGTACCAGGGTGTGGAATCCAAAAACACTTTGCCAGAGTGTGCAGAGCGTCTGTCCCAGTCAGCGTTGCAGGGGGCAGCGAGTTCCCAAGAGGTGCTCCGCCGGATCATACAATCAAGAATGCCAACACCACGCCAGTAGACACCAGAATGGAGCTACCAGGAGAAGGCAGGGGGATGAATACGAGGATGTCTTCTTCATCTCCACCGTGCTCTTGGTCGGTGGCAAAGGAAAGCGTCAACCCAGGTGCTCCATGACAATCCTAGACATCCCTGTCCCTGTACTTCTTGATACTGCTGCGTCCGTCAGTGTCATGGCCGACGAACAATACCGGAAGCTGCCAGGTCCTCCACCACTCCAAATGGCCAAGTGCGCATATTCACCTTCGGGAGCAAGACACTGCTACCCCTTGAAAGCCCCTTTGTAGCCACCATCCAGTATGGTGAAGTCTACACACTGACCCGTTTCTAGTTGACCAAAGTAGGCACCCAGACTCTGCTAGACTGTGCCGCATCTGAAGCCCTTAGACTCATCCAATTTGCATATGGGGTGTTCCTAGAAGATGTGCAAACACTGCTGAAGAGGTTTCACAGCATGTTCACAGGCATAGGGAAAATGGCAGGAAAACCAATCCACCTCTACATTGATGACACCATCCAGCCAGTGGCCTTGAAACACAGTCGGGTGCCCTTCCATCTTCGTGACAAAGTGGAGAAGGAAATAAAAAACCTTGTCAACCTTGACATTATTGAGTGAGTGGAAGGGCCCACCCCATGGATGTCCTCGATAGTCGTCGCCCAAACCCAAAAAAGCCCGACATTGTCAGCATATGTGTCAACATGAGGCTGCTTAATAAGGCAATAAAAAGGGAAAGACACTTAACACACATGCTGGACGACATCATATCCGACCTGGAAGGTGCAACCATGTTCTCCAAACTCTGCTTGGGGTAGCACCAACTCTTGCTCCACTAGGACAGCCGATACATAACCAGGTTCACAACGTACGTTGGTCTCTACAGACACAAAAGACTCATTTTTGGCATTTCGTCAGTGGCTGAGGATTTTCAAAACGCCATATGTGCGGCCTTGGTACGATTCCTTGGAACTCTATATATGAGCGGTGACATTCTGATCCATTCTAAATCGGAACGGGAGCACCTGGAACACCTGGAGAAAGTACTTTCCAGAATAAACGCACTGGGGCTGACACTCCATCATGAGAAGTGCAAGTTCTTCATCAGAAGAATCAAATTCTTTGATTTAATTTTCCAGGGGGAGGGCTGTCCACCCAATCCGGCAAAAGTAAGAGACATACAGGAGACCAAAGCACCACAGTCGGTTTCAGAAGTTTTAAGCTTCTTAGGACTGGTGTTCTACTGTGGTCGTTTCATTGAAAACCTAGCCACGCTCTCTGAGCCCCTGCAAAACCTCACCAAACAATCCAATACATGGAGATGGACAGCCTTGGAGCAAAACTCTGTTGACGATATCAAGAGATCACTGTCAAACAAATGCACCCTGGTGTTCTTCGACCCATGGAAGGACACTGAGATCATTGCCGATACAAGCCCATTTGGCCTAGGTGCCATCCTCATGCAAAACAACCAGTATGGCACCCCATGTATCATTGCATATGGCAGCAGAGCCCTCTCCGCAACTGAGCAGAGGTCCTCTCAACTTGAATGCGAAGCACTAGGCATGCTGTGGGGGTGTCATCACTCCCAGATATATATTTATGGGAAACTGGTCATAGTGGTCACAGACCATAAACCCCTGCTCCCTATCATAACGGGTGGCTCTTTGTCAAACCACCATCACAAATTGAGAAGTGCTAGCTGGCGCTTCAAGAATACAGCAACAACCTCATGTACCGACCGGACAAAACAATGCAGCGGATTACCTGTCCTGACAACCTCAAGCGAAGAACAAAGCCGCCCAGGAGGATGTCACAGAGGCAGAAGAATACATGAGACTAGTCACGGAAGGGACAGTCCGCAGTTCCATCGACATTGAAGAACTCAGATCCGCGTCAAGACACAATGGGTGTTTCTGACTTCTACAGGAAGCTATGGAGTCAGGGCAGTGGGAGTCGGTACTTGAAAACCTGGAGAACAGAAAGCAGAAGGCCAAAACAACACTTGAACAATTGTGGAAAGTACAAAATGAGCTGACATTCACTGATGACAGCCTCCTTCTGAGAGGATCCCACATGGTGATCCCCACCAAACTTACAGAAGGTGCAATCGTCTTGGCCCACCATGGCCACCAAGGGGCAGCAAAAACAAAGTCACCTCAGGCTCAAAGTCTGGTTTCCTGCCCTGGAACTAAAAGTGTATGAATTCATCCAAGCCTGCAAATGATGCCAAGCAGCGGCTCTGAAAACGAAGGAATCCGCCATACAATGCATGCCCAGGAGTTAAGAGCCTTGGGAGTGCATCCACATGGATTTCGGTTCCAAGCAGTGAGACCCACATTGAACTGAATATGCTCAGCCCTTTAAGATGAGTAGCAGTTACCCTGGAGATGGATGGCGATGCATAAGTTACTCAACATCAATAATCAAAATGACTCAGTTAATTGGTAAAAAGGATAACTGTTTTATTTTCAATTTTCTAAAACAGGGAGCATAACGAACATCAACAAATTCGCTCGATCCTCTTACTCACCGAAATTCCTAAAAAATTGCACTTTTAAAACACATTTTTTATTGCGTTTGGTTTACAATAAACCTTCACAAAATTTACTTCAAATTCTTTACAACCTAAAGCCTAATTTCGGCGAATACTTTACAAATTCCTCTATAGATATAAAACATTAAAATACATAAAACATTTAAAGAAAATTTCATACTGAAAAAAAAATTCATCAAGTTAATGCACAACTCTTCTTTCTTCGTTCTATCAATTACATATGGTGAGTGCCCGCCAGGGCTGCATCATGACAAATCACTATACATTAATCGCTATACATGAATTGGAGTAAAATCGTATTTCAGCAGCCTTTAATTCATCAAGTTAACATGCAACTCTTCTTTCTTTTTTATGTCATTTTCATATGCTAAATGCCCACCAGGGCTGCATCATGTCCAATCACTATACATCAATCACTATACATGATTTGATGTAAAACCGTATCAAAGCAGCCTTTAATTCATCTTTTCCCATAACGTCTCCTCATTTATACCCAAAATTTCAACCAGTCTTAGTATAATTCTCTGAATGTTACCCCACATTCTATTCCATAATGATTCCCTGGCGATCTCAGAATGATTGGAGAGAACATCTTCAAATATTTTAAGCCTATTATCCTCAGAATATGCACAATACACAACAAGATGTTTCAATGTTCCCCTCTCGTGAGTCAAACTACAGAATCGCCATAGACCAGTTCCAGTAACACCTGTTTGTTGGTCCCAATGATGAATTATTTTGTTAGTATGTAGTTGGTTCAACGTGTTATGCATATACATTTTCCTTAGTCTCTGACAGGGAAATTGCATTAGATACAACGCTCTTTCACCCCATTTCCTACAAATTTACTATATTCAGAAGAAAAGGACTGATAAGTAGCTACTTTGTCTGACACTATACACCATTGGTATCTTCGAAATTTCCGTTTGCAGCTACGCAGACGGGCACATATTTCATCTGAAGTTACCATTATATCCACTAGGATGGAATTTATTTTTCTTGCAAATTTTACAATGGAAGGTGCTTTTGCCTCGATAACCAAATGTAAGTGATTTCAACCCAGCACTTCACCTATGTCAATGCCTAGCATGTGATTTACAGCTGAAACCCATAATTATTTATTTGTGTCTATAAGTTCTTTTATTTCTGAACGATGTACCACTTATATCACGCCCCTCTCTTTGAATCCCTGCATCCTCCACCACCCCCGGTCACACTGAATCAGGAAGCAGGCTAGTTTGCAAAGTTAAAATATTTATTTTAGGTATTGCACAATATAATCAAACTATTTTAATGGGTATACAATGATCACCAATGGGGCGATGTCACACTAAACAATCTCTTTAATTATAAGGAGTAATGATGGGAAAAATAATGCAGCACAGAAAATACTTTTGTGTGTGTTCAATCAAATGGCAATGTGATTACTATTTCCCCTGCACACTCTTCAATCCCCCAATATGCAATATGAAGAATTAGAAGGAGAGAGAACAGGTTTCAGGAATGCAGAATTAAACAAAATAGTATCAATCCCAATGTCCCCCAGCATACACCAGAGAAGAACAGAATTGATTGGCAAACTTGTCAAAATGGTTTTGAAGTTGGCTTGAATGAAATGGTGAAAGCACTAAAAATGGATTTAATTCACTAAACTTGCTTAAATACTAATGGGTTCCACTTTGTATGGTTTCAGACAAACACTAGCAATGATTTGAGAATAACTAGCAGGTTAAAAACCTAATTTTGAGAGTGGGTGCAATCAACAGCTATTTCACATGTTATAGATATGAGCCAAAACTTTTACGCGCGCAATAAACGCGACTGTGAAAAAACTATAAGGGGTTATGCGGTACTGGGTTAGAACGCTTAGAATGTTAGCTTCAAGTAGACACTTAAATTTGGTGAAGAAGTTATGAACGTTTTTGTGGAGATCGTTTTTTTCAGAAAGAGGCAAAATTGAAAAACAAGAATGTACTTTTAAAATTACAAACAAGGTTTCTTTACACTATGGGTAGACTATGAAGATGCAATCTACATGACAGCACAGCCACCAGCCCAGGATATCTCTGGATGGTTTTGCCTGCAGAGACGCTCACCTTCTTCGGAAAATATATCAGCGCAAAGATGATTTTAACACTACTAGTACAGAAGATAATAGGGATGAGATGGAGAGTACAGGCAGTTCAAAATACTCTAACAATGCAGTTCGGGATAGAATAGAGAATGGGTTTGGTTATGGATGACTTATGGACAGTACATATGCTAGTGACAGTCCTATACTAAGGATACTCACTACAGAGGTTTGGACAGAACCGTCAGGGATTCAGGTCAGTCAAGATTTCTGGACAGGAATTCGGCTGGGCACACCGGACCGGACTGGACAGCAAGGCGCTCTGGTCTGCAATCAGCAAGGGGCTCTGATCACTGCACTGTGGGACTGGACTGGATCTGCTCTGGTTCTAGTTCAAAGGTATCTGGTCACAGCATGGCTTTACTGGGCTGGATCATTGGATTCTGGCAATAATTCTTAGCAGGAAAGCAGCTACTGCACAGCCAGGCTGTTCTTTGGTTCCCCTTAGAGGTCTGGGGTAAAATATGGTTTCTGGATTTTTAAAGGCCAAGCTGAGAATGGTTCAGCTTTGGAAATGGGCCTTTCTGCTTTCAAAGTTTCTGGAGTCTGGAATCTGGGATATGGATTTCTTGCAAAATGCCCCGCCAGCAATTGGTTGGTGGGTGAATGTGTGTGTGTCTTTGTGAGCCTTCAGCTGTCTCTATATATGCATTTATTAAAGGGGTGGGTATGCTGAATTATCCTAACCGCACCCCGTAGGTATTCTATTGGATAAGGTCTTTCCTCTCCCTTGATTGGAGAAGAAAACAGAGTGTCATCATGATGATGTGGTTTATGAGGCAGGAAAACCCTCCCCTTTGTTTTTGCACATGTAATCTACTTTTCATATAATACATATTTACAATCTTACAAACTTGATAGCAATAGCATATCTAGATCACATATTTTGTGGACCAAGTATTCATCTAAGCACCGTCTCTGTAGGATCTTGTGTATGGATTTGACAAATTGTCGCACTTTTTGTCCAGGTTACAATATCTATTTTGTCCAAACTTGGTACACATGTGTGCATTGCATAGGGGCATAGGTGTGTGGAGTTTCATATTTCTGACATCAATGCATTTGCTATAAAATCACAATTTCTACGGTTATGTCCCAGAACATAGCACAGAGTTCTGGCACCTCTTAAAATGTGCACCCAAAGTTTAGATTCAGAAGTTTTAACAATTGTCCACAATAAATTATCAGTCTTATTAGAAATCTGATTTTTATCCATTTGTGAATCAACAAAAATGTCTAGCTGTGCCTCCAAGGTTTCTTGTAGCTCAAAAGCAATCCCCGCCTTCTTCCTTCTGGCAGAGAGCACTGTTGACACTTTAATCTGCATACCCTTTCAGCCCAGGAAGGTCCTTTGTCTCTCCCAGGAGCAGCAGCCCAAATCTCCTCCCCTCTTCATCAACTCCTGAATGTGATTTCCTGGCCTTTTGGTGGGAAGCAGAAGAGAGGTGTCTTTCCCAGTGGGGGAAGTTTCTTTGTAGTTTTGGCTGAATCAGGCTTGCTTTAAAAGTACATTTGTTACAATTTTAAAACAAACATCTAGAACACTGATTCTAGGCTCTAAACCATGAAGTTTAAATAGTGACAACCTAGTTTGCTCTTGATAACAAGTCACTTAGATTTGAGACATTAGATCTTAATGGTACAACTTTACAGTTTTAAAACAGGCTTTTGAAACAGTCAAAGGCGGCCGGCTGCTGGTGCTGCGCCCAGATTTTGACAGCTTTCCCAGGCAGGCAAACTGGCTGTGGATGTTTTTGTGACCAATACAACTTTCCTTGATATTGCAAATGCACAATAATTCCTTGTATTCCATGGCATTGGACACCCCACAAGAAGATTGGATATTTGTGGGTGTTTGGGACCAGCATTCTGTATTTTTTAGCAACCAAGAAAAGATTTAAAAGCAGATTTCGGATTTCTTTCAGCAAGCACTGCTTTTCATCTGTGCTCCATTTTTACATGTTGGATATCCCCAATGACATGTTTCAGAGTGGCTCCTTCCATCACTGACAACAGGCAAAGTAGATTTGGCAGCCATTTGTTGTGCTTGGTTGAGCGAAATTTCCTGAAGTTTTGGGGCGCATGGGATTTTCGCGGCCATTTTGCTGATTCTGGTGCCACCAGCACACATTGATGCCACAGGGCGGAGCCTAGTGGGTTAAAACATCCCACAAAGGCCTCCTCACGATTTGACTTTGGACCGCCCGTCAAGGGGAAGTCGCGAGATTGGGGTGTTCAGTTTTCTTCTTTCTGGTCCAAATGGAAGAAACTTTTGCTGCTTCTCCCATCAGTGGTGGATCGACAGGTTCTCCTCGCCAGTTTCAGATGGAAGTGTATGGAGCGATACCCCGGGTCCCTTGGATCTTTCCTCCTGGTCCCCGATTGGTTTTAGGATCCATGGTTTTAGTCCTAGGATGACAAAACAGAGCATATTTGTAGAGATTTCCCCACCACTATTCATGTAGTGGGGCAGATACATACATTTTGACACATAAGGACAATTTTGTTCTATTTGCAACTATCACTAATTATAACAGATGCAATAGTTTTATAGTTGCAATTCTAGAGAGCTGGAATGTCCCCCTCTGGGTTTCCAGATGAATTCTATAGTTGCAGCACAGTTGGTTGATGTGGACCCACTTATCTTTCCCCTCTGCCAAACTGCCTTTGGGGAAACGGATTTTGTAGGTCACTGGTGAGATTTTGTCTACAATTTCAAAGGGGCCCCTCCAGCTAGGCAGAACTTTGCGCTGATTGGCCTGGTTCCCTTGGAAACTGTATAAGTAGACCCGGTTTCCTACTTGGTATTCTTTTCTAGTAGTCTTTAGGTCATAGTGGGTCTTCATACTGTCTGCAGATCTTTCTAGATTTTGCTGAGCATAGGCAAAAGCATGTTGAAGGTGTTTCCTAAGATTTCCAACATACTCATGAGTTGTGGAAGCATTTATCAATGTCTGCTCTTGGGTTCTGTAGAGCAGATGCTGGGGAAGCACCATCCCTCGTCCAGTCATCAGCTCAAACAGTGACATTTTTGTTGCAGAACAAAGGGTAGATCTGATGGCCATCAGGACAAGAGGTAATCGAATATCCCAATTTAGCCCAGAATCTGCCACAAATTTTTGTCTTGTTGTATCTCTCCACTGCACCACTAAAGGCTGCCAGTAGGCAATGTATAGTTTCCTTTTGACCCCAAGTATCTCCCACATCTTTGTCGTCACTTTGCTAGGTCTGACTCAAACCTTAGGGGTAGTCCAAAACGCAAGAAGATGTGGTTGATCATCAGGGCAGCTGCTGTTTCTGCCTTGCAATTTGGGGCCGGGAGACATTCCACCCATTTAGTGAACAAGCATGTCATGGTAAACATGTACTTCTTCCCCCTAGAGGAGCGAATCACGGGGTCGATAAAATTGACTTGTAAATCTGACCAAGGCAGTGTCATCCCCCTCTTTTGGAGAGGCGCACGATACCTGTGACCCCTGGATCTGAGCCAGTCCTTGGTCAATGTAGGGAAGAGGCCTTCGGGAAGTATGGACCAGTTTGTTGAGCTCCCTAAGGTCGGTGCAGAATCTCCACTGGCCGTTTGGCTTCAAAATCCCCAGCACTGGATTTTTGAAGGTGCTTTGGACTGGAAGGATTATCCCACGGGACTCAAGGTTCTTAATTATTTCGGTAAGGGACTCCATTGATGGTAGAGGCAAGTGATTTTGCTTCACAAACACTGGAGTCATGCCAGGGTCCGTGGGAATTGTTGTTGTGTGGATGTCGGTGCGACCACAGTCATATGAGTCCACCACAAAGAGATCTTGAAAATCTAAGAAAACTTGTTTGAAATGTTTTTTTTTGCTCCAGAGACTCACAGGCATCAGCTAGGTTGACTCTCTCTTCAATCATCTGCCTGAAGCCTGGAAAGACTTCCGGTTTTGCTATTTCAGCAACCTCCTCCAGCTGGGTGGAGAAGTCCCTGGTCAAAGTGCTGATTTGGACTGGTGGCTTCAGGTAGGGAAGGCAGTCCTCGCGGACGTGGAATATCACCTCATCCCTCCTGAAGTCACAGGTCACATCTTCCTTACCATAAGGGCAGGAAGTGTACACCAGGAAATTCCCCCCCCTGTCTGGTGTTGTTTCATCGTCGCTATCACTGTCAAAACAGTCCTTGGGGATTGGTCCTAACAGTTCATTACCTAAATCTATGGAAAAATGTTGGTCATCAACTGCCATTCCAATGATGGTGCCTGCGGCTAGAGTGATACTCTTTAAGTCGCTGTTATCCACCTCTATTAGAATTGTGTTGTGTTCTATATTGACTAGTGGTGTTGGGTTTACCCAAAACCCTTGCTGTTGGAAATAAGCATTAAGATGAATAAAGGCGTAAGGGTTTTTCAGTTTCTGTCCTCTTTTAACTTTCACTTCCAGTGAGAATTGTCGGGTCCTTTCTGGATTGTGACTTCCTCTCCAATCTGAATTTCAACTGCATAATGCAGCAGCTGAGCTGACCTAAATGCTTTCTCTGGGTCATCAAAGCCCATGGGATTACCTGCTAATCGGGACCAAGCTTTGAAGTTTATTAGGTCTAAACTAATGGCAAAGTGATTGAGAATGTCACTGCCTAAGTAAAAGGCAGCACGGACATCTCGCACGACCCAACAATTATGGACTATGCTCTTGTTGCCTATGGAAAGTTTGAGGATACACCTGCTAGACAGGAGATGTTTGGAATTGGGTGGTTCCAGGTCCATTTTTCATTTGTCTACCAGTTTAAATGTGGGAATGGCTGGATCTTTTGGGAGTTTGCGTAACATGGCTTCGCTGATGAACCTCTTACCGTTGTTCACACACACTCTGGCGAGAACAGAGTCCTTCCCTTCATGGAACTGAATAGGGATGAACAACTGCTCTCCAATTTTCTGAATATCAGCCAGGCTTTGAGCTGATTTTTCATCTTTCTGGACGATAGGAGTGGGATTTTCTGATTGTGAATTTGTAAAGAATTTCAGAGTGTTTCCTTCCAGTGTGGAATGCCACCTTAAACTGGAAGGAAGGTTGATTTTCAGCAATAGCGAGGACCCCCCATCACCAGTTTGTTGTCCTACTGCTATTATTGTCACGTCTGGGATTTGGTTGTTCTGGAAGTGAAATTCTATTTGGTCAGGTTTTTGTTCAACCATGTGGCATGCGCCATTTAAACTAACATGGTTGACACTCTGTTTTAATTTTATTGGTCGGCTAGTCTGGGTCCAGAGGACCTTGTTTACACAATCAATTACGGGAGACAACCTTCGCAGGATGTCATTCCCTAGTAAACAAGGGGAGTCCTCTGGAGTCACAACTATGACCAGGTGCTTCATATTGTGTCACCCAATTTTAATGTCCAAATCTGCAGTCCCCTCGACTGGAATTTCCTTCCCGTCGAAGTTCTGAAGTTGTCCAGTAAGAGGGGTGAGAGCAATTTGGTATTTCTCCCCCCTTCCCGAATTCAGTTGATCAAAGGCCCTTTTTGACAGAAGGGTAGCTTGGGATCCAGTGTCCACCAGTGCCAAAATTGTACACTGCCCCTGTATTTGGACCGGGACAAAGAATCTTCCCTCCTTCTCCTCAAGGGGGCAAAGATAATGTAATTTTTTTTTACAACTGGTGGGTTAGTTTCTTGGTTTTGGACACTGACCCTCATTATAACCCTGGCCGTAAGTAACGGTCATTACCGGCATGGCGCAATTAACATGCCCGTGCTCGCCAGATACCGCTAAAAGTGGCACATTACGACATCTCGGGCACGAGCATTGCGCCATGCCGGTAATGTAATCACTGCCATGCCGGTAAAGTCCTAGAAACACCACTTACCGGCATCGTATGCTGTACAAATAGCACATCCGCCACCCTAGCTATCGATATTAGCGGTTACCGCTAATAGCGGTGACCGCAAATAGCGCAAACCGCAATTAGCGGTGACCACAAGTAAGCGGATCCGGAAGTTGCGTCACCGCACAGGAACGGGAAAGAGCACGGCGGCCATCTTTAAAAACAAAATCCATTGCCATCCTCTTCAACCAGTTGACACCTGACCCCCACAACCTCCACAAACCTTCTCCCACACCCATCAATCATCAGAATGCCTAAAGCTCTGAAAAAAAATAGAGATCGGCTGTGGCAGGAGCACTTTTCTAGGGAGGAGCTAAATATGTTGGCTGAAACCCTACAAGAGCATGCCGATGTAGTATTCTCAACATAGATGAACAGACCGGCGATCATGAGGAAGAAGGCCATATGGGCCATGGCAGCCCAGAGGGTCAGTCCAGTTGGCACAACACCCCGAAATGCGACAGTGCAGAAAAAGGTGGGACAATCTACGTCTCCGCGTCAGGAGTATACTGGCATCAAATAGAAATCTGGGGATGGCAACTGGCGGAGGAGCTGATTCGCCCATCAAAATGCAGCCGTGGGAGGAGATATATGCCGCAACCATAGGCACAGAGAGCATAGAGGGTGTCGGAGATATGGAGAGAGGAGACCCGATATCAGGCGACGCAGGTAGATGCCTTAAATCAAGCCATGCAAAACTCACTCAAGACCAGATTTTTGGGGAGTGCAATGATGCCTAACAGGGTCAACATGACACATTAGCAGAAGACTGCCTACAGGCAGTGCTGACCTCCACCTTGTACACATGCATTATGCACACCCTTTCTGTAGCCACCCACATGCCTCCATGCCTCTACCACCTAAGTGGGAGGCAACCTGTATGTCACTACCTCCAATGTGCATCATCTAGTAATCAAAATGAATGCAGCCATCTCAATGCCTGCTCAATGTCCGCAGACCCATCACTAACCCTTTCCCTCCTTTGGTCTACCACAGGCTCTAGTTCGGACAGTGCCGACGAAGACACTGGCACTACACCTGCCAACAAGGCCAGGTCCGAAGACCCAAAACACCGTCCCTCCACCTCTGGTGCAAAAATCAAACCCCACAGCAACCAAAATCAACAAGCACATCACAGTCCACGGCACTGATGTGCAGCAAGTCAGGCACTATGGCACCACTAATGACAACCATCTGCCCAGTGGTATCTACTGAAGGCACTAGGTCTGCAGGAAGCAGCACGATTGGGGAGACTGCTGCCACTGTTGCCAGTTCAGACAATGAAGAAGGGGATGTTGATGTTGTTGTGGGTCCTCCCATTCCCCCCCTTCATTCCCCCTACCTGTCTCCATGCAGCCAGCATGACGATGGCACACAGGAGCAATCTCCTGATGACTCATGGCCGGCACTCCATGCCCAGTGGCAGATGTCCAGGAGGGGAGCAGCTCAATGGACATGCCAGCAGCAGCATCCACAGGCCAAATAACACAGAACCCGATGCATGAAATCATCACGCGGCAAGAACAACTGTCCTCCCTCTTGACACAGCATGTGGCAGAATGTGCCAGCGCAAGGGGGGAAATGCACGATTGTGCAGAAACTGTAAAGGCAGCCATAGAATTCACCTCCAAGGATATTTGTACTGAACTAGCTGCGGTGCGGCACATACTCTCGGAGCTTGTTCAAACTATGAGGGACATGCGTCCTTGTGAGCAGCCCAGTTCCTCCTCGGCTGCCAGTTCTACCCGAACCAGCCCCGTCCGCAGATTGGGCAGGAACCTGTGGTGTACAGACAGGGGTGCACCAGGTGCCGGGAGAGGGGGGTGCCAATAGAGGCCGCCCTGTGGAACAATCCCACATGATGCACTTGAGCACAGGCATCCACAACATGTTTTTGGGAGTTGAGGGGGGAGGGGGGAGTGGGTGTTTTGGGGTGTTGAGGGAGGAGGGGGGAGTGGGTGTGTTGGGGAGTTGGGGGGGAGGGAGGTGTGTTGGGGAGTTGAGGGGGGAGGGGGCAGTGGGTGTGTTGGGGAGTTGATTTCAATACACTTTTTGGTTATGCACAAATCACATGTGTGGACATTGTTCATTGCGTATGTGTCCTTTATTGTTGAACAGTCCACAGTGTGCATGTCCCAGACACACCCAGTGCCCCAAGTGCCATCACCATGTGACAAGCCCCATCCATGTGTGCTAGAAGCATTGGTTAATCAGAGTCTGACGCATGGCACGTCACTCCTGTGCATCGCTTCCTCCCTGAGGTACTGCACCATCCCCACCCTCCTCATCCTCTTCGTCAGGTGGTTGAAGTTCAGCGTCAGGGGGCAGGGGCACATTCTGTCTGATGCACATATTGTGTAGCATTACACATGCCATGACGATCTTTGCAGCCTTCTCATGACAGTACTGGAGTGCCCCACCAGACCTGCTGAGGCACCGAAACCGTGCCTTCAAGAGGGCAAATGTCTGCTGAATCACCACACGGGTTCGTGTATGTGCACGATTATAGTCCTCCTTGTGCTGGTTTTGTGGGTTCCGGACTGGGGTAAGGAGCCATCTCTTCAGGGGATAGCCTGCATCACCTGTATCTGGGCAACAATGTACATGTTAGTCATAACATCAGATTTTACCTCATCAAGTGACACCATGGCATGCATTCCTCTCTTACTTTGAATCCCATTTCAATGCCTGAATGGAGTCACACGATGTGACTGCTATATGTGTATTCCTCTTATAGACTGTTTTGCATGCCATCAACTAATGTGCGTAGGGGGGTCCAGTACCTTGTGTGTGCCCATGCACTGTGTTAGTCCACAATGGTTGTTCTGGTGATCTGGCAGATGTCCAGTGATATCAATGCTTTCATCCTGGCACCATTGTTGTCAGCCTCATGATGATATCTCTGAGCAATTCAGTAGGTGTTATGCTATTTAGGTGGGCCTCTGTGTCAGTGTAGTGGTGTATTGATGTTTTTTACCGTCATGTGACTCCTTTTTACACAGTGATGGGGGACAGGCCTTTCAGTAGATGGTGTTTGGTGCTGTGTATTGGCTGAAGTCATTGCATGTAGCTGCATTTCGTTGAGGGTGGATGCGGTCTGATTTGGTATAGTGGACATGCAGATGGCTGTGGAATGGTTGGGACACAGCTTCATTCACATGGTAGGGGTGCTTACATCTCACATTATGTGGTCAGGTGTGAGCTCAAGTCTGGCCTGCTTTGGGGTATGAGCTTGCACCATTCCCTCTGGTTCTCATTCCCTCTGGTACTCGCAGACAGGTAGAGTACGCGTCCCCCCCTACCAGCCAATATCAGCCAGGTAGAGTATGCATCTCTGCCCCCCCCAATATCAGCCAGGTAGAGTATGCATCTCTCCCCCTCCCCCAATATCATCCAGGTAGAGTATGCATCTCCCCCCCCAATATCATCCAGGTAGAGTATGCATCTCTCCCCCCCCCAATATCAGCCAGGTAGAGTATGCATCTGTACCTCAATCACCTACACACTTCACATTACCATGGCCATGACATGCGACTCACCGAGTAGCCAGGATCTCTGTCCTGCATGTCACTACATGTAGCGTGGTATTGTGGAGTTCCGCAGGACCATTGAATCATGGGTTGATCCGGGGAATCGGGCACAACAATGTGTGATGATCCTGTTCGAGTCACAAAGCATTTGCACGTTGATTGAGTGGTATAGTTTACGGTTGCGGTACGCTACCTCAATGGCATGTGGGACCACCAATTCCACATGGGTGCAGTGGATGGCACCAATGCAACCAGCTATGCCGGCCAGTGCATGGAAACCAACTTTGGTGTTTGAGATCTCCTGGGCAGACTGTGGCAAAGTAATGTGATCGTCTGTGTGCTTGAGGAGGGCATCAAGCACTTGGTTCAGCTACGTGAGAATAATGGTTGTGAAATGCCATGCAAGTGCCCCACTGTGTGCTGATAGGTGCCTGTGGCAAGGAAGTGGAGCACGGACACTACCTTCAGTAGGGGGGGGTGGTGGTGCATGTTTCAATCATGCTGACAATGTCATCGTGTATCTTGTCCACTATGGTGGTGATGGTGTCCCGGTCCAAACGGTACAGGGTGTGGATTTGCTCAGCAGTGAGGTTGAATGGACTGGCTCTGATGCGTGGGATTGGGGGCTGCCTCTGTGGTGGCACTGGCTGTGCTGGTAGGGCTTGCTGGCACTGCTTTGCCCTCCTTCTCCTCCTACGTCTCCTCTGTGCTGCCTGTTGTGCTTGTTGTTGTTGTTGTTGTGGCACTTCCATTGCAATCAGGTCCTCCAGCCCCAACATTGCTAGTCCTATTGGGATCATTGCGAAGTGTGACTGGGTGTGGGAAGGGGTGGGGTGTGCTCCTTTTGTGCTTGGCCAGTCTGTATTTCCTCCACCTGTGCTGATTATGTGCACCTATGTAACTTTGGAATACTGCACATGGCCGTTTACGGTTGGTCCGCAACGGCGGTATTAGCACCATGGCGGTATGGTACTTTACAGCCTTCACCAGGACGTTAAGAGCATGTCCGCTTGACTCGTACTCATCCCCATTTTGCACCATGCCGGTATTTACGGCGTGGGAGGTCGCGAGTTAGCGGCACCGTTGATTACGGTGCCGCTGATAGCACTATCTCGGTTCATAATCGGCCCTAGCGGTAAGGGATGCCGGTAATCCTTTATCGGCATCGTTTTTCACTTAATGCCAAGGTCCTAATGAGGCCCACTGACAGGAAGGTGATTTGGGCAGGATTCTGTTTGGAGTCTTGGAAATCTGAAAGAAAAAGGTGGCAGCTAGATATGGGGGAAGTTTTGGGTTCCCCTGGTTCTGGGCTACCACCCCCCTTTTCAGAGGCAGTCACCAGGATGGGTTTGAACCAGGGGATTTTCATGCTGATGATTCTGGGGATTGATGATGGGTGGTGCTAACACAGTCCCCACATCTACCCAGTCTGGATTTGGATCCTTTGGGACCCATTTTTCTTTGGGAGCAGTCCCCCATCTCTGAAGGAGAAGATCCTTTTCCCAAAATCCTCTGAGGATTCCTCTCCTTCAAACTGGAAGATTTGTACCTCCTCCTCAAAATGGGTCTTTTTGGGCTCTTTATTTCTCCCGCCCCCCTACCCCCCTCTGCTCCTTGGGTTGCAGACTTTCAGGGGCAGGAGATTTTGGTCCCAGTTCCTGGCTTTCCAGGGGCTTTTTACAAGTGGGGAAGGAAGCTTCCTCCAAGGCTTTACACCCCTCTTCCCCTTGTGCCTCCTCCCTGGGAAGCAGTGGGTTGTCGGGGTTCTTCCCCTGTCATTGCTCTGGAGCATTCTGCGCCATCATGCTCATCTGAGGGTTCTGTTGAGCCCTCAGCATGCGAACCAGATCTTGTGCCATGTTTTGGACCTGTCGCTCTAATTGGGACGCCTGGTCTGGCTAAGGAAATTGGGGAAAGAAGGATGGATTGTTTTGGGGGTTGAAGTTTTGCGGATACCTTGGGAAGAAATTCTGTTCAGTATTTGGGGGATTATTGCCCTCCTGGGTAAAGTGAGGAGGGAATTTCCCTGGGTTAGCTGCTGTTTGGTTGGATCCCCCCCCCTTGGGCTGGAGGAGTCCACACATAACCCAGGATGGGTCTATTCCCCTTGTAGCGGGGCTTATGTAATCAGGAGAGTTAGGGGTCCCATTGCCGGGGTTGCCTCCCTGGCTCCCTGTTTGTGATTGGCCCGAGGGCCTTCTGGGTTTGGGGTTGTTTTGATTCTGTGCGGGCAGGTTTTTAGGCCCCCCATCTCCAAATCTAAAATGGGGGCAACCTTTACCTCCTCCACTTTAGCAACAGCAGGGGTGTTGGTTGTTTTGGGGCTTTTTGGATTATTTTTGTTTTCCACTGGCTTTTGCACCTCATAAATGTGTGTGGCTTGTTCAATGACCCAGTCTAGTGATCTTTTCTCGTGAAAGTTTCTCACTAGCTGGGTAATGATGTACTTGGGGAGAGTGTAGAAGAAAGTATTCACAAACTCTTTGCTGTCAGTGCGCACCCTTCTGGTGGTCTGCACAAAGGCACGCTTTGATTCTTGAACAAATTCTTGTGGGGCTTGATCTTCCCCTCATTGCAAGTTGTCGGCTGCCTTGTGAGCCTCCTGAGGATTCCTGTGCACAGAAAAATGTTTCAAGATGGCCGCCCTATAGGTGGACCATCTAGAATGATTCTGATCCTCCAGCCCCACAAAGAAGCTGGAGTACTTGGGAGAGAATGTCCATTTCACATATTTAATACAGCTTTGGTTGTCCTTCAAATGGAAAGTCTCCATCATTTGTTCAAAGAGCTCAAGGTGCTCCCAAACCGAATATTTTGCGTTCTTATGATAGGGTGTGATGACGCTCCTAATGGCCTTTATTTGTTTTAGGGGATCCTTGAGCAAGGCTCTTTTTACCTTGTTGGCTTTTTTGGTTCGGGTGACCCTGGTCCACTCCTCCTCTGACTCAGTGGCACTGCTACCAGAGGTGCCTGTCTGGTCTTCTAGGCTCTCCCGGATTCTGCGAGCTTGGGAATGGTTGGCAGAATGTGGGGGCCTAGCTTCTTGAGTCCTGTGGCGCTCAGAGGAGTCTTCTGATTCCTCCTTTCTCCCATGATTTGATTGTGGAATTAGATAAAATGAGGAGCCTGTGATTGTTATCATTAGAGAATCATAAGACCCATTTTTAGAGAATCATTAGAATCACCATTACCCAATCATTACTCTTTTGCTATGGAATCATTCCATTATTGCATTCTTTTTAGTTCTGATTAGTACATTATTGAAGTAGACACTATCCATTATTAGACTGTCACCTTTGTATGCATTTGCAATATGCTTTTAGAATGATACGGTATGCATATAGTGCTTGCCATTTAGGAAAGAAACATGCTGTCACTTTGCACTTTGCCATTTGCAATAGAATGACACTTGCACATATTTGAAGTGCTATGTAGTGCTTTAGAGACACAGTATATTTGCACCATGATTTGCTATGCATTTATGTTTGCATTAGAAACAGCGCTTAGGCTGAGAGAAATGCATTGCTTGCACTACACACACAGGCATATTTGAAATGACATGAAAATCCATTCAGATTGTTATGCTTTATGGTTACACATTTAGAGAATGTCATGTATGTATGTATGTTGAGTATGTATTTAGAATGAGTTTTGCATTTTGTTAGCGCTTGCATTGTGAGAATAGCGCAAACGCTAGGAAGCATTTAACACAAGGCCTGAGCCATTTCTCATGGAGACACAGAAGTACTGGGCCCAGTGCGGAGAATTATTATGAATTAAGGAATTTGTAAACATTTGCTTGGCAGGCACACAGATAAAGAGAAGGGAAGCTTACCAGCTTGGCTGGTGTGCTTCGCGGAGACTGCGAACGTGGGGGCTGCTCCATGAGCACGATGGAGAGATGGGAGAAGGTGCTTTTGCATGAGAGAGACGGGCCCCAAAAAGAGCATTTTATAATGAAGAGATGCCTACAGTGGAGAGAATGGGGTATGAATGGGGAAATAGATGGTGTTTTTCGCACCAGACACAGAATGGCCATGAAAGAAAGATATGATGTTCAGATGTCACGCTGACAGCACACAAAGTGACAGGACATGCCGTGCAAGGAACACGCAAACACAGACAGGCAGGCATTGCTGTATGCTGACACAGAGAGAGACATTCTTAGTAGAGTAACCATGGAAAGATATGTGCGTCATTGGGGACTATAACCAAGGAAGAGAGGAGAGCACGTGAGGGAAGTTGTTTGCTGGAACTAGTTTGAGGGAGTTGTTAAGGAGTTGTCAGAGAGTTGGAGAGAACCACAGAGGGAGTTGCTGAGAGGTTGCTGGTTGTTGGCTTGAGATGGTGATAAGGCTCTGATGAGATCGAGAGCTTGGCAGTTGGCAGTTACCAGATCTTGAGGCCTGCCACTGACAGAGGAGAGGCCTGGCAAAGACAGAGCTGGAAACACATGCAGAATGGGAAGTATGGTTTTGGCCTAGGCTAAACTGATGGATTAGAACACACACACACACACACACACACACACACACAAATAGATTTGGGTGAAGGGGAAAACCAGACAGGGTATTGTCTAGAGTGAGAGTGTGAAGATGGTGTGGATTGGAGTGAATTGATTTGCCCATGAAGGTGATGGATGATTGGCGCTTGCATTAGATTGCATTAGAACCACACACTTGCAGCACAAGCTTGCATTAGAAACCTAAAAGGCTTATAGTCACTGCATGGTAGCTTTGCACCAGAAGTATAAAAGGTGCAAATTAGACATAGCATTAGAACTGCCTGCATTGTTATGCATTATGCTCATCTGTGTGATCATAAAAAATGTATCCCATTGTTATAAATTGAATCGATTTCTTGTGTCTTGTGTCTTATGTTATTTGTTATTCTGTTACCAGTAGTAATCTAGGAGTAAACACAGTGCACATAGGGCCTGATACGAATGCAGCCAACGGGGGGTATAGTGATCCATAACCCCCTAGGAGGTTGTCAAAGATTGTCTGAGACCGGAGCGTGCTTGCCCACGGGGGGGCAACACGATGGTTAGGGATTTTGTTTTTTCAGACTGACATGATGAGTACCCCCCCCCCACTGTCCTAGCTGGGAAGGGATTTTCAGGATGCCCTTAGTGGGCCTACTCTCATGGAGTTCCCCACTAAATTTTCCCATCTGGTCTCTGGGTAAATGGTATTTTTGAGGATCCATTTCTCTGACCCTCCCCTCATTGGAGTCTCCCTGATCAGAGAATATGGCCCTAGCACTTGGGAACCCATACCCAGATGCCCGCCCATCCATTCCTGGGAGGTGCTGATCTATGAGCCCCATATTCCTCATTGGATTGAAGTCTGCCATCCCCGTGGCCCTTGGCTCATGTACGTCAGTGGACATGGGGGTGGCAGAGTCCATGCGGTTGAAGAGATGAAAGCCTCTGGTACTTGGGTTCCTGAAGTTATGCTCAGGTGTTTCCCTTTCCCAGCGGATACCATCTCTCTCAGCCCCTGCTCCCTGTTGCCATGCAAGAACGTGACTTTTCTGTTCCTCTATCAATGCCTTGCTAGTCTCTATCAGTTCTTGAATGCTACCTGTCTGTGGAGCCTATCATTTTACTCACAGAGAGCCACATTGTCTCTCTGTGCTTCCTGTGTCATTTTAGAGTACTGGGCCAATTTTTGCTGCAGGAGGCTTACCTCCTGAGTCCTGTCCTTAATGGCCTGGTCACTCTTTGCCAGAGCATCTTCCATCCTCCTGGAGTGCTCTAACAGTTTTGTATGATCTATTTGGAGCTCACCCAGTCCCTGCAGGGCCAGGTGATTTTCTCCCATCTTATCTATTAAATAACTGACCTCCTGGCCTAAAGTGTTCCTTTCCTGAATGAGAGTAGCCCTCTGTGCAGCCAGGTCGTCCCTTTGTTTTTGGAGTGCACCAGCTTTCTGGTGCTCCTCATCAAATTCTGTCTGGGTTTCAAGGTCTTTCAGGATTAATTTATTATTCTCTTCTTTTTCTTGGTCTAGGCGGTTTTGCAGGGTGACTACCTGCTCTGTGCATGCTCTATTAAAATGTATTTGCTGTTCCAGCTTTTTCTGGCTCTGTAGAAGAGAGTCCAAACTTTCTTGGCACTCTTTCTGCAGCGCCAGCACTTTGGTATCCTGCTCTCACCTTCTCCTGCTGCAGGATATCCATATCTTCTTTTATTTTTATCAGGTACTGCCTGGTTTCATTTTCTGATTCATGGCTCTTTTGTAGCCTTTGCTCTGCAGAGTAAAGATCAGTTTGTGCCTTTTCTAATAATTGTAGTTGCTTGTTTGCCAGATCTAGGTTCTCAGCATATTTGTCCTGTATTGCTCCAATGTGGAGGTACAGACATGCCACTATTTTGGCAATCTTACTTTGCTCTTCTTTTACCTTAGGGGCCATATACAGTTCACTCAGTGCCAAATGTAATGGACCCTGGTCGTGCCATGTATTTAATCCTGTTGCAGTGGTCTGTTCCTTAATTCCCTACAACCAAACATTCTGATCCTGTTCTGTCCATTCACCCCTGACAAATAATTTGTGCAGCAAGTGTTCTTTTGCCATATTGATTTCTATCAAGGTCACCATTCCGGAAATATTAATTTCCTTTCTGACTTACAGGAGTTATTTTATTTTTACAAAACAAACTAAGTTCCTTAGAGTGTTCCTATTGAGGGGGGCCTTTCACAGTGTAGCACAGCGTGGTAGCCCAACAGGGTTTATGTACCCCGTAATTAGTACGCTGTATTAAACTGTCACAAGTGGTATGTCTAATTCAAAAATCCCGGCATCGAGCCCCCAATCTTGTAAGTGATTTCAACCCGGCACTTCACCTAAGTCAATGCCTAGTGTGTGATGTACAGCTGAAACCCTTAATTAATCATTTGTGTCTATAAGTTCTTTTATATCTGAACGATATACCACTTATATCACGCCCCTCTCTTTGAATCCCCCGGTCACACTGAACCAGGTAGCAGGCTGGTTTGCAAAGTTAAAATATTTATTTTACGTACTGCACAATATAATCAAACTATTGTAATGGTTATACAATGATCACCAATGGGGTGATGTCACACTACACAATCTCTTTAATCATAAGGAGTAATGATGGGAAAAATAATGCAGCACAGAAAATATTTTTGTGTGTGTTCAATCAAATGGAAATGTGATTACTATTTCCCCCTGCACACTCTTCAATCCCCCCAATGTGCAATATGAAGAAACAGAAGGAGAGAGAACAGGTTTCAGGAATGCTGAATTAAACAAAATAGTAGCAATCCCAATTTCCCCCAGCATACACCAGAGAAGAACAGAATTGATTGGCAAACTTGTCAAAATGGTTTGAACGTTGGCTTGAATTAAATGGCGAAAGCACTAAAAATGGATTTAATTCACTAAACTTGCTTAAATACTAATGGGAGCCACTTTGTATGGTTTCAGACAAACACTAGCAATGATTTGAGAAAACTAGCAGGTTGAAAACCTAATTTTAAGGTCAGGTGCAATGAAAATCTATTTCACACCTTATAGATTTGAGCCAAATGAAAAATCTGCAGCAACCTTTTCCACGCACGAAACTATAAGGAGTTGGGATGCGGTTTTGGGTTCTTTAGAAAGCTTAGGATGTAAACGGTGAAGAAGTTATGAACGTTTTTGTAGAGATCATTTTTTTCAGAAAGAGGCAACATTGCAAAACAAGAATGCGCTTTTAAAATTACAAACAAGGTTTCTTTACACTAGGGGTAGACTATGAAGATGCAAACTACACGACAGCACAGCCACCAGCCCAGGATATCTCTGGGTGGTTTTGCCTGCCGAGTTGCTCCCCTTCTTCAGAAAATATATCAGTGCAAAGATGATTTTAACACTACTAGTACAGAAGATAATAGGGATGAGATGGAGAGTGCGAGTGCAGGCAGTTCAAAATACTCTAACAATGAAGTTCAGGATAGAATAAAGAATGGGTTTGGATATGGATGACTTTTGGACAGTACATATGCTAGTGACAGTCCTATAATGAAGATACTCACTACAGAGGTTTGGACAGAACCGTCAGGGATTCAGGTCAGTAAAGATTTCTGGACAGGAATTTGGCTGGGCACACCAGACTGGACAGCAAGGCGCTCTGGTCTGCAATCAGCAAGGGGCTCTGGTCACCGCACGGTGGGACTGGACTGGATCTGCTCTGGTTCTGGTTCACAACTATCTGGTCACTGAACGGCTCTACTGGGTTGGATCTTTGGATTCTGGCAATAATTCTTAGCAGGAAAGCAGCTACAGCACAGCCAGGCTGTTCTTTGGTTCCCCTTAGAGGTCTGGGGTAAAATCTGGTTTCTAGATTTTTAAAGGCCAAGCTGAAAATGGTTCAGCTTTGGAAATGGGCCTTTCTGCTTTCAAAGTTCTGGAGTCTGGAGTCTGGAATATGGATTTCTTCCAAAATGCTCCGCCAGCAATTGGTTGGTGGGTGAATGTGTGTGTGTCTTTGTGAGCCCTCAGCTGTCTCTATTTATGCATTTATTAAAGGGGTGGGTATGCTGAATTATCCTAAGTGCACCCCGTAGGTATTCTATTGGGTAGGGTCTTTCCTCTCCCTTGATTGGAGAAGAAAACAGAGTGTCATCATGACGATGTGGTTTATGAGGCAAGAAAACCCTCCCCTTTGTTTTTGCACATGAAATCTACTTTTCATATAATACATATTTACAATTTTACAAACTTGATAGCAATAGCATATCTAGACCACATATTTTGCGGAGCAAGTATTCATCCAAGCCCCATCTCGGTTGGATCTTGAGTATGAATTTGACAAATTGTCGCACTTTTTGTCCGGGATATAATATCTATTTTGTCCAAACTTGGTACACATGTGCGCATTGCGTAGGGGCATAAGTGTGTGAAGTTTCATATTTCTGACATCAATGCATTTGCTATAAAACCACAATTTCTGACACCTCTTAAAATGTGCACCCAAAATTTAGATTCAGAAGACTGGGGTT
Organism: Ambystoma mexicanum; assembly: GCF_040938575.1. Lineage (NCBI taxonomy): Eukaryota > Metazoa > Chordata > Amphibia > Caudata > Ambystomatidae > Ambystoma > Ambystoma mexicanum. The sequence goes on from NC_090926.1 coordinate 681,616,340, forward strand.
TCAATATTTTTAACAATTGTCCACAATAAATTATCAGTCTTATTAGAAATCAGATTTTCGTCCATTTGTGAATCAACAAAAATGTCTAGCTCCACCTCCAAGGTTTCTTGTAGCTCAAGAGCAATCCCCGCCTTCTTCCTTCTGGCAGAGAGCACTGTTGACACTTTAATCTGCATACCCTTTCAGCCCAGGAAGGTCCTTTGTCTCTCCCAGGAGCAGCAGCCCAAATCTCCTCCCCTCTTTATCAACACCTGAATGTGATTTCCTGGCCTTTTGGTGGGAAGCAGAAGGGAGGTGTATTTCCCAGTCGCGGTAGTTTCTTTGTAGTTTTGGCTGAATCAGGCTTGCTTTAAAAGTACATTTGTTACAATTTTAAAACAAACATCTAGAACACTGATTCTAGGCTCTAAACCATGAAGTTTAAATAGTGACAACCTAGTTTGCTCTTGATAACAAGTCACTTAGATTTGAGACATTAGATCTTAATGGTACAACTTTACAGTTTTAAAACAGGCTTTTGAAACAGTCAAAGGCGGCCGGCTGCTGGTGCTGCGCCCAGATTTTTGACAGCTTTCCCAGGCAGGCAAACTGGCTGTGGATGTTTTTGTGACCAATACAACTTTCCTTGATATTGCAAATGCACAATAATTCCTTGTATTCCATGGCATTGGAAACCCCACAAGAAGATTGGATATTTGTGGGTGTTTGGGACCAGCATTCTGTATTTTTTAGCAACCAAGAAAAGATTTAAAAGCAGATTTCGGATTTCTTTCAGCAAGCACTGCTTTTCATCTGTGCTCCATTTTTACATGTTGGACATCCCCAATGACATGTTTCAGAGTGGCTCCTTCCATCACTGACAACAGGCAAAGTAGATTTGGCAGCCATTTGTTGTGCTTGGTTGAGCGAAATTTCCTGAAGTTTTGGGGCGCATGGGATTTTCGCTGCCATTTTGCTGATTCTGGTGCCACCAGCACACATTGATGCCACAGGGCGGAGCCTAGTGGGTTAAAACATCCCACAAAGGCCTCCTCGCGATTTGACTTTGGACCGCCCGTCAAGGGGAAGTCGCGAGATTGGGGTGTTCAGTTTTCTTCTTTCTGGTCCAAATGGAAGAAACTTTTGCTGCTTCTCCCATCAGTGGTGGATCGACAGGTTCTCCTCACCAGTTTCAGATGGAAGTGTATGGAGCGATACCCCGGGTCCCTCGGATCTTTCCTCCTGGTCCCCGATTGGTTTTAGGATCCATGGTTTTAGTCCTAGGATGACAAAACAGAGCATATTTGTAGAGATTTCCCCACCACTATTCATGTAGTGGGGCAGATACATACATTTTGACACATAAGGACAATTTTGTTCTATTTGCAACTATCACTAATTATAACAGATGCAATAGTTTTATAGTTGCAATTCTAGAGAGCTGGAATGTCCCCCTCTGGGTTTCCAGATGCATTCTATAGTTGCAGCACAGTGTGCCTGGGATGGCAACACTTCAGTTGGTTGATGTGGACCCACTTATCTTTCCCCTCTGCCAAACTGCCTTTGGGGATACAGATTTTGTAGGTCACTGGTGAGATTTTGTCTACAATTTCAAAGGGGCCCCTCCAGCTAGGCAGAACTTTGCGCTGATTGGCCTGGTTCCCTTGGAAACTGTATAAGTAGACCCGGTTTCCTACTTGGTATTCTTTTCTAGTAGTCTTTAGGTCATAGTGGGTCTTCATACTGTCTGCAGATCTTTCTAGATTTTGCTGAGCATAGGCAAAAGCATGTTGAAGGTGTTTCCTAAGATTTCCAACATACTCATGAGTTGTGGAAGCATTTATCAATGTCTGCTCTTGGGTTCTGTAGAGCAGATGCTGGGGAAGCACCATCCCTCGTCCAGTCATCAGCTCAAACAGTGACATTTTTGTTGCAGAACAAAGGGTAGATCTGATGGCCATCAGGACAAGAGGTAATCGAATATCCCAATTTAGCCCAGAATCTGCCACAAATTTTTTTAATTTGCTCACAATTGTCTTGTTGTATCTCTCCACTGCATCACTAAAGGCTGCCAGTAGGCAATGTATAGTTTCCTTTTGACCCCAAGTATCTCCCACATCTTTGTCGTCACTTTGCTAGGTCTGACTCAATCCTTAGGGGTAGTCCAAAACGCGAGAAGATGTGGTTGATCATCAGGGCAGCTGCTGTTTCTGCCTTGCAATTTGGGGCCGGGAGACATTCCACCCATTTAGTGAACAAGCATGTCATGGTAAACATGTACTTCTTCCCCCTAGAGGAGCGAATCACGGGGTCGATAAAATTGACTTGTAAATCTGACCAAGGCAGTGTCATCCCCCTCTTTTGGAGAGGCGCACGATACCTGTGACCCCTGGATCTGAGCCAGTCCTTGGTCAATGTAGGGAAGAGGCCTTCGGGAAGTATGGACCAGTTTGTTGAGCTCCCTAAGGTCGGTGCAGAATCTCCACTGGCCGTTTGGCTTCAAAATCCCCAGCACTGGATTTTTGAAGGTGCTGTGGACTGGACGGATTATCCCACGGGACTCAAGGTTCTTAATTATTTCGGTAAGGGACTCCATTGATGGTAGAGGCAAGTGATTTTGCTTCACAAACACTGGAGTCATGCCAGGGTCCGTGTGAATTGTTGTTGTGTGGATGTCGGTGCGACCACAGTCATATGAGTCCACCACAAAGAGATCTTGAAAATCTAAGAAAACTTGTTTGAAATGTTTTTTTTTGCTCCAGAGACTCACAGGCATCAGCTAGGTTGACTCTCTCTTCAATCATCTGCCTGAAGCCTGGAAAGACTTCCGGTTTTGCTATTTCAGCAACCTCCTCCAGCTGGGTGGAGAAGTCCCTGGTCAAAGTGCTGATTTGGACTGGTGGCTTCAGGTAGGGAAGGCAGTCCTCGCGGACGTGGAATATCACCTCATCCCTCCTGAAGTCACAGGTCACATCTTCCTTACCATAAGGGCAGGAAGTGTACACCAGGAAATTCCCCCCCCTGTCTGGTGTTGTTTCATCGTCGCTATCACTGTCAAAACAGTCCTAGGGGATTGGTCCTAACAGTTCATTACCTAAATCTATGGAAAAATGTTGGTCATCAACTGCCATTCCAATAATGGTGCCTGCGGCTAGAGTGATACTCTTTAAGTCGCTGTTATCCACCGCTATTAGAATTGTGTTGTGTTCTATATTGACTAGTGGTGTTGGGTTTACCCAAAACCCTTGCTGTTGGAAATAAGCATTAAGATGAATAAAGGCGTAAGGGTTTTTCAGTTTCTGTCCTCTTTTAACTTTCACTTCCAGTGAGAATTGTCGGGTCCTTTCTGGATTGTGACTTCCTCTCCAATCTGAATTTCAACTGCATAATGCAGCAGCTGAGCTGACCTAAATGCTTTCTTTGGGTCATCAAAGCCCATGGGATTACCTGCTAATCGGGACCAAGCTTTGAAGTTTATTAGGTCTAAACTAATGGCAAAGTGATTGAGAATGTCACTGCCTAAGTAAAAGGCAGCAGGGACATCTCGCACGACCCAACAATTATGGACTATGCTCTTGTTGCCTATGGAAAGTTTGAGGATACACCTGCTAGACAGGAGATGTTTGGAATTGGGTGGTTCCAGGTCCATTTCTCATTTGTCTACCAGTTTAAATGTGGGAATGGCTGGATCTTTTGGGAGTTTGCGTAACATGGCTTCGCTGATGAACCTCTTACCGTTGTTCACACACACTCTGGCGAGAACAGAGTCCTTCCCTTCATGGAACTGAATAGGGATGAACAACTGCTCTCCAATTTTCTGAATATCAGCCAGGCTTTGAGCTGATTTTTCATCTTTCTGGACGATAGGAGCGGGATTTTCTGATTGTGAATTTGTAAAGAATTTCAGAGTGTTTCCTTCCAGTGTGGAATGCCACCTTAAACTGGAAGGAAGGTTGATTTTCAGAAATAGAGAGGACCCCCCATCACCAGTTTGTTGTCCTACTGCTATTATTGTCACGTCTGGGATTTGGTTGTTCTGGAAGTGAAATTCTATTTGGTCAGGTTTTTGTTCAACCATGTGGCATGCGCCATTTAAACTAACATGGTTGACACTCTGTTTTAATTTTATTGGTCGGCTAGTCTGGGTCCAGAGGACCTTGTTTACACAATCAATTACGGGAGACAACCTTCGCAGGATGTCATTCCCTAGTAAACAAGGGGAGTCCTCTGGAGTCACAACTATGACCAGGTGCTTCATATTGTGTCACCCAATTTTAATGTCCAAATCTGCAGTCCCCTCGACTGGAATTTCCTTCCCGTCGAAGTTCTGAAGTTGTCCAGTAAGAGGGGTGAGAGCAATTTGGTATTTCTCCCCCCTTCCCGAATTCAGTTGATCAAAGGCCCTTTTTGACAGAAGGGTAGCTTGGGATCCAGTGTCCACCAGTGCCAAAATTGTACACTGCCCCTGTATTTGGACCGGGACAAAGAATCTTCCCTCCTTCTCCTCAAGGGGGCAAAGATAATGTAATTTTTTTTTACAACTGGTGGGTTAGTTTCTTGGTTTTGGACACTGACCCTCATTATAACCCTGGCCGTAAGTAACGGTCATTACCGGCATGGCGCAATTAACATGCCCGTGCTCGCCACATACCGCTAAAAGCGGCACATTACGACATCTCGGGCACGAGCATTGCGCCATGCCGGTAATGTAATCACTGCCATGCTGGTAAAGTCCTAGAAACACCACTTACCGGCATCGTATGCTGTGCAAATAGCACGTCCGCCACCCTAGCTATCGATATTAGCGGTTAACGCTAATAGCGGTGACCGCAAATAGCGCGAACCGCAATTAGCGGTGACCACAAGTAAGCGGATCCGGAAGTTGCGTCACCGCACAGGAACGGGAAAGAGCACGGCGGCCATCTTTAAAAACACAATCCATTGCCATCCTCTTCAACCAGTTGACACCTGACCCCCACAACCTCCACAAACCTTCTCCCACACCCATCAATCATCAGAATGCCTAAAGCTCTGAAAGAAAACAGAGATCGGCTGTGGCAGGAGCACTTTTCTAGGGAGGAGCTAAATATGTTGGCTGAAACCCTACAAGAGCATGCCGATGTAGTATTCTCAACATAGATGAACAGACCGGCGATCATGAGGAAGAAGGCCATATGGGCCATGGCAGCCCAGAGGGTCAGTCCAGTTGGCACAACACCCCGAAATGCGACAGTGCAGAAAAAGGTGGGACAATCTACGTCTACGCGTCAGGAGTATACTGGCATCAAATAGAAATCTGGGGATGGCAACTGGCGGAGGAGCTGATTCGCCCATCAAAATGCAGCCGTGGGAGGAGATATATGCCGCAACCATAGGCACAGAAAGCATAGAGGGTGTCGGAGATATGGAGAGAGGAGACCCGACATCAGGCGACGCAGGTAGATGCCTTAAATCAAGCCATGCAAAACTCACTCAAGACCAGATTTTTGGGGAGTGCAATGATGCCTAACAGGGTCAACATGACACATTAGCAGAAGACTGCCTACAGGCAGTGCTGACCTCCACCTTGTACACATGCATTATGCACACCCTTTCTGTAGCCACCCACATGCCTCCATGCCTCTACCACCTAAGTGGGAGACAACCTGTATGTCACTACCTCCAATGTGCATCATCTAGTAATCAAAATGAATGCAGCCATCTCAATGCCTGCTCAATGTCCGCAGACCCATCACTAACCCTTTCCCTCCTTTGGTCTACCACAGGCTCTAGTTCGGACAGTGCCGACGAAGACACTGGCACTACACCTGCCAACAAGGCCAGGTCCGAAGACCCAAAACACCGTCCCTCCACCTCTGGTGCAAAAATCAAACCCCCACAGCAACCAAAATCAACAAGCACATCACAGTCCACGGCACTGATGTGCAGCAAGTCAGGCACTATGGCACCACTAATGACAACCATCTGCCCAGTGGTATCTACTGAAGGCACTGAGTCTGCAGGAAGCAGTACGATTGGGGAGACTGCTGCCACTGTTGCCAGTTCAGACAATGAAGAAGGGGATGTTGATGTTGTTGTGGGTCCTCCCATTCCCCCCTTCATTCCCCCTACCTGTCTCCATGCAGCCAGCATGACGATGGCACACAGGAGCAATCTCCTGATGACTCATGGCCCGCACTCCATGCCAGGTGGCAGATGTCCAGGAGGGGAGCAGCTCAATGTACATGCCAGTAGCAGCATCCACAGGCCAAATAACACAGAACCCGATGCATGAAATCATCACGCGGCAAGAACAACTGTCCTCCCTCTTGACACAGCATGTGGCAGAATGTGCCAGCGCAAGGGGGGAAATGCACGATTGTGCAGAAACTGTAAAGGCAGCCATAGAATTCACCTCCAAGGATATTTGTACTGAACTAGCTGCGGTGCGGTGCGGCACGTACTCTCGGAGCTTGTTCAAACTATGAGGGACATGCGTCCTTGTGAGCAGCCCAGTTCCTCCTCGGCTGCCAGTTCTACCCGAACCAGCCCCGTCCGCAGATTGGGCAGGAACCTGTGGTGTACAGACAGGGGTGCACCAGGTGCCGAAAGAGGGGGGTGCCAATAGAGGCCGCCCTGTGGAACAATCCCACATGATGCACTTGAGCACAGGCATCCACAACATGTTTTTGGGAGTTGAGGGGGGAGGGGGGAGTGGGTGTTTTGGGGTGTTGAGGGAGGAGGGGGGAGTGGGTGTGTTGGGGAGTTGGGGGGAGGGAGGTGTGTTGGGGAGTTGAGGGGGGAGGGGGCAGTGGGTGTGTTGGGGAGTTGATTTCAATACACTTTTTGGTTATGCACAAATCACATGTGTGGACATTGTTCATTGCGTATGTGTCCTTTATTGTTGAACAGTCCACAGTGTGCATGTCCCAGACACACCCACTGCCCCAAGTGCCATCACCATGTGACAAGCCCCATCCATGTGTGCTAGAAGCATTGGTTAATCAGAGTCTGACGCATGGCACGTCACTCCTGTGCATCGCTTCCTCCCTGAGGTACTGCACCATCCCCACCCTCCTCATCCTCTTCGTCAGGTGGTTGAAGTTCAGCGTCAGGGGGCAGGGGCACATTCCGTCTGATGCACATATTGTGTAGCATTACACATGCCATGACGATCTTTGCAGTCTTCTCATGACGGTACTGGAGTGCCCCACCAGACCTGCTGAGGCACCGAAACCGTGCCTTCAAGAGGCCAAATGTCTGCTGAATCACCACACGGGTTCGTGTATGTGCACGATTATAGTCCTCCTTGTGCTGGTTTTGTGGGTTCCGGACTGGGGTAAGGAGCCATCTCTTCAGGGGATAGCCTGCATCACCTGTATCTGGGCAACAATGTACATGTTAGTCATAACATCAGATTTTACCTCATCAAGTGACACCATGGCATGCATTCCTCTCTTACTTTGAATCCCATTTCAATGCCTGAATGGAGTCACACGATGTGACTGCTATATGTGTATTCTCTTATAGACTGTTTTGCATGCCATCAACTAATGTGCGTAGGGGGGTCCAGTACCTTGTGTGTGCCCATGCACTGTGTTAGTCCACAATGGTTGTTCTGGTGATCTGGCAGATGTCCAGTGATATCAATGCTTTCATCCTGGCACCATTGCTGTCAGCCTCATGATGATATCTCTGAGCAATTCAGTAGGTGTTATGCTATTTAGGTGGGCCTCTGTGTCACTGTAGTGGTGTATTGATGTTTTTTACCGTCATGTGACTCCTTTTTACACAGTGATGGGGGACAGGCCTTTCAGTAGATGGTGTTTGGTGCTGTGTATTGGCTGAAGTCATTGCATGTAGCTGCATTTCGTTGAGGGTGGATGCGGTCTGATTTGGTATAGTGGACATGCAGATGGCTGTGGAATGGTTGGGACACAGCTTCATTCACATGGTAGGGGTGCTTACATCTCGCATTATGTGGTCAGGTGTGAGCTCAAGTCTGGCCTGCTTTGGGGTATGAGCTTGCACCATTCCCTCTGGTTCTCATTCCCTCTGGTACTCACAGACAGGTAGAGTATGCGTCCCCCCCTACCACCCAATATCAGCCAGGTAGAGTATGCATCTCTGCCCCCCCCAATATCAGCCAGGTAGAGTATGCATCTCTCCCCCCCCCAATATCAGCCAGGTAGAGTATGCATCTCCCCCCCCCAATATCATCCAGGTAGAGTATGCATCTCTCCCCCCCAATATCAGCCAGGTAGAGTATGCATCTGTACCTCAATCACCTACACACTTCACATTACCATGGCCATGACATGCGACTCACCGAGTAGCCAGGATCTCTGCCCTGCATGTCACTACATGTAGCGTGGTATTGTGGAGTTCCGCAGGACCATTGAATCATGGGTTGATCCGGGGAATCGGGCACAACAATGTGTGATGATCCTGTTCGAGTCACAAAGCATTTGCACGTTGATTGAGTGGTATAGCTTACGGTTGCGGTACGCTACCTCAATGGCATGTGGGACCACCAATTCCACATGGGTGCAGTGGATGGCACCAATGCAACCAGCTATGCCGGCCAGTGCATGGAAACCAACTTTGGTGTTTGAGATCTCCTGGGCAGACTGTGGTAAAGTAATGTGATCGTCTGTGTGCTTGAGGAGGGCATCAAGCACTTGGTTCAGCTACGTGAGAATAATGGTTGTGAAATGCCATGCAAGTGCCCCACTGTGTGCTGATAGGTGCCTGTGGCAAGGAAGTGGAGCACGGACACTATCTTCAGTAGGGGGGGGTGGTGGTGCATGTTTCAATCATGCTGACAATGTCATCGTGTATCTTGTCCACTATGGTGGTGATGGTGTCCCGGTCCAAACGGTACAGGGTGTGGATCTGCTCAGCAGTGAGGTTGAATGGACTGGCTCTGATGCGTGGGATTGGGGGCTGCCTGTGTGGTGGCACTGGCTGTGCTGGTAGGGCTTGCTGGCACTGCTTTGTCCTCCTTCTCCTCCTACGTCTCCTCTGTGCTGCCTGTTGTGCTTGTTGTTGTTGTTGTTGTGGCACTTCCATTGCAATCAGGTCCTCCAGCCCCAACATTGCTAGTCCTATTGGGATCATGCAAAGTGTGACTGGGTGTGGGAAGGGGTGGGGTGTGCTCCTTTTGTGCTTGGCCAGTCTGTATTTCCTCCACCTGTGCTGATTATGTGCACCTATGTAACTTTGGAATACTGCACATGGCCGTTTACGGTTGGTCCGCAACGGCGGTATTAGCACCATGGCGGTATGGTACTTTACAGCCTTCACAAGGACGTTAAGAGCATGTCCGCTTGACTCGTACTCATCCCCATTTTGCACCATGCCGGTATTTACGGCGTGGGAGGTCGCGAGTTAGCGGCACCGTTGATTACGGTGCCGCTGATAGCACTATCTCGGTTCATAATCGGCCCTAGCGGTAAGGGATGCCGGTAATCCTTTATCGGCATCGTTTTTCACTTAATGCCAAGGTCCTAATGAGGCCCACTGACAGGAAGGTGATTTGGGCAGGATTCTGTTTGGAGTCTTGGAAATCTGAAAGAAAAAGGTGGCAGCTAGATATGGGGGAAGTTTTGGGTTCCCCTGGTTCTGGTTCTGGGCTACCACCCCCCTTTTCAGAGGCAGTCACCAGGATGGGTTTGAACCAGGGGATTTTCATGCTGATGATTCTGGGATTGATGATGGGCGGTGCTAAAACAGTCCCCACATCTACCCAGTCTGGATTTTGATCCTTTGGGACCCATTTTTCTTTGGGAGCAGTCCCCCATCTCTGAAGGAGAAGATCCTTTCCCCAGAATCCTCTGAGGATTCCTCTCCTTCAAACTGGAAGATTTGTACCTCCTCCTCAAAATGGGTCTTTTTGGGCTCTTTATTTCTCCTGTCCCCCCACCCCCCTCTGCTCCTTGGGTTGCAGACTTTCAGGGGCAGGAGATTTTGGTCCCAGTTCCTGGCTTTCCAGGGGCTTTTTACAAGTGGGGAAGGAAGCTTCCTCCAAGGCTTTACACCCCCCTTCCCCTTGTGCCTCCTCCCTGGGAAGCGGTGGGTTGTCGGGGTTCTTCCCCTGTCATTGCTCTGGAGCATTCTGCGCCATCATGCTCATCTGAGGGTTCTGTTGAGCCCTCAGCATGCGAACCAGATCTTGTGCCATGTTTTGGACCTGTCGCTCTAATTGGGACGCCTGGTCTGGCTAAGGAAATTGGGGAAAGAAGGATGGATTGTTTTGGGGGTTGAAGTTTTGCGGATACCTTGGGAAGAAATTCTGTTCAGTATTTGGGGGATTACTGCCCTCCTGGGTAAAGTGAGGAGGGAATTTCCCTGGGTTAGCTGCTGTTTGGTTGGATCCCCCCCCCCTTGGGCTGGAGGAGTCCACACATAACCCAGGATGGGTCTATTCCCCTTGTAGCGGGGCTTATGTAATCAGGAGAGTTAGGGGTCCCATTGCCGGGGTTGCCTCCCTGGCTCCCTGTTTGTGATTGGCCCGAGGGCCTTCTGGGTTTGGGGTTGTTTTGATTCTGTGCGGGCAGGTTTTTAGGCCCCCCATCTCCAAATCTAAAATGGGGGCAACCTTTACCTCCTCCACTTTAGCAACAGCAGGGGTGTTGGTTGTTTTGGGGCTTTTTGGATTATTTTTGTTTTCCACTGGCTTTTGCACCTCATAAATGTGTGTGGCTTGTTCAATGACCCAGTCTAGTGATCTTTTCTCGTGAAAGTCTCTCACTAGCTGGGTAATGATGTACTTGGGGAGAGTGTAGAAGAAAGTATTCACAAACTCTTTGCTGTCAGTGCGCACCCTTCTGGTGGTCTGCACAAAGGCACGCTTTGATTCTTGAACAAATTCTTGTGGGGCTTGATCTTCCCCTCATTGCAAGTTGTAGGCTGCCTTGTGAGCCTCCTGAGGATTCCTGTGCACAGAAAAATGTTTCAAGATGGCCGCCCTATAGGTGGACCATCTAGAATGATTCTGATCCTCCAGCCCCACAAAGAAGTTGGAGTACTTGGGAGAGAATGTCCATTTCACATATTGAATACAGCTTTGGTTGTCCTTCAAATGGAAAGTCTCCATCATTTGTTCAAAGAGCTCAAGGTGCTCCCAAACCGAATATTTTGCGTTCTTATGATAGGGTGTGATGACGCTCCTAATGGCCTTTATTTGTTTTAGGGGATCCTTGAGCAAGGCTCTTTTTACCTTGTTGGCTTTTTTGGTTCGGGTGACCCTGGTCCACTCCTCCTCTGACTCAGTGGCACTGCTACCAGAGGTGCCTGTCTGGTCTTCTAGGCTCTCCCGGATTCTGCGAGCTTGGGAATGGTTGGCAGAATGTGGGGGCCTAGCTTCTTGAGTCCTGTGGCGCTCAGAGGAGTCTTCTGATTCCTCCTTGCTCCCATGATTTGATTGTGGAATTGGATAAAATGAGGAGCCTGTGATTGTTATCATTAGAGAATCATAAGACCCATTATTAGAGAATCATTAGAATCACCATTACCCAATCATTACTCTTTTGCTAAGGAATCATTCCATTATTGCATTCTTTTTAGTTCTGATTAGTACATTATTGAAGTAGACACTATCCATTATTAGACTGTCACCTTTGTATGCATTTGCAATTTGCTTTTAGAATGATACGGTATGCATATAGTGCTTGCCATTTAGGAAAAAAACATGCTGTCACTTTGCACTTTGCCATTTGCAATAGAATGACACTTGCACATATTTGAAGTGCTATGTAGTGCTTTAGAGACACAGTATATTTGCACCATGATTTGCTATGCATTTATGTTTGCATTAGAAACAGCGCTTAGGCTGAGAGAAATGCATTGCTTGCACTACACACACAGGCATATTTGAAATGACATGAAAATCCATTCAGATTGTTATGCTTTATGGTTACACATTTAGAGAATGTCATGTATGTATGTATGTTGAGTATGTATTAAGAATGAGTTTTGCATTTTGTTAGCGCTTGCATTGTGAGAATAGCGCAAACGCTAGGAAGCATTTAACACAAGGCCTGAGCCATTTCTCATGGAGACACAGAAGTACTGGGCCCAGTGCGGAGAATTATTATGAATTATGGAATTTGTAAACATTTGCTTGGCAGGCACACAGATAAAGAGAAGGGAAGCTTACCAGCTTGGCTGGTGTGCTTCGCGGAGACTGCGAACGTGGGGGCTGCTCCATGAGCACGATGGAGAGATGGGAGAAGGTGCTTTTGCATGAGAGAGACGGGCCCCAAAAAGAGCATTTTATAATGAAGAGATGCCTACAGTTGAGAGAATGGGGTATGAATGGGGAAATAGATGGTGTTTTTCGCACCAGACACAGAATGGCCATGAAAGAAAGATATGATGTTCAGATGTCACGCTGACAGCACACAAAGTGACAGGACATGCCGTGCAAGGAACACGCAAACACAGACAGGCAGGCATTGCTGTATGCTGACACAGAGAGAGACATTCTTAGTAGAGTAATCATGGAGAGATATGTGCGTCATTGGGGACTATAACCAAGGAAGAGTGGAGAGCACGTGAGGGAAGTTGTTTGCTGGAACTAGTTTGAGGGAGTTGTTAAGGAGTTGCCAGAGAGTTGGAGAGAACCACAGAGGGAGTTGCTGAGAGGTTGCTGGTTGTTGGCTTGAGATGGTGATAAGGCTCTGATGAGATCGAGAGCTTGGCAGTTGGCAGTTACCAGATCTTGAGGCCTGCCACTGACAGAGGAGAGGCCTGGCAAAGACAGAGCTGGAAACACATGCAGAATGGGAAGTATGGTTTTGGCCTAGGCTAAACTGATGGATTAGAACACACACACACACACACACACACACACTCACACAAATAGATTTGGGTGAAGGGGAAAACCAGACAGGGTATTGTCTAGAGTGAGAGTGTGAAGATGGTGTGGATTGGTGTGAATTGATTTGCCCATGAAGGTGATGGATGATTGGCGCTTGCATTAGATTGCATTAGAACCACACACTTGCAGCACAAGCTTGCATTAGAAACCTAAAAGGCTTATAGTCACTGCATGGTAGCTTTGCACCAGAAGTATAAAAGGTGCAAATTAGACATAGCATTAGAACTGCCTGCATTGTTATGCATTATGCTCATCTGTGTGATCATAAATAAATGTATCCCATTGTTATAAATTGAATCGATTTCTTGTGTCTTGTGTCTTATGTTATTTGTTATTCTGTTGCCAGTAGTAATCTAGGAGTAAACACAGTGCACATAGGGCCTGATACGAATGCAGCCAAGGGGGGGGGGGGTATAGTGATCCATAACCCCCTAGGAGGTTGTCAAAGATTGTCTGAGACCGGAGCGTGCTTGCCCACGGGGGGGCAACACGATGGTTAGGGATTTTGTTTTTTCAGACTGACATGATGAGTACCCCCCCCCCCACTGTCCTAGCTGGGAAGGGATTTTCAGGATGCCCTTAGTGGGCCTACTCTCATGGAGTTCCCCACTAAATTTTACCATCTGGTCTCTGGGTAAATGGTATTTTTGAGGATCCATTTCTCTGACCCTCCCCTCATTGGAGTCTCCCTGATCAGAGAATATGGCCCTAGCACTTGGGAACCCATACCCAGATGCCCGCCCATCCATTCCTGGGAGGTGCTGATCTATGAGCCCCATATTCCTCAATGGATTGAAGTCTGCCATCCCCGTGGCCCTTGGCTCATGTACGTCAGTGGACATGGGGGTGGCAGAGTCCATGCGGTTGAAGAGATGAAAGCCTCTGGTACTTGGGTTCCTGAGGTTATGCTCAGGTGTTTCCCTTTCCCAGCGGATACCATCTCTCTCAGCCCCTGCTCCCTGTTGCCATGCAAGAACGTGACTTTTCTGTTCCTCTATCAATGCCTTGCTAGTCTCTATCAGTTGATCTTGAATGCTACCTGTCTGTGGAGCCTATCATTTTACTCACAGAGAGCCACATTGTCTCTCTGTGCTTCCTGTGCCATTTTAGAGTACTGGGCCAATTTTTGCTGCAGGAGGCTTACCTCCTGAGTCCTGTCCTTAATGGCCTGGTCACTCTTTGCCAGAGCATCTTCCATCCTCCTGGAGTGCTCTAACAGTTTTGTATGATCTATTTGGAGCTCACCCAGTCCCTGCAGGGCCAGGTGATTTTCTCCCATCTTATCTATTAAATAACTGACCTCCTGGCCTAAAGTGTTCCTTTCCTGAATGAGAGTAGCCCTCTGTGCAGCCAGGTCGTCCCTTTGTTTTTGGAGTGCACCAGCTTTCTGGTGCTCCTCATCAAATTCTGTCTGGTTTTCAAGGTCTTTCAGGATTAATTTATTATTCTCTTCTTTTTCTTGGTCTAGGCGGTTTTGCAGGGTGACTACCTGCTCTGTGCATGCTCTATTGAAATGTATTTGCTGTGCCAGCTTTTTCTGGCTCTGTAGAAGAGAGTCCAAACTTTCTTGGCACTCTTTCTGCACCGCCAGCACTTTGGTATCCTGCTCTCACCTTCTCCTGCTGCAGGATATCCATATCTTCTTTTATTTTTATCAGGTACTGCCTGGTTTCATTTTCTGATTCATGGCTCTTTTGTAGCCTTTGCTCTGCAGAGTAAAGATCAGTTTGTGCCTTTTCTAATAATTGTAGTTGCTTGTTTGCCAGATCTAGGTTCTCAGCATATTTGTCCTGTATTGCTCCAATGTGGAGGTATAGACATGCCACTATTTTGGCAATCTTACTTTGCTCTTCTTTTACCTTAGGGGCCATATACAGTTCACTCAGTGCCAAATGTAATGGACCCTGGTCCTGCCATTTATTTAATCATGTTGCAGTGGTCTGTTCCTTAATTCCCTACAACCAAACATTCTGATCCTGTTCTGTCCATTCACCCCTGACAAATAATTTGTGCAGCAAGTGTTCTTTTGCCATATTGATTTCTATCAAGGTCACCATTCCGGAAATATTAATTTCCTTTCTGACTTACAGGAGTTATTTTATTTTTACAAAACAAACTAAGTTCCTTAGAGTGTTCCTATTGAGGGGGGCCTTTCACAGTGTAGCACAGCGTGGTAGCCCAACAGGGTTTATGTACCCCGTAATTAGTACGCTGTATTAAACTGTCACAAGTGGTATGTCTAATTCAAAAATCCCGGCATCGAGCCCCCAATCTTGTAAGTGATTTCAACCCGGCACTTCACCTAAGTCAATGCCTAGTGTGTGATGTACAGCTGAAACCCTTAATTAATTATTTGTGTCTATAAGTTCTTTTATATCTGAACGATATACCACTTATATCACGCCCCTCTCTTTGAATCCCCCGGTCACACTGAACCAGGTAGCAGGCTGGTTTGCAAAGTTAAAATATTTATTTTACGTACTGCACAATATAATCAAACTATTGTAATGGTTATACAATGATCACCAATGGGGTGATGTCACACTACACAATCTCTTTAATCATAAGGAGTAATGATGGGAAAAATAATGCAGCACAGAAAATATTTTTGTGTGTGTTCAATCAAATGGAAATGTGATTACTATTTCCCCCTGCACACTCTTCAATCCCCCCAATGTGCAATATGAAGAAACAGAAGGAGAGAGAACAGGTTTCAGGAATGCTGAATTAAACAAAATAGTAGCAATCCCAATTTCCCCCAGCATACACCAGAGAAGAACAGAATTGATTGGCAAACTTGTCAAAATGGTTTGAACGTTGGCTTGAATTAAATGGTGAAAGCACTAAAAATGGATTTAATTCACTAAACTTGCTTAAATACTAATGGGAGCCACTTTGTATGGTTTCAGACAAACACTAGCAATGATTTGAGAAAACTAGCAGGTTGAAAACCTAATTTTAAGGTCAGGTGCAATGAAAATCTATTTCACACCTTATAGATTTGAGCCAAATGAAAAATCTGCGGCAACCTTTTCCACGCACGAAACTATAAGGAGTTGGGATGCGGTTTTGGGTTCTTTAGAAAGCTTAGGATGTAAACGGTGAAGAAGTTATGAACGTTTTTGTAGAGATCATTTTTTTCAGAAAGAGGCAACATTGCAAAACAAGAATGCGCTTTTAAAATTACAAACAAGGTTTCTTTACACTAGGGGTAGACTATGAAGATGCAAACTACACGACAGCACAGCCACCAGCCCAGGATATCTCTGGGTGGTTTTGCCTGCCGAGTTGCTCCCCTTCTTCAGAAAATATATCAGTGCAAAGATGATTTTAACACTACTAGTACAGAAGATAATAGGGATGAGATGGAGAGTGCGAGTGCAGGCAGTTCAAAATACTCTAACAATGAAGTTCAGGATAGAATAAAGAATGGGTTTGGATATGGATGACTTTTGGACAGTACATATGCTAGTGACAGTCCTATAATGAAGATACTCACTACAGAGGTTTGGACAGAACCGTCAGGGATTCAGGTCAGTAAAGATTTCTGGACAGGAATTTGGCTGGGCACACCGGACTGGACAGCAAGGCGCTCTGGTCTGCAATCAGCAAGGGGCTCTGGTCACCGCACGGTGGGACTGGACTGGATCTGCTCTGGTTCTGGTTCACAACTATCTGGTCACTGAACGGCTCTACTGGGTTGGATCTTTGGATTCTGGCAATAATTCTTAGCAGGAAAGTAGCTACAGCACAGCCAGGCTGTTCTTTGGTTCCCCTTAGAGGTCTGGGGTAAAATCTGGTTTCTAGATTTTTAAAGGCCAAGCTGAAAATGGTTCAGCTTTGGAAATGGGCCTTTCTGCTTTCAAAGTTCTGGAGTCTGGAGTCTGGAATATGGATTTCTTGCAAAATGCTCCGCCAGCAATTGGTTGGTGGGTGAATGTGTGTGTGTCTTTGTGAGCCCTCAGCTGTCTCTATTTATGCATTTATTAAAGGGGTGGGTATGCTGAATTATCCTAAGTGCACCCCATAGGTATTCTATTGGGTAGGGTCTTTCCTCTCCCTTGATTGGAGAAGAAAACAGAGTGTCATCATGACGATGTGGTTTATGAGGCAAGAAAACCCTCCCCTTTGTTTTTGCACATGAAATCTACTTTTCATATAATACATATTTACAATTTTACAAACTTGATAGCAATAGCATATCTAGACCACATATTTTGTGGAGCAAGTATTCATCCAAGCCCCATCTCGGTTGGATCTTGAGTATGGATTTGACAAATTGTCGCACTTTTTGTCCGGGATATAATATCTATTTTGTCCAAACTTGGTACACATGTGCGCATTGCGTAGGGGCATAAGTGTGTGAAGTTTCATATTTCTGACATCAATGCATTTGCTATAAAACCACAATTTCTGACACCTCTTAAAATGTGCACCCAAAATTTAGATTCAGAAGACTGGGGTTTCAATATTTTTAACAATTGTCCACAATAAATTATCAGTCTTATTAGAAATCAGATTTTCGTCCATTTGTGAATCAACAAAAATGTCTAGCTCCACCTCCAAGGTTTCTTGTAGCTCAAGAGCAATCCCCGCCTTCTTCCTTCTGGCAGAGAGCACTGTTGACACTTTAATCTGCATACCCTTTCAGCCCAGGAAGGTCCTTTGTCTCTCCCAGGAGCAGCAGCCCAAATCTCCTCCCCTCTTTATCAACATCTGAATGTGATTTCCTGGCCTTTTGGTGGGAAGCAGAAGGGAGGTGTATTTCCCAGTCGCGGTAGTTTCTTTGTAGTTTTGGCTGAATCAGGCTTACTTTAAAAGTACATTTGTTACATTTTTATTTGTTGAAAATAAACTTACAATTTTAAAACAAACATCTAGAACACTGATTCTAGGCTCTAAACCATGAAGTTTAAATAGTGACAACCTAGTTTGCTCTAGATTTGAGACATTAGATCTTAACTGTACAACTTTTACAGTTTTAAAACAGGCTTTGGAAACATTCACAGGTGGCCGCTGGTACTGCGCCCAGATTTTGACAGATTTCCCAGGCAGGCAAACTCGCTGTGGATATTTTTCTGACCAATTCAACTTTCCTGGATATTGCAAATGCACAATACTTCCTTGTATTCTATACCATGGGACACCCTGCAAGAAGATTGTATGTTTGCGGGTGTTTGGGACCAGCATTCTGTATTTTTTAGCAACCAAGAAAAGATTTAAAAACAGATTTCGGATTTGTTTCAGCAAGCACTGCTTTTCATCTGTGCTCCATTTTTACATGTTGGACAGCCAAATGACATGTCTCAAAGTGTGGTCTCGTTCCACCACTGACAACAGGCAAAGTAGATTTGGCAGCCATCTTTTTGTGATTGGTGGAATGCAATCTCCTTAGGTTTTTGCACGCATGGGATTTTCGCTGCCATTTTGATGATTCTGGTGCCACCAGCACACAGTGATGCTGCAGGGCAGAGACTAGTGGGTTAAAACATCCCACACAAATGATGTAGCTCCTCATACATTGAGTGTCTAGGCGGTGCTAGGAATTTTATGTAGTTATTCCTCTGGCGCCATTTCCATTTTGCAGATAAAGGTAAAAGACCTAGCTCATGACATATGATGACATTTGGTATAGAATGGGCTAAACCCAATACGGTTTTCCAAAGTTTACCCTGGAGGATATCGAGAAATGCATCCATCTATATTATACATATGTCAAGGCTATAGAGAATGATAGGCCCCACTTTTAAGAAATAAAATTGGATTACTGGGAGTAAAGAAAATGTAGAATACTTTTGCAGAATAATTTTTATTTGCAAGGTTAAGAGTTTGATTTTATTATGCAACAACTCTTTCCACATCAGCAAAGAGTACCTGTCCATCAGAGTGTAACCAAGATATCGTATGGCAGGTGAATACTCGATGGAAGAGCCGTCACGGGTCCATGTAGACCTCGCAGTTTTACGTTTTCCATAGGCAAACTTTATGGTATAGGACTTAGTGGGATTTGCTTGGAGACTGTGATTCCTAGCAAAGCACGCAAACAAATTTAATTTATTTTGTAACCCAAAGGTGGTCCTATCAAAAAACAATAAATCATCTGCAAAACCAATCCAATTGAGGATCAGATAACCCAATTTGATGGGATGGATGATAGCATTACTCCAAGCGGATTCCAAATCTGATATGTACAAATTAAAAAGCACTGCAGCCAAATTACAGCCCTGTTTGACTCCGATTGCAGTTGGAATGGGGTCCATGAGAGCCCCTTCTCGGTTAAGTCTAATTCTATAATTGGTGTTTGTGTGCAGAATTGCAATCATAGACACCAAATGAATAGAAAAAATGAGCTTGAGCATTTTGTCCCATATTACTTCTCTTATCACAGTATTGAACGCCGCCGTCAGTTAAGGGCTTCCATATAAACAGACCATGTTTCTGGTTTTTTGCTTGTGCTTGTAGATGGCGCTAATATCGTTGCATTCAAAGGACAAACCATAGACTTGCGAAATCCCACCTGATAGTGAGATAAGATGTCATTCTTACCAAAATATCTTTGCAACTCCTCAAACAACAATAGTGAGAATATTGTAGATGACACATCCATTACAGCAATTGTTCTAAAAGTTTCAGTTTTGTTCGAGAGACCCTTCTTATATATGGGTATGATATTAGCAGAGCTCCAAGTTATGGGAATTGACCGCGATTGATAAATCAGGTCAAACTTTATTTTTAACATTTTTGCCCACTGCACCCGGTGAGCTTTAAACAGGCAGGGTGGAATCCCGTCTGGTCCAGCAGCTTTTGAACTCCTGATCTGATCAATCGCATGCACAATATCCTCCTGTGTCCAAGGAGAGACTTTGTGCATAACATTTTTAAATAGAGGTGTACCGAACTTCGGCTTCGTGTAAGTATTTGGCCGAATTCCGGCTGAAAAAAAGCTATTCAGCTCCGACCAAATAGTTTCTTGCTATTCGGCTCTTGTCGAATACTTTCACATTCTCATTTGAATACAATGCAAAATGAACTCAGAAAGGCAAATGTAGACTTCAGTTTGCAAAACTCAATAGAATTAGACCAGGCAATTTGCTATCACACAGCTGAAAAATATCTTATATTGTAATCCACTCTTTAGGGCACAGATTCTTAGACAAAAAAGGTGCTCATCTTTTATACTTAACCTGCAACAATACAGGAACATCTTTTCTTTTGGAAAATGTTTATATTCAATGTGCACTTTTTTCAGTTCGAAAAAACAAACTGAAAGAAATGTGCATAAATACTTTCAGTTCCTGTCATGTCACCTCCCATTGCGTATATCATGGTCCCCCCTTTTCTTTTTTTAAGGACCCGAGTCCTGAGTTTAACATTATCTGATATTTTATCAGGAAATTTAAAGCTGGATATGTTTGTGAATTGATCAGAAAGGGATAAGTGAAAAGTGAGCAGCATTTGTTTGGGTGGGGTGAATAGTTTGAGATGGAGTTCACGCATTTCAGATTTCCTACCGACTTGTGTCCTGCATGAGCCGACATGAACCATTTTATACATTTCTATGTGAGTGGCAAAGAAATTTTGAAACTCGACCGCATCGATTTTGCAACTGGAGGGAGAATGCAATGCATCTGATTCACAAAGGCAGTCCTTAACTTAACTGGCACTGAATATGCAACAATCTTCTGTACATTTGGTCCCTTCTTTTTGGTTAAATCTGCTTTATTTCGGGCTTTTATACTTTAAATAGAGATGCTACATTAATTACAATGATGAGAAATAAAAGTATAGAATGCATTTAAAATGGTACTTTATTTGTTTTTTTATTAAGTGTGTTTTTTGAAGTTTGAAACAGGATTTATTAAACAAAGCAACTATTCGGCTTCATATTCGGCTTCGGCCGAATAGCTGACAAACTATTCGCTATTCGGCCGAATACTTAATATGCTATTCGGTACAGCCCTATTTTTAAGGTCAACACCTCTATCTATTGGGAATCGACTGGGTCGTCGATATTTTTCCATTATATATGAAGACCACTCCTCTGCTGATATAGAGCAATCCATGGAGATGGAGGGATCAGTAGTTATTGTGCGCAAAGTAGACCACACCTGCCTCGTATCATGTTTTAGGGGGTAATAGATCATCTGTTGGTTATCTACGATACAAAGCACACTTTTTAAGGACTTAATTTTATTTTTGTATGCTTGTCTAGTGTTCTTATTTGGTTAGTCAGAACCATAAAATTAAGGTTTTGTCTATTGAGGAATCTTATAGGTTTGTCTTATCTTTTTTATTTGGTCGAGAGTCAGTTAATTGGTAAAAAGGATAACTGTTTTATTTTCAATTGTCTAAAACAGGGAGCATAACGAACATCAATGAATTTGCTTGATCCTCTTACTCAACGAAATTCATAAAAAACAGTGCTTTTATATGCAAAACTTGTCATCAATGACGTTGACCTGCGTCACTACCAACGTTAGCTATGTGGCAAACTACATAACCTATTATTAACTGTGATAGGCTCAGAGTGAACATCTACATATACGATCTATACTAGTATCGGATGGTAAGTGAAAGTGATAGGTTTCTTAACATCAGGTGGGAAAACTAAGCCCTTCCCTCAAAATGGCCACTATGAACACCACTAAATACACAACGTCCCATTGGCTACACGAACTATAGGAGCCTTAATTACACGGTTCCCTACAATTGGTTGGCACTCTAACCTTCATCAGTACTTTCCCACCTACGTCTAGCAGCACGCAGATTGGATTTCCAAGTACTGGGGAGCTCGCCTTACCCCAGCTTCCCACCAATTTAGCATACCAATCCAGGGCCATCTTAAGCACTTTTGGGGCCCTGGGTATGGACGTCTTTGGGGGCCCCCTCCAGCAAACCAAAGGAATTAAGTGATCAAGAATATATGCAACGCCCCCCCCACCCCGCCATGATCACAACCCATAGGTTGATATGCTGCCTCACAGCATTACAAATAAGCATGTTCACTGCCTTTAAGTCCCCTTACCCTCTTCATTCTTGGTCTAATCAGAATGGTAAACAAGTACCATTTGAAGGCCAACATTATCGTCTACAAAGAGGTTACATATGCGGACAGGTTTATAAACTTCAGACATCGGAAAGGCTCAGCCTGCTTTACAGGAATGCGGTATTCTAATCTTGCATAGGAACACACATCTCTGCAGTGAGTGCTTAACACCCTGAGCTAACTTCTGAACGATTGTGGCCCTCAATTTACCAATATGCATTTCAAATGTAGCTATTGCATATGATCAGCATAATTCCCACAGGAAGGAAAGAATGAAAGAATGCTACAGGAACACAAACTATATGTACGACAGTGAACACAGAAAGCACTACATGATGAAATAATCAAGGCAGAATGTACTTGCCAAACAGGTTGGCAATAGGTTTAGAGCATCAGCACCATGCCATACAATATCATGATGTGTGCTATTTAAGTCTGGTGAACAAAGGAGTCTTGCTTCTTTAGATCAGACAGCCTTGTGGGGCCCCCTCCAAGGTGGGGACCCTGGGCAAGTGCCCCTTTTTCCCTTCCATAAAAACATCTCTGTATCAATCTATCATTACCTCAGCGGTCAGCGTAGCCAATTAGGCTTTGTAGCTCGGCCTTGAGACTATTCTGTACTGTGGAGAATCAGGGAAGTGAAGGCACATGCTCTGCCTTCACGTTTAGGTGTGAACATCTTGCTCGTCCAACTTCATCCTTCCACATTAATGTAGACCACGATTTCGAGCTCTTACTGTCTTTAAAATGCAATTTTTTAATAGACCTCTGAAGTCTTTGGTGTGTTGTTCATGTCTTCTGAACAGAAGCTGTTCTTTCACACAATTTTGTATCCACTGCTAGTTAACTTCATCCTGATAAGACCTTGGCTTCTTGGCTTGACTTCATGGTTCATTTAGCTTCGTCTTTCCGAGATTCACTTTTAATTCATGTGCTTTCTTATTGGGCCACACTGAAACTGAGGCCTTTCTTTTTTAGTCCAATTCTGCTATAACAGGTAGTGGAAACGTCCATAGTTTATCCTTAATTCATATATGTATATAATGGTGCATGCCGCAATCTATTCACTATAAAGCCAGCCTCAAGAATACTTCATCTGCTTGCGTTTCTTTGCATCTGTACACATGTAAACTAACTGGATTTCTTCATCCGTTTTATGGCATAATCTTCTTCACCTTGATCCCAAGATGTCACTTATCCTCGATACTTTCTTGATGCCTTATAGAATATCTGCATTCTCTAGTCTCTGCATCTGTTCTAGTTACGTCAACTCTGCTCTGTGTGATGTTACCATTCGTCTTGACCATTCATTTGCTCTGCTTCTTCTGGGATTTCATTCAGACGGCCATCATATTTTCTTGTATGCAGTTACGGTTTTCTCAATGGGAACCTTGCTTCCAGGATTCTCTTAGATATCAGTATTTTCACTGGTACCGCACGTGTCTCACATCCTGGCTCCTAACATATAGGCAATACAGGTGAGGTGGTTGAGGTGAGGGTACTTGGCTCCTCCTTTACAACATTTTCTTGTGATGATAGACAAATGGTCTTGCTATCTCAAAATTTAGTTTGTACCGTCATTATTCCTGCATGATGTAATACCAGCGATGGAGAAAATGTTCGCCACCTCTGGTTTCCCCAAAACTGCGGCTCACCATTTCTAAGCTCTGGGATCGAAGAATTCCTAACAGAAAGAGGGATTGTGCACCAGAAGATCGTGCCAGTCTGGCCTCGAGCATATGGGAAGTAAAGTGCTTCATGAACACCTTAAACAAGACATTCCGAATAGCGCACAGTCAAGGGGCCTGTGACTGAAGAGCACTCTTCCAGTTTTTGCTCAAATACAGAGCCACCCACACTCCTCCAAAGGTATGGCCTCTGCCGAAACCCTATTCCAGAGATGCCCCTGCACATTCCACCCCGAACTGGATGGAAGAACTCCAGGACCTATAGACAATGAGGAAGTCTGCGCCAGTAGTGAAACCATAATCAACAAGGAACAAGCATTCCAAGGCCTAAGGGAGCATGACTTGATGGTTGGGGACACAGATTTAGTGAGAACCCGCCACCCAACAGGAAATAAAACCTGTTAACAAGAATAGCGAAGCAAACCTTGAGGCACACAAGTGCCAGAGAAAATTGAAAAACTGAAACTGGTACGCCTAGATATGAAAAACACCAACTGTAAACGGAAAAGTCCAAGAGCAAATGAAACCAAAACTCCAGCTCCAACTAGCAGTTGGAAAGACTTCCCAAAACAATACCAAACCTATTGGAACCCAAACATCAACTCCACTTCTTACACCACAACATCTAGTTGAAACAACACGCAGAGAACACGAACACCAGAACACGTACTCCACCAAAGGTAGGTGACTGCACATTGTAACCAACAGTGGCACCAACAGCTGCAACCAACAACCACCAACACCCACACAACCCGCTCGGCGTCCTGTAACACACTGAACACTGTAACAATAGTGACTAACCAAAATACAGCACTCACCTGGAATTCTATGAAACACCACACACACACACAATAACTATGCACAGAATCCATCTAGCTATTCTGCAAACCCGGCCACAACTGTGTACCAACGACTAGGCAAAAATGACCACACACTGTAACCAAGAGTGTCACAAAACACTAATACCACAGGACTCACCCAGCATCCTTCAATACCATGCACTGTAACCAACAGTATCACAAAAACTCACCGCACACCGTACAGGACCACCCAGGATCCTGTAATACTGCGCACTGTAATGAACAGTGAAAACAAACCACAGCTATGACCAACAGCTGACACTAACCTACAGAACCCACTGACATTCTGCAATGCACCCTAAACCATTCACACACGCCAATCTTGGACAAAACACACAGAAAAGGACAAAACAAACAATTGGCAAAAACCAAATGCATTACATAGGTTAAAAGATACATCATGTAATACAGCTAACCATAAACAGTTCCCAGCACCCACTTGTCCACACACCCATAAAACAATAAAGCACCTGCAGCATACATAGAAACAAGAAAAATAATGAACAACCCCACTCCCACATGTCCATGCTGCCCACCTGAAAAGAAAAACAGTTGATCATAATGCAATAGGCACATTTACTAACGGGTTGCCCAGGAGCCACAACATAAACATTCACCACTTTGTCCAGCAGGCCCCAGAACAAATATTTGCCTGTGACCAACCCCAGTACAAAACATCACTAACCCTGAGGCCACAACTTATATCACAAATAACAAAATACCAGGCCTTCCCCAACACACTACCAAAAGCACTTACTCATCCTCATGTATTCGGACCCGACAAGGATCCACAAACCAAACCCACAACTCGTAGTCCATCTCCATCACGTCTCTCAATATGCGCTCACTCCTCAGCTAAATATCTGGGGTAGACCAGTTGCCCTCAGCACATGCCCGCGCAGTTGCAGGACACTGCATACTCAGAAGGAATATTCTGACAATTGTAACACTCCTCAGAAACATACCGATCACTTGTTGGATATACCCTCCACTTCAGTCCTCAAACGCAACACTGGTTTCAGTCTGGCAACGAAGTTCACTATCGCTCCAATAGCCATGCAATTCCCAATCTCCATAATGCTACCGACCCAAATCTCGCTGTCCAAAATGCAAATGCTGCAGGAGACCCCTGCTGAAATTCGCGACCTCTAAGACCAGCAACACAGAATCTGCCAATTCCACATCAGCCAGTTGACACGTGTTCTGGGGACATTTTTCTTCCTTATCCTGAGGTCACCATTACAGGAAAAGAGGTGAAGAGAGACGGACATTCGGCCATCTGCTCCACTGGGACCGCCACAAACAACTTGCTCTCACTCACTGCCACTTCGCCTCGAATAGGAGGGCGGGGCCACCACCAGGGTCCGACTGGGACAAGAAATAGGCCAGGTCACCCAAAAAAAGTGGCCCACCCCTCACCTCAAAAAAGTGGCCTACCCTTCGCCTCACGACCCTTGACCTCTGATAACATGACGGGAAGTGATGTTATTTGACCCCACCCCAAAGTGACATCCTGGAAAGCGATGAAACACAACCTTTCACTGCTTCACAAAACAGGAAGTGGCATCAAATAGCATTGTGAGAACAAAAAGTGGTTGTTCCTAGAGATGTAGGAACTCCCGTCCCCTGCACACTATCTAATATCTGTGGAGCAGATCAGTAATTCAGTGTTATTTATATATAATTTCACATTAACAATTTGATGCATTAAATGCAGTCCATAGTTCAGTTGGTGGGGCAGTAGGAGTAAATACCGATCTCACAAGATTTCATGTAAAAAACAATTCACAAATTTATTTATACAGTGTTTTTAGGCCCAACGCGTTTCGAGTATAAACTCTTGTTCAGGGGCAGAATCATATTTCACAAAATTCTAGAAAAAGATAGAAAAAAGTGCATCTTAGTATAGCTGCATATGTAGTATGCATTACAATTTCATTACGATCATTATTTATTCAATATAAAACAACAACTAATTAAATGTCAGATGTATTCAACAAGTATGGTAAAGCTAGTCAGCTATTTCTAACTGCAGTAGGATTAGATAATCCTGTTAAGAGGATTTTAGACATAGCTTCTAACCAATCTAGTCTGTAAAAAGGGAGGTCCTACTGAAAGTCAAAGAACCATCCCACCTACAGTGAATATAACAACACCAGTACTGGAGGGTTTTTTATGAGGAGGAGAAAAGCTAGAAGAGGGAAAAAGAAAGCCTTGCCAGAAGAACAAGCATTGAAAGATCCCATTATAGTTCATATCTCTTCGAAACCACTCACGCAATCTCAATTGAATACTCTCAATTTAGGAATATCCTTCATACCCACTAACAATACGAGTTTGTTTGAAGAAGAAGTGATCCTTTTCAAGCTTGTTCGAAAAATGGATTTGAAAATCTTCTTTGAGAATCTAACGATTGAAACAAGGGAAAAAGACAAATGTCCACATCTTGAAATGAAAGACAGAAGTCACTTTCATCCTCAAATTAATCACCCTCTAGTTAACTTGTTTAAAACCAAAACCACTAGAGCCTTGAAATGCCTCAAATATAGCACTTGCAGTAAACAAAACATCAAGAAACATCAGCTAAAAATCATCAAGGACCTAGCAGAGGACAACAGTATTACTATCAAAAAAGCTGATAAAGGTGGTGCCCTAGTCATCATGGACACCACAACATACAATGAAGGTTGCCTGAAACTACTATCAGATGAAGACACCTACCTTAAACTTGATCAGGACCCTATTAGTAACATCAAATAGATTATCAAGAAGACTATTTCCAAAGCAGAAGATTTGGACTGGATTTCTGAAAACACAAGTACATTTCTGATTAACAAAAATCCAGTGACACCGGTCTTTTACAGCCTTTCAAAAATACATAAAAACAAAACAGACCCTCCATTTAGACCGTTTGTTGCTGGCACAGAAAGCATTTTTCATCCCCTGGCAGTTTATCTTGACACCGCACTCCAACCTTTGATTCACAAAACTGAAACTTATCTAAAGGATACCACGCACTTATTACAAAACATCAGGAATTTAAAAATGGATGAACCCAACCTGCTACTCTTTACAATGGATGTAAGCAGCCTATACATCTCAATTCCCCACAACCAAGGTATTGAAGCACTAGAATGTTTTTTATTAAAACATGGGGAAATAAATATTCACAAAGTATTGGCATTAGAACTTAACATCATCCTTTTTAATAACTACTTCAGATTCAACGGACAATTCTTTTTGCAAACCTCAGGTACCTATATGGGGTCAACAGTCACACCCTCCTACGCTAACATATTTATGTATTGTTTCGAGCGCACTCATGTTCTGAATGAACCAATGTGGAAAGATAAAATCAAAAGTTGGTATAGATATATCGACAATATTTTTGGAATTTGGAAAGGAACTGAACAAGAACTTTGAACATTTTGGGAATATATAAACAATTGTAATGAGAGAATTCAGTACACAATGGACAAACCAAGCGTGAATTTCCTTGATGTCACAATTGAAATAACCAACACAGGACTTAAAACTCAAAACTATAGGATACCAACTGATGTGAACAGCACCCTTCATTTTCAAAAGTTTCCACCCAAAACATTTAAAAGAAAACCTACCATACAGCCAACTACTCAGGGTCAAAAGAATTACATCAGAAGTAGACAGACTAGAGGATGAGTACACCACTATGAAGTCCAGATTCAAAAGTAGAAGTTTTCCAGAGGATCTGATCAACAAAGCCATACTAAGAACGGAAGCACAAAGCCGCGAAGACCTATTAGAACCAAAGATCAAAAATGAAAGAACCACCTTAATTCATTCACTGAAGTACTTTAGTTAGATTTTTTAAAATCAAGCGGATTATACACAAAAACTGGGATATAATGAAAACAGACCCACAATTGAATCGCCTCTTCCTGAACCCCTGATGCTAGCATACAAACGAGGAAAAAACTTTTGTGACAAACTGATCAAAGCAGAAAAACGGAAACCAAATAACCCACCACTCATGTCCAAACCCAAAAATGGTACTTACCCTTGTCTCAATTGCCAACATTGCTCTAATGTAATAAAAGGAGATCATATTCAACATGACAATACCGGGAAGAAAATCCATCTTAAACAATTTGCAACTTGTGATTCCAAAAATGTAATTTATGCTCTGCGCTGTCCCTGTGGGAAATACTACATAGGGAAGTCTACCAGAAAGGCCAAGGAACGATGGACTGAGCACAAGTCTAATATTCGGACAAAAAAATCAAATCCCCAGTGTATAGACATTTTAGAGACCACCAACATACACTGGCTCAAATGAGGATGGTAATACTAGAAGTAGTACACCCACTTCCCAGAGGTGGAGATCTACAAAGACTGCTTTCACAGAGAGAACTTTTTTGGATACATTGCCTAGACTCACTCATTCCCCTTGGTATGAATGAGGACTACTATCTAGGACCCTACCTGTGATGAATATTCCATTTTATCACAAGTTCCCATGATCACTCATTAGGATTACATTACCCTCTGCTATGGTGAAACTTCGGTGTTAAACTCACCTGCATATGTTTTATAAAATACACCTCATTTAGTGGATGATGTTGTTTAGGATTGCATTCCCTTTGCTATGACCAAATCACTGTGTAATCTGCACTTACATTTGTTTTACAAATTACACCTAAGATGGTGGAGGTTGTTATTGTTTTGACAAAAATTGTTAACATTAAGATCACCTTGTGGAGATATGCTATATCTGATTTGGAAATGTTCAAAAATGTTACCACATACGGTGGAATATATTCGTGAACAAGGTGTCATTTGTTTTTTGCATGTTAGATAAGTGTTAATTATGCAAACAGACGTCTGTTACTCTAAAGCCAATGTACACCTAGAGGACTGGTAGTTTCTACGGACTAGATTCCACCATACCTCCTCTCACGCAAACTTTCTTCACACCCATATGAGTATGGGTTACTTATTCTCTCCTCTACTTTCCTCATCATATTCTGCGCATGAGCGGTGATTTTGTATACATAAATTTAGACGACAGCCTTTCCGTGTCGTCAGATTCATGACGTATCTCTACTTTCACTCACATTTTATGCTGATTTACACACATCTTCTCTCATTGTTAAAAATACGTCTTTACATTTTCCTTTCTCCAAAATCAGTCTATTCTCCATCCCGCGCATGCGTGGTTATTTTGTTGTCATGGAATTCTGACAATGACTTTTCCGTGTTGTCAGATCCATGACGTGGCCCAATCATTTAATCTTGGTGTTACGCATGTGCGTAGAGATGGTTCCCTACACGCATGTTTTGTGCATACGTCATTCAAGTATCAGGTATTTAAGAAGGCGCTCATTGAGTGTACCTCATCCTCCTCCGGTGGGGCACGGCGCACCATGATCACTTGCACGGACTCTTTGAACAGTATCAAGTAAGTGCAATGACTGATTCTGTCGGTTTTACCAGTACGTTCTTTTCATCTTAATAAGCTTTGCTTATCCTTCTCTCCCCTTTTAGATGACTTTACTCATTTGAAGTACCGTCTACTGAGTGTTATCTTTTGAAAGATCCCTCTTTATATTGCATGGATTCGTCCGTCAGGACTCTTTCTGAACTTGTTGTAAGTAGAGACTTTGCTTCTCTTCTCTCTCCTTCGTGTTACTCCTCTCACTACTTAGGGTTTACACATGTTTCATTTGTTTAGCGTTGAGACGAAAGATCATTCCAGAGCTCTTCCACTTTATGTTCCATTGGATACTTCTTTTCAACTATGTGACCACCATAGTTGGTAAGTTACGTTGTTCAATCTTTCCTCCATTTTGTCAAATTGCTCTTTCTGCCTTCCTAGGACCTCCCTTTTTACAGACTAGATTGGTTAGAAGCTATGTCTAAAATCCTCTTAACAGGATTATCTAATCCTACTGCAATTAGAAATAGCTGAATATATCTCAGACCCCTGTGCTCTCATGGGATCTGGAACAGCCCCATTAGAATCCTCCACAGAACCTGCATTTTCCATGGCCGACGCAGCCAAGATCCTTTTAAAAAATGTTTTTCCTTCTTGTTGCACTGCACACCCAAACAGTTCACTCCAGGGACCCACTCGTCATTCTTGGGCCTCCGAGAAGCAATAGCTTGCCAAGTATTGCCCGCCTGGACAGCACACCTCCTGTGCCGCCTCTTATACCCGACAACTCTGAAGACACGCTGGGTCTCATTACAAGTCAGCCGGTCTGGAAACAATGGTGGCAGTAAATCCGCTGCCACTGTTGTTTCCGGACTGGCTGATTCCGAGTCCTGCAGCCACCAACAGCACCACAGCTCCGGCACCACCCGCCTGCAGTATCGCCCAGGACCAACTCCTTCTGTTCCCAAAGGCAGCTTTCACCTTCCTGGATGGATGTCACACCTGGAGGGCAGTACTTCATCCCCTGCTGCTCCCTCCCAGCAGCCAAGACATCCTCTTCACCAGTGAAGTAATCATGTTTGCAGGCTCACACACACACTGGGGTCAGGAGGTAAGTTATTGGGTAAGTTTATTCCCTGACTGTGAGCACAGGTAAGATAGATGGACAGAGTACTGGGACATCCAACCCAGCCAGCACAGCAATTCTAACTGACACTGTAAGAACCCATAGAACCCAGTCACTCGCCAGCACTCCTGACTCCATGTGACATCACACCATTCTGCACCCACGCACAGATGCGCATTACAACAACTTCATGCCCCAAAATAATTTACCCAACTTCTGCTAAGGCCGGAAGGGGGACTTTTTGACCTGCTTCGATTTATCAACACCACTTTTTGCATGTCATCGATAGAAGCATTAGCGTGTGTGTGGTCTTCATCCAGGTGTATTGTATTGTACTACTGCCACTCTTGGGCGGCACTTATTCCTTCACTATCTACCTCTGCTACACAGTTGTGTAATGCAGGCCCCTTTCCCCTTCACTTTTTCCCTTTAGGTGCATCAGGACTGGGGGCTCTATATCATAAAGTAGGCTTGCAATTTCACTGAGCATTACATTCGTCTCATTGATGCGTCTGGCCAAGATGGCTGCTCTTTTACTAGGTCTGCCATTGGGGGGAGATTTTCTGCACTTTCCTTTTAGACCTGATATCACAATATTAATAATGATAACACAAAAGGTGCAGTTCTGTCAAGAGAACATAAATAAAAATATAAATATAAGAAGCAAGTACAATACATATCGAATATACTAGCCAAAAATTTTAAATCTAAAATTCCTCAGTCTGCCTGCATTATTTTTCGTTGACAGGCACCAAAGTAGTAAGGGAACTTATCCTTAGTGGGTGCATTCCAAAACACTACACCACAATATAAATGTGAATGCCATTGTCAGTCAATCAATCAATCAATCCCCAGGCTGGGTAAAGCTGGGTATAATGGGAAAAATAAGTAAAATTAGTAAAATTAGTAAAATGGGCAGGCGGGTAAAAGGCGCTGAGACCGACTGGAACAAATGATGACAAATGATGGCAAGGAAAGCGGCATAATGCTACAATAGGCTCATCAGTTCCCAGCACAAATCATACGGGCCAGAAATACGGTATATATGCCTCCCTGAACTCACCCATCAAAAGGTAATGAACCTCCTGGCTGGAGCTGGAGCTGATTGATGGAACTGCAGCCAAGTCTAGAGCTTGAATGGGAAAGTAGACAGTATTGGATGTTGAAGGTTGACCCGGGGAGACAAAAAGTTTACTTGAAGTATGTGCTCTCCTACACCCGCCGTGCTAACACCTGCAGCGCCAACCCCAACCTTTTGCGGGGTGCAGGCTTTGCCGCTCTCATGGGCATAATTATAGCGGCAGCCAGGGAGTTTTGTCCCCCCAATTTTTGTGGCATGTCCTTTTGTCCCCCATCTTTTGCTGTGAGCTGCATTGTGCCCGCCGTATTTATGTAATTGGACAGCGCAAGCCTTGCTGAGGTGCTCAGTCAGGATTGTACTGTCTGATTACATAATGCTGAGCTGCCTGGTAGCCGTGCTGCAGCATGTTCAGGACCCGTGCCCGCCCTGTGTGGCTCAGTCCCTCACCCTGGCTATCCTGACACAAAGTCAGTAGCCACTACCAGGGTAATGGACTGGGTGGTGTGGGTCCCAGCACCTGCGCTGTCAGGCAGCAGCACTTCCGGGCATTGGCACTTTCCGGCTTTGCGCTCACCTCATAAGTGACACATGCAGACAGGTCTAGGAATCTTATTTAGCTTCCTGGTTTCTGTCCAGAGGCACGAAACGAAACACACAAAGAGGTTAGCAGGTTACCTGTTAACTTCAAGTGGGCCGCAGCATCTGAAAAAAGAGCAGAGCAGAGGTACATTTATTTTTTGTTGTGTGTATGTTTGTTGGAGTGCTGGGCTGCAGGCAAGCTGATTCTAGTGAGGGGTCACATTCAGGGTCGGACTGGGGACTAAAACTGTCTCAGGCACCAATGAAAAAATGGCCCATAGTTGTAGACTGAGGGCCCTGGTCCCCATCCTCCATCAAATACCAGGCATTCAAGAACATTCCTCAGAGAGAGAGAGAGAGACGAGAGAAAATCAGGCGCCTGGGATTTTCTCAGTAGTCTTTATTAGCTGTAGTTACCAGACATGCTCTGGACACACTCCCATTTGTTTGCCTTCAACCTGCCTATATAGGCTATTTGAATGATGCAAAATCCTTATGCAAATGACAACCTTGGTCAGATTATGCTTCTGTTAGTGAGAGAAAAAACATCCCTTCAATATCATTAGATGGCGTATCTGGTGTACACCAAGCCCACATTCACATAGCTGGCATTCACAATTTTCTCTGACAAACTGATAAGCTTATTTTAGACTTGGCTGGACTCATTTATGACAGTTCTCGACTTCTGCCAAAAACCCCTTCATCACATCAATGTCTACTCTTTATCTGATTTTCAAGGTCCTGCCAAGTTAGTTAGTGCCTTATACTGTGGAGAAATAGATAAACTCTATTGTATGGTGCCACATAATATAGATTGCCTCTCAAAATGGTCTGTATCTAGCACATTGTGCCCTCCTCATTATGAACATAGATACATGTATCCAAGTTTCCCTTGCTTTATCTGGCTTCATCATTAATCTTGTCTACTTTTCCCACCAAGTTCCACTCACAAACCAAATTACTTCACTGCAAGATGCTGCCAAAGACCAATGTATCAGCCTATGTTGCTTGTCTGAATCTCTTGGCATGAGCCATAGTCCAGCAGACCTGGAAACCATTTTGTATTTGGGTTATCCATTTTGAAATATATCTTTGTCTCACACTGTATTTATTCTTCAGAGAGCTATTATTTATTTATTTAAGCATCTCTCACTTTGTATCCCTTATTCATAATATATCTTTGTACACTTATAGTATGTGTGTGATATTTAAAGCACCCTTCATGTCCTGGGTCATCCTAAGCCAAATATGCGCAGTCCAATATGCACTTTTTATCGTAAATAAAGGCACTATAATCCCGATTTCTGCCATAAAAGAACCATTTAATCTGCCTATGATGTTATTTATGTTCAGTTGAGGGGCGAGGGGCTGGCACCCCCTATACAATTGCAAGTGGCAATTCATTCCTTTCGTGACTGACTGTTTTGAGAAGTAGACTATGGGGAGTTGTTTGAAAAAATGTGATGCAAATTGTGCATTATAAAGAGTATTTATTTCCAAACTACTAGCCACATGGTGAAGTAGCATCAAACTGGTCCAAATGATCCACAAAAGTGTCCCACTTTGGCCACAAAAACTGGCCCACACTAGCATTTTGTGTTTTTGGTTTGGGTATTGCCCTATTGCCCTACATGCCTGTCTGAGCCTTCGTCACATTTGTACAATGTGAGCAGAGCTCACAAAACCACAACAACATGTCATGTCTGCATGTTATGTCTTGTTGCCTTTCTTTCCCCCACATTTTAATTGCTTTTCTGCAGAGGAAACTATGCTGTACCTTGTGTAAAATGTGTATTTGCTAATATGCACACACATACACAAGGAACATACATAACATCTGGCAAGGGTAGATGAAGGAGCATATGACACACAATTACACACATGTATATCGTTCCAACAACACAGGGCAATTGAGCCCTCTCCCCCATGATTGAGGAAAAAAAAAGAAACTACTGTTCAAAAATCATAAAATATAAGTGTATTTGGTCCCGGCCACTCAGAGCTTCTTTTGAACTTCCTGTCTTGCCTTGTGGAAAGAGCGTGTGTTGTTCCTTCCCCCCATTTAAACATCCGTCTGCAGAAATCCAGGCTCCGGGGCAGATTCTGCTAAACCCAGCAAAGTCATTAAAAAGATATTAGCTGACCTGTGAAAAACTCCTCCAAGGGATTTGACCAGGGTGGCCCTAAGTGGGGGCCGTGCCTGTGGCAGACGGAGGGCCCCTTTACTACTGTCCGTTCATAAGGCGGTTGTGTCCTGGAAGGCGATGCTCGCAGACCTAAGAAACTTTCTGTATTTATGCTAAATATTCCATTTACACCCCCCACCATCCTCTTTGGCCTGAGGCAGGTGAACTTCGGTCATATAAAACATATGCATTTAAAACAGCCCTAGATGAAGTTATTCATGACTGTCACCTTTTCTTTCCTAAAACCATCTAGAGTTAGAACGCACCCTCGTGAAGGCAGAGTGAAGGGACATGCGTTTGTGTAGGTGGCAGTGGACAGAGGCCAATGTAATGGGCAGATGACACTAACTGGGGTTGTGGGATTTAAAAAAGGGCTTGTTTTAGAAAATAAATAAGCCAATTGTGAGTGCAAAGTAAAGTGTAGCGCACTTTGGCCTGGCTCATAGTCTCCCCCAAATGTGTGATTCATAGCATCAGTTAAGAGGGGGTGGAAGGGCTTACCCTCATTTGGTTCGGTTGCACA
Organism: Ambystoma mexicanum; assembly: GCF_040938575.1. NCBI lineage: Eukaryota > Metazoa > Chordata > Amphibia > Caudata > Ambystomatidae > Ambystoma > Ambystoma mexicanum. Next base: position 681,651,686 of record NC_090926.1, read on the forward strand.
AAGAGGCACGCTGCTGTTTTGGGTGTATTTATAAATGCCAAGGGGAGAAGGCCTGGGAGTCACGGGAGCATCCAGCATTGCAAAAGTGTGTGTGGGGTCGTGGGGGATGAGCCACGAAATGCATGGCATGCAATTCCATATGGTCTCTTTCACGCCCCCAAATCACTCACCCATGCCACAATCTACGTTTTTGGTGAAATTAGTGGCAGGTGGCATTCTGGCATATAAAAAATTATAAAACCAGATTCAGGAAACTGTCCAGGAGCTCTAGGGCAAAATACATGCAAACCTTCGAATTTGCATATGGATTGCGCCAACAGAAGTGACTTCACAGAAAAGGACATCGCAAGGAGCATCTTCGGTCTTTGATACGTGGAGCCACCATGAAAGTGACTTTAGAATAAGTTGCCATAAGTAAGACAAGTGGCAAATAACTTTGTGGTTGAAAATACCTACATTGCACTATTGTTACATATGGAGCAGGTCTATAGTCATTACGCTTTTATATTATTTTATTTCACAATGTGGGTTCATTTTGTTAGAAAATGCATATTAAAATGCTTTTCTTACATAATCTATGCTTGCATCCTGTGCTTTAAATCAAAGGCAGAGACTAAGCAAATAGGCACATCCCCCACCCCCTGCTATCTGCAGCTCCGGATGAAGATGTGTAAATAAAAGATGTTGCAAGTAATTAATGAAATCAGAATAAGCAACCTAATGTGTTATTTTATGATCTTGCAGGCATTCATTTTGTATTCTGTCTATATGCTTATTTGAGTGAGTCAGTGCCCTGGTGGCAATAATCAAACACCAGCTACCTTCAGCCTGCTTGCAGGCCCTCTTTAGGTAGAGGGTGGCTCAGGCTTTTCTACTGTTGTCAAGGCGGTGAACTCTAAAGACCAACTGTGGTGTTATAAGTTTCAGAACTCTGGCGTGCTTTAGAATTGAATTTTAATGATACCTACCAGTGTTATGAAAGTTATAACAGAGCATCAGCAATGAACTCTTGTGGTGTAGCAGTTTAGTGTTATCCCTCAGTGCCACCATACGTCCTTCCTCCACCCAGCCCATTCTTTCAGTTTTCATGCCCATCCTAACACTTTCAGTAAAGTTTGTTCTCTGGGCGCTCCTGTCCTCAGCTGCCCGTTTTATCAGCATTGTGCGTGGCCAAGCACAAACAGCGAGAACAATGTTTAAAGGGCTCCTTACAAGTACTCCTCTAAAGCGCCAACACCACACACTTTGCGGCTTGCGGGCTTCGTCGCTCTGGGCCTTAGCTGCCTGTTTTATCAGTAGGGGGCGTGGCCAAGCCCAAACAGCAAGAACAATGTTTAAGGTCGTCTGCCCAGTACTCCTCTGCAACAGCAACACTGTGTCCATTGCAGCTCGCGGGCTTCCCCGCTACGGGACTCAGCAGCCCATTTTATCAGCATGGGTGAAGCTAAACCCAAACATCAAGAACAATGTTTAAAGGGCTCCTGCCAAGTACTCATCTACAGCGCCAACACCACACACTTTACGGCTTGCGGGCTTCGTCGCTCTGGGCCTCAGCTGCCCGTGTTATCAGCAGGGGGCATGGACAAGCCCAAACATCGAGAACAATGTTTAAAGGGCTTCTGCCGGTACTCCTTTACAGTGCCAGCAACGTGCCGTTTGCGGCCTGTGGGCTTCGCCACACAGGGACTCAGCTGCCTGTTTTATCAGCTGGGGGCATGGCCAAGCCCAAACAGCGAGAACAATGTTTAAGGGCTTCTGCCCGGTACTCTTCTGTAGTGCCAACATCACGCTCTTTGCGGCTCGCGGCCTTGTAGCATTACCCACATTACTGAAAACCTGTCTACTGGACATCAGAACTCCAGTACGCCCTTTCGTACTAGCAAACCCTTTCCACAGTTGCTGCACAGGGGAACACATATCCCATGTCAATGCCGCCTAGTTCCAAGAAAGAAGAGAACATGTGCCCTCTTGCCCAACTACCCATGGCATGCCGTTCCCCGGAGGAGGAGCAGGTCATCAGTAATACTTGCCAGCCTTCTCCTAGAGAAATGGCGCGCAATGCATAACGTTCACACGCCAGGGGTGGTTTGAATAGTATCAAGAATGGTAGAAGAAAATCCGCTTTAATGGCTCGTTCAGCAAGAAACCCCTGCCTCTAATTCCGAGGGCCACCCTACTGACCTTTGTGCACACGCTTCATGGGATCACACCCAGCTCATAGAGAGCAAGATACATGCGGATGCTCCGCTGACCTCCTTTGCAGCCTTTGTGCCTCTGTTTGCCTGCTTCCCCATAACCAGGTAAGTGCCACTCACATCGCCCATGGACAAAACCTCAACTCTCCCAGGCACAACACAAACGCCACCCCAAACGGAACGGGCTCTGGAGGCATGCAAACTCATACCAGCATACATTATATGTACATCCATATACTGTATGCCTGTTTGTACTATATAATACAAACAGGCATACAGTATATGTCTTGAATGCAGTATATTGTCTTTATCAATGTCGGCAATATATGCACAAATAAGAACACAAAAAACAAAGTCTTCATTTCCATCTGTGCATGGTGATCAACTCCAGTGTGGTGAGACCTGCAGGAAAACAAAACCTGTAATCTCAAGTGACATTACTAAAGATGGTACGAGGAATGAAGTTTCTATTGATATATTATACACTATTTGAATCAAAGGGCTCATTACTATAAATAGCCATGGATGGATGGATTATTGCAGCTACTCTTCTCTAAGGCTCACAGCACGCTTTGTTAACCATAATGCCCCACTGAAGAGGTGAAAATCCATACCTTTGCAAGCTACGAAGAGAGCCTCATTATAAGTTGGACGGTGCAGTAAGAATGCAGTGGTAATACTGTTACCGCTGCATTACCACCCCACCCAACTACGAGTTTGGGGCTAAGGTGGATTAAAAACCTCCAGCAAGAAGCTGGAGGTAATTCTGCCACCTTAACGCTCAAAATTGGTCAATTGGTAATGCTTCTGAAATCCCCTGTGGAGTCCTATGATTGGGGACTAACACTGCCTACCACCACTTGTAATCCACCAGTAATACAAGTGGACCAATAGCAGTAATGGTAATGCAGTTTGGTGGCATCTCAGCACATTTACTGGCGAGATACCACCAAACATGTAGTGAGGCCACACATATTTTGCCGAAAGCTAAGATAAGTCCCCCTACATTATCAGCCAGGTTCCACAACTCTGTGTCACAGTACCAAAAACACAGACATGCCCTATCACGCACGTCCCGGTACTTAGTATCAGGTGGATGGAGAGAGCTGAGAGGTAACTGTTTCTGGAGTGGGATTCAGCAACTTAACCCACCCCTAAATTCAATGAAAGACATTTCAATAAAGAGTATCTGCAAAAGTCTGCACAGACGAGCCTTGGGCCAGCCAGTGAGTCAGGTACCAAGCCTTGAGGCAACTCCTTACTTCAAGTCGACATAAGATTCAAGGCCATGCTGTCTTCTGTATTCATGGTTGTCTCCCATTTAACAACAGCTATGCAAAAGCAACAAGACCAATTCAAATATCTATGGGTGGAGTTGCGGTTCAAACTCAACACTCACGAGTGTCCTGCATTTGCTGGCCTTTGTTGTAAGCACTTCACAATGCAACGCTGTATGCATGAAACCCCATGCCCTCTTGCCCAAATACCCACGGCATGCCATTACCCCGGAGGATGAGCAGGTCATCATTAATACTTGCAAGCATTAACAAACCCCCATACATCCTTATGCACTTGACTCAGCCCAATACATAGAGGGACTTTCTCCAGCTCTGATACCATTGGAATAACATAATGTGGTAGGTAAGTATTAAGTGAGCTATTGTGGCCCAAAAGCCAACCCAATATTAACGGGGGAAGACATTAAAAAGTGTCCTAAACCATTTGCTGCGGCGGTTTAGCCGAGCCCCTGAGTTTTAATTCTGCTAATTATTTCTATCTTGTAACAAAAATGGTCAGCACTTTATTATGACACTGGCCACCAATACAGCTCCTGAGTGCAGAGACCGATCCATTTGCCCACCAAGGCTACATTTATTATGACACTGGCCACCAATACAGCTCCTGAGTGCAGAGACCGATCCATTTGCCCACCAAGGCTACATTTATTATGACACTGGCCACCAATACAGCTCCTGAGTGCAGAGACCGATCCATTTGCCCACCAAGGCTACATTTATTATGACACTGGCCACCAATACAGCTCCTGAGTGCAGAGACCGATCCATTTGCCCACCAAGGCTACATTTATTATGACACTGGCCACCAATACAGCTCCTGAGTGCAGAGACCGATCCATTTGCCCACCAAGGCTACATTTATTATGACACTGGCCACCAATACAGCTCCTGAGTGCAGAGACCGATCCATTTGCCCACCAAGGCTACATTTATTATGACACTGGCCACCAATACAGCTCCTGAGTGCAGAGACCGATCCATTTGCCCACCAAGGCTACATTTATTATGACACTGGCCACCAATACAGCTCCTGAGTGCAGAGACCGATCCATTTGCCCACCAAGGCTACATTTATTATGACACTGGCCACCAATACAGCTCCTGAGTGCAGAGACCGATCCATTTGCCCACCAAGGCTACATTTATTATGACACTGGCCACCAATACAGCTCCTGAGTGCAGAGACCGATCCATTTGCCCACCAAGGCTACATTTATTATGACACTGGCCACCAATACAGCTCCTGAGTGCAGAGACCGATCCATTTGCCCACCAAGGCTACATTTATTATGACACTGGCCACCAATACAGCTCCTGAGTGCAGAGACCGATCCATTTGCCCACCAAGGCTACATTTATTATGACACTGGCCACCAATACAGCTCCTGAGTGCAGAGACCGATCCATTTGCCCACCAAGGCTACATTTATTATGACACTGGCCACCAATACAGCTCCTGAGTGCAGAGACCGATCCATTTGCCCACCAAGGCTACATTTATTATGACACTGGCCACCAATACAGCTCCTGAGTGCAGAGACCGATCCATTTGCCCACCAAGGCTACATTTATTATGACACTGGCCACCAATACAGCTCCTGAGTGCAGAGACCGATCCATTTGCCCACCAAGGCTACATTTATTATGACACTGGCCACCAATACAGCTCCTGAGTGCAGAGACCGATCCATTTGCCCACCAAGGCTACATTTATTATGACACTGGCCACCAATACAGCTCCTGAGTGCAGAGACCGATCCATTTGCCCACCAAGGCTACATTTATTATGACACTGGCCACCAATACAGCTCCTGAGTGCAGAGACCGATCCATTTGCCCACCAAGGCTACATTTATTATGACACTGGCCACCAATACAGCTCCTGAGTGCAGAGACCGATCCATTTGGCCACCAAGGCTACATAAGCTTGGACTGCATGTTGGTATTTGTATTTGTATTTCTTAATTTGTATAGCGGGCCTGACCTAAAGGCATCTGGGCTAATGTTGACTATCATTTTGTGTAGGCATGAATACAAAAGCAACAATAGTTACAAAAAAAAGTCAAATCAAAAAGGCAATGGACGAGGTTGGAATCGAACTCGGCTCTCATAGCTTCTCCTCATTTCTAAGCACATGTATTTAACACGTCACTTTCAGTACTGTGTGCATGGAGCCAGTGGAAGCGAAGATGAGCGTTAACTCACCCGCATATGTCACCATATGGCACTCAGCTGGGCCGAAACCTTGTTTATGAGCAGCAGGGGTTGGTTCTAGCTACACACACTGTGGAACGAGAGGAGAGGGGGCTTTAGTTTCTCCTTTGATGTACCGGAAATGAAAAAAAAAAGAAATCAATCAGCCAAAGGTCGCTTACCAACTAAATACTTCCCTAATTGGGACAAAGGGTTTATTGCATGTTAGCCGACATTTCCAATGCTGCTGACAAGTACAGTATCCGAACCCCCAAGCCCCCTCGACCCAGTCCGCCTCCCCTGCACCCTATAGTGAGTCATTTTTCATGAACATACACTATAAAGCGGCAAAACATAAAAATAAAATAAAAATAAAGAAATATGTACTAAATCAGAATAAAAAGGCGTTTTTAGTTACCAGCCATATTTTAACTGGAGTGCTGCCTTACTATGACACGAGTACCACACACCATCATTGGAGTACACTTAGTAGGACCAACACAGGTCGGGGGTATTGCCTTCCCCCAGCCTCATACTGCCAGTTAGAACCACACCAGATGAAGTCATGATATGTTTCCCTGGCATATCATATACTGATCTACCGCACTCCTTCGGTCTCTCCTCCTCTCTCTGCCCCTCTGCGCCTCACTCGAGGTCTCTGTCTCTCTCTGTCACTGTGGCCCAAAGATGTGTTGTCGGGTGTGTGTTCGCTATAGCCATGTCCGCCATTGCTGACAGCAGCGTGACTAGAGATAAACACAGATACCATGAGCAATTGAGGGGAGGACGGACGTGCCGTTTTTTTCATGGTTTTTCATTCTACCACAGAACGTTTTCTGTGGTAGAAGGAAAGCAGCAGCGACAGATACAGCCCCTGAAATGGGGACAGCCTGGTATTTGTTGACATACATTTGCATTGCATGTGTGAAATTGCACTATCTATATGGGGTTGTGAGTGCTACGTGGATAGGTTCTGCGGAAGGTACTGCTGTTCTGACAGACATTGTAAGGGACAAGAGGACCAGGCTGCAGGGTGAATTTTGTTTGGTATTTTTTTTGTTATTCATTTATTAGCATTTGTGCATGCTGCAAAACGTGTGAGTTCGGCAGCACTACCCACCTATCAGTGGGCAAAACTGGTGCTTACAGAAGAAACAGGGCTCTAGTCTTAATCATGATGCAACTTTTCAAGAAAGAAATTAATGCTGAGAGACACAACGGTGTGCTTTCTCAACAAAAACAGTTTGTAAAAAAGGAAATAATTTCGTTGGACTTATGATCACTTTCAGTGTATATTGCAGTCCTAATAAAATATTTATCCTGGTCTTATTGAATAAATCACACTATCAAAACCTAGAATAACCATATCAATTATTTTCTTATTGGTTACAAATCCAAGATGCTTTGGGCCTCATCACAAGTTGGGGCGGTATCCCGGCGGTAAATGCGCCGGGATACTGCCCAAAGCTATTAGCATTACCACAACTCAGTCCTGCGCAATTTTCACCAGATCCCTAGTTGCAGTGTGGCCTTAATTCCCCATTCCCATTGGACCCAATGGGGCTTTCTCAGTGAAATTAGTGCAATGCTATTAGCACTGAAAAAAGGGCAGAAAGGGGAGGTTTTTACCTCCAGCAAAAAAAGGAGGTAAATCTCCCACTTACTGCCCTAACTCAGGATTAGGCAGTGCAGTAATGCGGCGGTAATAGCATTACTGCTGCTTTTTTACCAATCCGCCCAACTCCTGATGACCCCCGTTATGCTCCTATTGTACTCTTTTGAAGTGCCTCCTTGGGAAAGGTGAAGGGGTAAACAGCACCAATGAGTGTTCCTGGCTGCTTTACATACATTTAAAGAACATTTTGGGAATTTAAGAGTAATGACAGATCTTTATTTTTCACAAATAGGTCTGTGCTAACAAAGTTGTATTCTTTAAACACTAAGCCAATAATGGACACTCGACTTGGAGCCCATTTATTTTTTCATAGCACTCGTCCTAACATTAAACTGTTTCTAACCATGAACTATATATACTCATAGAGGGTAAATAAAGGGGTAGACCTGCACTCAAGTCCCTGATCCTTCAGGTATAGAATGCTAATATCCAAAATTGGAACAGAAGAATGGGATGACACTAAACTAAATTTTAATACATTTCAAAAATGTATTCAATAAACTCATCACAAGAAAAAATTCATCTAAATATCGTAAACATCAATAAAAAACCATTACTTCATACCGACAGTCATAGCCACATACAAAACTCATTCAGACATTCACACAATAAGAACACCGAAGGTGTTTAATACATCGATAAGCATTGGAAATGTTATTATACCAATTATTTTCAATTAACACAATGAACAATGACCCAGTCCCTAGTATCAGGTGTCGTTGTGTGCCCGATGCCAGATTTGATCAAATATCTTTCACAGAAAAGCGTAGTTTTTTTTGTATGTGGCTATGACTGTCGGTATGAAGTAATTGTTTTTTATTGATTTTTACGATATTTAGATGAATTTTTTCTTGTGATGAGTTTATTGAATACATTTTTGAAATGTATTAAAATTTAGTTTAGTGTCATCCCATTCTACTGATCCAATTTTGGATATTAGCATTCTATACTCATTCCAACAGTCTCAGGATTTGGATGTGAGTACAAAAAGGCTGCAACAACTGTTCATCTACTTGGACACATTTTGTCTCAAGTGTTTGGGGAGATTTTCCAGAATGTTACTAGTGCAATGTCTGGTTCTGAGTGTATGTTCGTATGTCCAAAGACTTCCTTAGACATTATACAGATCTAGGATAATTCTTCATATTCCCAGCAACTGACATATTATCTCAAGTATCTTTGCAGATACATATTAATGATACAAGGGTGATTGAACCTCCAAAAATGGACTGTGGGAAGGTCACGATTTCTGGGAGGGTTGAACCCTGTGGGATTTCTCAAGGTTCACACCTTTCTTTTGGTCTCAAGGTGTGGTTCTAAGCCCACCTTCCGATTGCAAAGCCTAGGACTCAAGTGGAAAGGGAAGTGTGACCAGTCAATAATAGGCCCTGAGGAATTCAAAAACATGCTTCTGGGCCTTAAAACTGCCCAGCTTGCTTACGCTTTCCTTTATAGATTTTGTTTGGCAGCAGAGGTGGGATTTGGAATGACATGCTCACAAGCTGGTGGTTTTGTATGAGTTTTGGGATGCTTTGATAAGTTTAGGAGAGTTCTGGTGGAGTGTGTTAGTTGTCTGTGGTGTTTGTTTTGATATGTTTGAAGCTGTTGGAAACCTTTTTGTCTGTTCGTAGTTGTGTGTGGTGTTTCTGGTATTTTATGTCCCGGTTATATCCCAATTTTTCTGTTTCTTTGTATTTTCTTTTGCCCCCCCCCTCTCAAATCTTCCCGTTTAAATATTACTCCATTGTAAAAAAAAAGTTCCTTTTCTGCATTGCTTCTTTCTTTCTCACCCAAATAATTTATAAAAAAGTTTCCTAATTCCTTTCCTTTCCAGTGTTTGTAGAGCAACCTTCTTCTGTGAAACCGAGAGGTCTTCCAGTGATGTTCTCAGTGACCTTCACCACTATCTGTGGGTTCTGAGAGCCCTTTCCCATTGAGAGAGTCTTGTGTAAATATAGTTGTTTGTCTTCGTCCCTTGGCAACCTTGGGGCCATTGACGACCGTAGGCACATTTGTGTTTCGCACATTGACAATTTAGGCAACACATCCTTTTGTTTTCAGGGAGTGCTGTGGATTAATATGAAGTGCTGGACCACTCTTCAACATCTGTCTGAGAGGTTGAGGTAGTTATCTAACAGCCATAGGAGGGGCTTAGGTTAAGATGGAGCGTGCAGTGGGGGAGAAGGTGGTTGAGAAGGAATAGTTGGTGGGTGAGGAAGGGCAGGTAGAGCAAAGAGGAGGATGTTGCAGCTACTCCAGGAGTGGCAGGGAGAGGCAGCCATGGAGGTGGTAGGGATGCTGGGGAACGAGGATAAGAGGAGGTTGTGGTGGTGCAGGAGACCAAATAGCATCAGGTGGAGGAGCCAGAGATTGTGCCTCAACTGATTGTTCAGGTGAAGGTTGGATAGAGTCAATCCCATACTTGACATCGCTGCCAACCTAGGCATGGGTGTTGGATTACCTCAGCTTGCTGGAGATGTGTCTTTCAAGAGAAAGGCAGGCAGTATAATTGGCAACCTTTTCTTTAAGAAGACAATTAATTGGGTTAACCCACATAAGAGCACCTTTCACGCCACCTCAGTGACCAAGCACTGTAAGATGTGGGAGAAGCCCAACATCGTGATTTCAGAGCTAGGTTTCAGAGAGTAGCTCCACTGGCTACTAGAACCAAATACATTGAGGATGAAGGAAACTCTCAACATTTACTTTTGCAATATACTCAATCACTCCCATCAGAGTCAACTCAGCAAGCTCCCTGAACTAGTGTCAGAAGTTGTTAGGAATGTGATAGTGCGCTGTTTGAGAAATATCTTTCCAACTGTGGAGTCCCAATTTTATGGTGATGAACTCTGGGCTTTGTCCTTAACTTCCTGTTCCATTCGGGATTTTAAACATCTCTTTAGTGCATCCTTACACATTGACAGGGCAGTCTCATGTGAACCACAACCCCTTACACTTTCCTCCTCCTCGCGCGCATTCTTTTGAAAGGCTGATGCCTTGACTTTAAACAGAAGATCAAGAAAAGATGCCGGAGGTTCTCCATGCTCCCCTTCATCTCAAACATTTGGGGTCCTGTAGTATGTTGGAGAATTATAATTCCAGCAGATACACCTCACTGGGTCAGGCTAACCCCCCGGGGGGCCTCTTCAAAAGGCTGCAGTAAAAAACAAACGTTGAATATTTTTTACTGTGTAGGTGTTAAGTAGACATCCTCCAGTTGCTGGCATTGGGTTTTCATCCGTTGGTCCCTGTGTTGCACTAGTCTCACAGACAGCCCAGCATATGGAGGGTTGAAAACCACAGATGGTCCAGTGCCATTTCCACTGCTTTCATGCGATGGTCATGGAGGCATGGTACTGAGGCTAGCTTGAAGTACCTCTGATTCAGAATTTACCGGCAGGGTTCAATGAGACCACAGAGCTGTCTAAATCCATGCCTTTCTACAAGAGTGGGGCAGTACATCTATTGCCAACATCACACCATGACTATAATTGAATAGAACACGATTATTTTGTCATTTGTGATTTTTAAAACACACTCAAAAGCCTTAAGAATGGTGGGCTTATGCATTGATGGGGGTTGGGGGTTACATTGTCTAAGTGCTTTGGTATCTGTAGTAAAAAATAGGGTACCATCAAGGCTTGTGAACATCTATGAATGAATTCCATGATTCCATGGTATATTGGTACGGGTTGGTGGTTCAAATGTGACCATTGCTTGTGGTTAAGGGGTGAGAAGCTGCTTTGTCTCCTTTTCTAAACAGGAAATTGATGCCATCTCATGTGGGTTCACAGGGACAAGTTCCCCAAATTCATATCCATCCACCACAAGCAACAAACCTTTTTTGTTAATATGGCAGTTGGCAAATGTGCTTCTTGCTTACCCATTGCATTCTGTTTGCACTTGACAGTTGCATAGGTCTCCCTTCTTGTTCTGACTCTTTGTCTTCCTTTGCTATCTGTGGTATCATCAAAGGAGATGTGTCTTGGTCTCGATCTTGAATCAGGAGATGAAGCATAATGTTCTTCTTTGCAATCAGAATTCCTGTAAGTCAGGGGTGTGGAATTTTTGGTTTTCACCTTTTGCTCCTCATCTGTAGATTTCTTTTTCTGTTGCTGAGCAGATGTCACCTCTTTTCCTTCTTGTGCCTCAGATGGTGCAGGCACCACTTCTTTCTTCACCTCCCACCCTTCCTCCTGCCCATCCTCTTGTTGTACTCTATCCTCTGGCACCGGATGCAAGTGCAATCTATCTATCTATCTATCTATCTATCTATCTATCTATCTATCTATCTATCTATCTATCTATCTATATTGGTTTTTGTATAGCGCTAAATAGCCCAAAGGCCTCAGAGCGCTCACAGGAGCAAACAGAACATAAAGACATAGAGAGAATGACATTACATGCACACTTATTGTTCTTCTCAATGCACCAGATTCACTTCCGACAGATGTCCCTGATCTTTGCAGAGCAAGAGATCTGTGGCAATTGATTGGCAGGCGTGGTGGGAGCAGGAACCCAGTCACTATCTGGGCTCATCCAATTCATACAGTCACTGCTGTCCAGTGTGAAGAATCCCCATAATAATGTATGCGAGTTCTCCTTGTTTTTGCCTTCTGCTCTTCCTTCAAAATGCATGTGTGTTTCTCAGTGCTTTGGAAATATCCTGCACCCCACTAAATGCACATTGGGTTCTCATTGATTTGGACTTCTCCTATGCTACTAAATGGACAAGAGGGTCTGAGCACTGCAGCCTTTTCTTCCACCTAGTAAATGCACATGCAGTTGTCAGCATGTAAAGCCTCCTCCTACTCTTATTAAATCCACGTGGGGTTTGAAGTTTTCTGGCCTTCTCTTCTGTCTACTAAGTACATGTGGGGTTCCCAGTACTTTGGTCTACTCCTCTGCTTTCTAAATACATGTGATGTTCTCAGTGCTTCGGCCTTCTCCTAAGCCTACTAAATGCACATGGTCTTTGTAATGCTTTGGCCTCCTCGTACACCTACTGAATTCCACAAGCATTCTCAGTGCGTTGGTCCACTCTTCCGCCTACTAAATACACATAGTGGAGTCCTGGGGCCTTCTCCCTCTAAAAAATGCACATTGTGCGCCCAGAGCTTCGGCCTTCTCCTACGCTTACTAAATATACCTGGGTTTTTCAGTGCATTGGCCTCCTGCACTCACAGAATCCATGTGGGATGCTCGGTGCTTTGGCCTTCTCCACTGTCTACTACCTCTATGTGTAAATGCACATGGGATCTAAGTCCCTTGGCCTTCTTCTCTGCCTACTAAATGCACATGAGGCAGTGCTTTGGCATTCACCTTCACCTGCAAAATGCATGTGGGGTTCTCAGTGCCTTGGTCTTCTTCCCCACCTACCAAATACATGTGGGTTTCTTGGTGCTGTAACCTTTTCGTCTGAACACCAAATACTTGTGATCTTCTCCTCAGCCTGCTTGTTGCATCTGGGGTTTTCAGTGATTGGGCCGGCTCCTACGCCCACACAATGCTTGTGAGGTTCTCGGTTCTTTGGCCTTCTCCTATGCTTAGAAGGGTGTTATGTTTCTCTGCTCACAATTCACACACCCATTAACAAATCAAGTCACCCAAACCCCAAAACAAATTCGAACCTAAACCCCTAACACTACTGATGCCGTATTATGCATCTATTTCTACTCTTACCTACTCTTACCTACACTATCGTAGGGACAGTAGCCTGAGCTGCTCCTGCCATTGACTGTCCAGAGTTTCACCTGCCCTTACATAGAAGGGAGTTGGAAATTAGCAGAACCTCTCGAGTCTTAGAAAAAAACTCATAAAGTGTGACCTACGCAAACCCGTGCAAGTTCTAAGCATTTGTGTTTTGCACAAACCAGCTTGCCCAGGCCAAATATTGACATCTAATTAGTGTTCAGTCACACATGCCAGATATAGTCTAGGATTATGCAGCCGTGGTTATCCTACACATAATTAAGCTTTGTTGACCGTGGGTAGAGTATTTACATCCTCAGCATTATGACTCTCCATGTCTGAGTGTAGAGGACCAGCAGAGAATTGTGACATTTGTTGATTATACATGTCAGGAGTATCAGATGGCAGCATCATGGCTAGATTTATAAGCTGCTATGCTGATGTAAAGGGAAGTGTAAAGGGAATACACCAGGAGAGGCAATAGGTAGGATGGGCAGGACAAATAACAAGGAGACAGTAAAAAAGGATAGGCTGATATGGTGAATGAGTAGAGAGAAACCATCCACGTGAAAAACAATCTGGAAACCCTTGCAGGGTGTGCATGGTATATAGATGACACTACTCACACATGTAAAGGGATACTTAATGCCGCTGTGTAGATTACTCCCACAGGTATTCACCCAGCAAGCCTTTGGAAGTTGTGCAGTAAGAGTGCTGTGAATGTCTGGACCCCTAGGCACAACAAGGAGTATAGGAAACAAACTCAGATGGGTCCTAACAGAACATAAAGAAATACAAATAAATAAATACAGCACATGCTTTCTGTGTGAACCCGCTATTATAATTGGACTATAATCAACACATGAGACAAGATAAAGGAAGGGGCAGCTTGCCCCCTAGGTTATAAGAGCCAATGAGCACAACAGATGAAGCAGAGACATCGGTGAGAACGCAATAGGACACTTGCCAGACACTAAGAGCACAAAATGGCTACAAGGCGTTTACAGAGAGAAATAAGGTTAAAAGTACAAGACTTCGAAATGGTACATTCGGAGCTAGGATCTATGAAACCTGTAGTAAGTGACTAGATCTAGGTCAGAGTAGAAATCTGCAGCAAGGTGTTGATTGTAGGTGACTGAAGCAAGGGGTAGAGCTGGACTCGAAATGAGCCCCACACATAACAATTAGCAAGAGAAAACAGGGGAATAGGACTCAGATAGAACTAGAACATGGGCAAAAGGGGCAAAGAAAAGAAAAAGAAACAGTGGCAGAATCTGCAGGCTTGAGTGTGTAGAGACCTGCAAAAGCAGGAATGCAGGGATGGAGCTGACCAGTGAGCAGGGTTCCAGACCGCAGGAATACAGCACAAGGAGCAGCGACTGGGGCCTGCAGGGACTGGGGGCTGGGGACTGCAGTGACACAGCACAAGGAGCAGCGACTGGGGCCTGCAGGGCCTGGGGACAACAGGGACACAGAACAATGAGCAGGGACTGGGGACTGCAGTAACACAGCACACGGAGCAGGGGCTGGGGCCTGCAGGGCCATGCCACCAGGGGCAGGGGCTGGAGGCTGCAGGACACAGCACAAGAAGCAGGGGCTGGAGACTGCAGGGACATGGCACAAGGAACAGGGACTGGGGCCTGCAGGGACACAGCACAAGGAGCAGGGACTGGGGCCTGCAGGGACACATGCACACAGAACAGGGACTTGGGACTGCAGGGACACAAGGAGCAGGGACTGGGTAATGCAGTGACACAGCACAAGGAGCAGGGTTTGGAGACTGGAGGGACACGGCACAAGGATCAGAGACTGGGGCCTGCAGGGACACAGCAGACAGAGCAGGGACTGGGCCCTGCAGGGACTGGCAGCTGGGGACTGCAGGGACAGAGCACAAGGAAGAGGGACTGGGGACTGCAGGGACACAGCACAAGGGGCAAGAGCTAGAAGCTAAAGTGCAGAGATACAGCATACAAAATAAGAAATGAAGATTGCAGGGGCAAGGCACAAAGTATACGGGGCTTGAGGCTGCAGATAGGAGCAGCGACTGAAAACTGCAGGGATAGAGAGACGGATTGGAGGAAAAGTGGAAAATGTGATATGCCAGGGAAGGGATGGAGAAAATGTTTTAAGTGAGCATGGGAACAAGACACAAACACTGGCAAAGCACAAGGTAGAGTGAGAAATTCCACAAGGGTTCCATGTGGTAGTGATTCATGCGTGAGCAAAAACTCTAGGGTTTGGCAACCTGTTAGTAGTTGTAGCAGGCAGATAATCCAGCAAGGTCATATGAAGGGGCTTCACAACACAGTCACTGATATGGTTAATTTCAATCTCTGGCATGGTCTTCGGAAAGGAGTCAGGGCTGAAGAACTCCAGAATTTGATGTATAGAAAGTAAAATGCAGAAGTTGCCATGGCTTCAGAATTTCTTGCCACTATTTTCCGGGAATTGCAGTCCTTCAAAATATGCTGTCCTTTTACCATTCTCCAAGATTACCGTGTGCATGCAAATCAAAGCCAGGGAAGTGCTCTGGATGAGGTTGCCGGGGTACCAGGATATTTAACATGCATGTGTGCAAGATGTTGGATTGGGAATCTAAGTCCTGTCTGGTGACCGTTGCTTAGATCCAGCTAAATTGTGCCCAGTCCCTGACAGAGGTAAAGATGTAGAGTTGTGATACAACACGAAAATAAAACTGGTGGCCATCTTCCTCATTGGCTTTTTATCTTTGGAGGAATACTAACAAACAGGAAAAAGGAAAACAAAACAAAAGGGACGTAATTTCACCAAAATGCCAGGGGTAGCAGAAGTGACATCACATGACCCTTGACCCCCTGATGACGTTATGTAATTTGATTCTGACCCCAGCGACATCACTAACCCATGCCATTTTTCTTCCACAGCCTCACCAATATCATGCTAGCGTAGCTAACTATCGTCATGTTCCCTTATTGCCTCATCCCACACCTTACACCCGGCTCGGGAAGCCATTACCTTTTACATAATAATGGTTCAGGCCTCTCTAAACCTATCTGCCTAAGACACCATCCCATTCCTTGCCCCGCCCCATTCCTACCTTCCACAGCACCATTTCCAGTAACCACCAATGACAGCACCACTACCAAATCCAAGGCCAATCTACAGACCCCCACCTATGGTGCCTCCACCACACAACCTTTGAAGATCACTGGGATCCACAGCATCCATGAATACAGGCAATCTACTCCCATCCATGGTAAAGATAGGCAGCTTCGCCTAAGAGTATGTACTCAGCACCAGGCGAATTACCACATTCCACGCCGCGATGCACACACAAAATCATCGCTAAAGGCTTGTCAAATCACCACCAACCCCGAACCTAGCACCAACATCAGACTAACGACTATGAAAACAGTAGATAACTCTACGTTTAAACCTCCCTCCACACTCCAATGTGCCCTCATTAACGCACTGTCCCTAGGAGCCCATGCCATCAAAATTCACAACCTCATCAATGATTCCAACCTCGACATACTATTTGTAACCGAATCAAGGCTCTGCCAAGCATGTGGACCTCTTCTTATGTTAGCCATCCCGCCTGACTACACCATCCTTAGAACGGACAGGACACACGCACATGGAGGTGGCGTGGCTATTATCGCAAAGGCCACACTCCAACTAAGATCATGCCAACTTAAAAGCCTACCAGGATATAAATTACTGCTTGCTAAACTCCCCATAAATAGCAAAACAACCATCAACCTACTAGTCATTTATAGAGCACCTAACCACAGCAACCAACCTGAGACTGACATACCGCTGCTACTAGCTCCCTACATTAAACCCAATACTAATTGCATTCTTCTGGGAGACCTAAATACAGGATTCAATGACATCCACGACCATAAAGCTGAAGCTCCCCTCTCTGCCCTGAAGGATATGAGTTTTACTCAGTTAGTAAACTCCCCCACCCACATCAAAGGTCGAATTCTTGACTGTGTCCTCTCACTTAACATAGAGGTATCCATTGACACCATAAACCCACTTGAATGGTCAGACCATCATAATATTATGTTCACCATTCACACCATTGAACCTCCATCATCTAATCCTAAAATCTCCAACTCCTACGAAAATAGAAACCATCGTAAACTCACAGCAGAAAACCTAGAGCCGCTCCTATCCAAGGCGTTAAACACGGTACCTACCAATGACAATAATCCCAACACACTAGCGGACGCCTACCACCACTGTCTTACGACCACCATCAATGCAGTAGCCCCACTCATTACTAAAACCAAACGCTCAGATAAACGCTCATGTTTCTGGTTTAGCAAGGAACTTGTCGCACTCAGGAGAATTAAACGTGCTCATGAACATACCCATAGGAAACACCCCTCAACTGAAACTGAAAAAGCTTACCAGGGAGCAAATAGATCCTGCAAAAAGCCATCATAACCCACAAAGCTAATGCATTTAATGCTCAGATCAGTAATGCTGCATCCGACTCCAAAGAATTTTTCTCAATTCTTAAACAACTGGAAAACCCATACCTTTCACCAATCATAACAACTCCAGCAAAGAGTGGTGTAACACCATCCAAGATGCACTCTCTGCTAAGATAAGCCTCCTTCAAAATAAAATCCTAGCTAAAAAACAACTTCTAGAGGACAAACAGGACTCGAATAACCACCTTCCCACCATCAACGAAAACACCAAACCTACTTTCCAGTTCACTCCAGTTTCACAAGAAATAGTATTCAATGCCATATCCAACCTTAAAGCATCTAATTGCAAGGGAGACTGGGTCCCTGCCAAAGTTGTCAAATCCTGTGCACACACACTGACACCCATCATAACCAAATTTATGAATGCCTCCTTTGATACAAATGTGGTGCCAGCCAGCATCAAAGGAGCCTGGGTTACCCCACTGCTAAAAAAACCCAGCCTTGACCCCACTGTGCCTACCAATTATAGACCCATAACTACGGTCCCATTCCTTCTGAAAATTCTTGATAAAATAGCGTACAACCAAGTCCAAGCCCACTTGGAACAGAACCAACTCCTTGGTACCAGACAATCGGGCTTCCGGCCCAATCACAGTACGGAAACAGCCCTCCTGGATCTCAAAATCCAAACGGACTCTATCAGAGACTCAGGCAAACTAAGTATCCTACTCCAATTAGACCTATCAGCAGCTTTTGACTTGGTGGACCACAGTAAACTCTGCGCAACCTTAGCTAAAGATTTCAACTTCTCCAAGAATGCCACCACATGGATCAAATGCTTCTTGGCGGAACGGACCTCTAGAGTGTCCATAGGCAAAGAAGCTGCCAACCCCATACCAGTCCCTATTGGCGTACCACAAGGGTCCTGTCTATCACCCACACTTTACAACGCCTATACCAAACTCCTGTTTGCAGCACTGGATAACATGGGTGTCATCTACACCAACTTTGCAGATGACACCCAGATCCTTATCCCTTTATCAGGGAACTACCCTCAAGACACACTAACCATAAACCAAATCTACTCCATAATCCAAAACTGGATGGCCTTAAGCAGTCTTTGCCTTAACGATGACAAGATAGAGATACTCATCGTGGGCTCTCAGCCCAAAAAAAAATGCTCTTCACTCCAATTACGCTACCATCAATATATATGGCACCATCGTCCCAGTACTGAAACATGTTAAAACCCTAGGAGTCTACCTGGACTCCAACCTCACACTAAAAAAACAAATCAGCTCACTTGTATCATCCTCATCCTACACTTCTAAACTCATCTCTCTCAGCCGCCAATTCCTGACACTGACTAACTGCATCCCATTGGCCAGGGCCCTGATTCTATCAAGACTCGATAACTGCAATGTACTATTCCTAGGTGCCACGTCCACCAACCTCAATAAATTGCAGCTGATTCAAAACAAAGCCTTGAGAGCGGCACTTGGAATAAGAAAATCGGATCACATTACCAAAATCCGTAGAGAGCACCATTGGTTACCCATCACGAGATAACAAGAGTTATCTTTAAAACTCTTTGCATTACCTTCAAATGCCTACATGAAAAATCGCCCATTTACCTAAACCAGGTAATTTCCAAAAAAAGCAATACTAGAATCTTAAGATACAATAACCAGTCACTTATGGTTTTACTGTGATTCAATAAGATGAGCGCAGGGGGCACTAGTTTCCAAAATCTAGCCCCTAAACATTGGAACTCACTTCCACTCATCATCAGAAATCAGGAAACCCTTTTGGGTTTTAAAAAACTGCTGAAAACCTGGCTATTTAACCAACAAAACCAGCTCAACACTGTAAATATGTATTACTTGTACTATTTGCCTTTTCGTTGTACATCCTGCTTTATATTTTCTTTGCGTGCATCTATCTTAGAGGTCTTACTAAATGTTTGTATTTTTTCAAGTTGTTTGCAACCTCGCTGTGATTCCTACGGGTTTGGGCGAGTAATACATGTAATAAATAAATAAAAAACAAGAAGTGATGGCAAACGACCTTCAGATTTCTTACATGCATCTAGCATCCGTGTTTCCAGGTGCCTCATTTCAGCCAGATATAAGAACCGAGGCACAGAGGGAGCCATGATTTGTCCACTATTACAAATTTTGGGAATGCCATTTTCCATATTCGATGTGGGGTCTATATGTAAAACATACATAATGCAGTATTACTAACAGCGTAACCATAATCTGTAACGCAGGCTACAGCTACTGTATGAAACATCTATAGAACAATGGACACAGAACTATGTGTTATCTGTGGCGTTGCTGTGTTAAACAAGCCAGAAAAGCACTGACCTGGGAGGCGTGCGCCACTGTTTAACCAGGAGAGACATTCTGCATAAGCAAGGCCTGAAAATTAAATAATTGACCAGGATTTGGCATCAACAAAATTCCCTGATTATAAATGTATATATGATTTAGCTACCACTACGATAGAAAAAACTTATTAGACCGGTCTGCGTGCACAGAGGGGAGTGCACCTCATAATGTTATCTTTGCTGCAGTATAATACCTGAGAAAGTTTCTTTCAATATACCCAAGAGTCCCCCATAGTTTTTATTTGCTAAGCGTAATACTGGGTGCCAGAGGACTTCAAAAACAAAACACCATTTAATGTAATATCATTGCTGCACACATAAATTCATAGCACCACACATTTATTTAAAATTGAAGGCACCCATGAGTAACTTCTCACCCGGTGCCTCACTGGTAGACTTCAAGGCGCACACTGCACACTAACCCTTTGTCAAACCCATGGATGCCCAATTGCGTAGCACAAAATTTGGCAGCTCCCCTGTGACCTATGCTGTGGGGGCCCCCCAAGCTTCTTAATAAAGCACAGGTCACGCCACCCCCCGTGCCGGTCCGTACCACCACATGTGTGGAATGTCCATGATGATTATGCTGCTGCATAAGCATACACTACTGCAAGTGAAAGAAGTAAATATGCTTTTCAATCAAAGCTTAAATCTTTAACGGAACATAGAGAGAAGGGGCGGTGCCGTGTCCACAAACATACCAGGCACAATTGGTGGTTGGTAAGTTGTTTTTTTGGAGGGTGGAAAGTATGTGATTGCGACTGAGCATAGCGACGGTACCCGAACTAACGAAAATGGGTTGGGGGAGGGGCGGGGGGATTCTTCTCCCTCCCCAGAGTAAATGTTGTGAGTAAAGGGTTAAAATGGTGCGTTAAAAATCACACTTTCTGGGAAAACTTGGGTAAAATGCCAAGAATGTGGGTAAATGGCCAACATTGGGTTTTGTAGGGTGTAGGGTAAATCATGAAAAAAAGTACTATAGATGTAAGTCACCAAAATTGCACAGGGCATTTCCCAATGCATTATCATGCCGGTCCCTGCAATATATGCCAGTATAAAAAACATTTGTATGCTGGTTGTGCCAATACATTTCCATGCTGGCTCCACCAACATTTGCTAGTATTCCCATATAAGACCATACTTATGTTTGCTTTAAGACTTTTGTCTATAGTCATTACTGGCACTGGGCACAAAACTGGCTCTGCCATTATATGCCAGTACTCCTCTGTAAATACATACTCCCGTTGGTTTGGCCATTAAAAGTGATATGTCACAATAGGAAAACCTTTCCAAACTGGTTCCAATGTAATCCAGTCTGGACCCATAAGAACACTTAACTTGCTTGATTCACGGATCAACACAGGTTCGATCCCCGGGTCCGCGCTTAGTAACCTCTGGATATGAAGCTCGTTATAAATAACTGATCATATCATATCATAGATGTTCATTTAATAAAATGTTTTGCTACAGTAAAGAATATACAGGCTGCTATGCCAAAATATCAGTCTAGCGAGGTAACACTACTTGTCATGCTTGCTTTTTTAAAGATACAGAGTAATAAATGTCATGCCACAGTAAGCAATGGCTAGACTGACTGCACCATAATTCCAGTCTAGCCAGGGAATGGCACACATGAACTTGGCTTTTCCCAAAAATACCAGTAAATCATGCAAATTCAGTATCGGTTGTGGCTAAAATGCTCCAGTGATCCCCAGTCTCCCAAGCCTTACACACACATGCATCCCCTTTCACCCACCAGTCACTCACTCATACATCTCCTCTCGCACTCGCTCACACTGGATTCACCACACAGGCACACACCGAACCCCACCCAGAACATTCAAACACATACTACCACATGTATGCTCATTCACCCACCAGTCACTCACTCACACCTTCTCTTACATGCACTCATTGCATTCTCTACACAAGCACACACCCAGCCACCCAGAACATTTAACAACACACCATCACATTCATACTCATTCACCCACCAGTCACTCAATCATACATATTTTCTTACCTTCACCCATTACCTTTTCAACACAGGCGCCGCACACACCCACCCACTCAGAACATTCGAAAACGCACCATCACATTCATACTCATTCACCCACCACTCACTCACACACACATTCTATTACATCCACTCATTGCATTCTCTACACAGGGAAACGCCCATCCACTCATTGCATTCTCTACACAGGCACACACCCACCCACCCAGAACATTCAAAAACACACATCACATCACTTCTCATTCACCCACAGGTCACTCACACCTTCTATTGCATCACTCATTGCATTCACTACACAGGCACACACCCACCCACCCAGAACATTCGAAAACATACATCACATCACTTCTCATTTACCCACAGGTCACTCACACCTTCTCTTGCCTCCACTCATTACGTTCTCTACACAGGCACACACCCACCATGAACATTCAAAAACACACATTACATCACTTCGCATTCACCCACCAGTCACTCACACCTTCTCTTCCATCCACTTATTGCATTCTCTACATAGGCACATACCCACCTGCCCAAAACATTCAAAAACACACATCACATCACATAACATCACTTCTAATTCACCCACCAGTCAATGACATTTTCTCTTACATCCACTCAGTGCATTCTCTGCGCACAGGCACACACCCACCCAGAACATTCAAAAACACGCATCATATCACTTATCATTCACCCACCAGTCACTCGCACGTTCTCTTACATCCACTCATTACATTCTTTGCGCACAGGCACACACCCACCCACCCAGAACATTCAAAAACTCACATCACATCACTTCTAATTCACCCACCAGTCACTCGCACGTTCTCTTACATCCATTCATTACATTCTCTGCGTACAGGCACACACCCACCCACCCAGAACATTAAAAAACACACATCACATCACTTCTCATTCACCCACCATTCACATACATATATCTGACATGCACTTCACACATGCAAAACACACATCATATCACAAAAAAGCTTTCTTACCTTTTTCTTGCAGCTTCGGTCCATCCTTCCAGGCCCCCTCGACTCCTCTGTGCTGCTCACAAACAGAGCTTCCTGGTGTATGTATATGAGCTGCAAGGAAGCTGAGGGAGAAGGGGTTGGAGCTGAACGTGGCATGTGACATGTGCCACATGTCATGGTCAGCTCCAACCCCTAATGGGTGCCTCCCCGGCCCAGCCTTCACCCTGATGGGTGAGGACTGGGCTGGGGACCCCCCACACCTGGTGTGTTAGATCCCCCACACCACTGGAGGGGCCGCCACACCAGGAGCACCTGTTTCTTTTAACAAAATAAATCTTTTTTTTTAAGAGTTTTGTTTTTAAAGTTGGGGTCGTAAGGGAGTCCCAGGGGTTGCAATTCTGGTCTCCAGAGGTTGCAGTTGTGACCCCTAGCGACCCCCAAATGACATCTCTGCCCAGTATTCCCAAAAAGTGATGTATAATGGAAGTGAACAGGGGTTGCAAGACAGTGCGGGATGATGTGACAGTGGCAAGAACCAAGTGTAAAGATACAATACCCCTACTCCCCACAGACAGTAGGGGTTGCATTTCCTCATTGCAAGAGGGAATCAGCTCATATGCTATGCAAAAGCAGGTACCGCGGGAAAAATTAACTCTTCGTTGCCATGTGTTGTCCTCGTTGCCAACCAGCAAATTAAAAAGGGGGGTCCTGGGAGTCCCTCTGCCAGACATTAGTCCTGGTTACGAGAGACTTACCCAGAGTCTTTAGCTCATTGGGCCTCATCACGACTTGGGCGGTAACGGTAACGCCATTAGCGTGGGCGGTATTAGCCCTACCGCCGAACTCCCCGGCGCTAATAGCGCCGGATCACGAGTTCGGCGGTAATGTCAATCCCCATTCCCCATTGAGCCCATTCGGGAATGCCCCATTCCCCATTGGGCTCAATGGGGAAATTTCGCGCTAATACCGCCGGCGGATTTCCCGCCGGCGGTAATAGCGCGAATTTTCGGCGGATTTCCCCCCAGCTCAGAGCTGGGGAGAAATCCGCCGAAGTCCTGCTTTGGCGGACCCTTAAATCCGGCGGTAATAGCGCTACCGCCGGATTCAAGGGTTACCGCCGAAGTCGTGATGAGGCCCACTATCTTTCACAGAGAAGAAATATCCCAAACATATCAGTCTTTGTCCTGCCCTGGGGCAGTCCAGCACCGAAATGCTAGGCAATTCTCCTCTGAACAAGAGTACCAACAGAAACCCCAGACACATGTTTCGGTCTGGTTGGACCTCATCAGTAGGGTGGATCTGTGCCTCTCTAAGAATAGTGAGCAAGGGGTCCACGTCTGGATTCCCCTAGTAACTTAGGGTGAGACCCAAAGTTACTTAAATATGCAAATTAAAAATGGGGGTCCTGGGAGTCCCTCTGCCAGACATTAGTCCTGGTTACGAGAGACTTACCCAGAGTCTTTAGCTCACTTTCTTTCACACAGAAGAAATGTCCCAAACATATCAGTCTTTGTCCTGCCCTGGGGCAGTCCAGCACCGAAATGCTAGGCAATTCTCCTCTGAACAAGAGTACCAACAGAAACCCCAGACACGTGTTTCGGTCTGGTTGGACCTCATCAGTAGGGTGGATCTGTGCCTCTCTAAGAATAGTGAGCAAGGGGTCCACGTCTGGATTCCCCTAGTAACTTAGGGTGAGACCCAAAGTTACTTAAATATACAAATTAAAAAGGGGGGTCCTGGGAGTCCCTCTGCCAGACATTAGTCCTGGTTACGAGAGACTTACCCAGAGTCTTTAGCTCACTATCTTTCACAGAGAAGAAATATCCCAAACATATCAGTCTTTGTCCTGCCCTGGGGCAGTCCAGCACCGAAATGCTAGGCAATTCTCCTCTGAACAAGAGTACCAACAGAAACCCCAGACACGTGTTTCGGTCTGGTTGGACCTCATCAGTAGGGTGGATCTGTGCCTCTCTAATAATAGTGAGCAAGGGGTCCACGTCTGGATTCCCCTAGTAACTTAGGGTGAGACCCAAAGTTACTTCAATATGCAAATTAAAAAGGGGGGTCCTGGGAGTCCCTCTGCCAGACATTAGTCCTGGTTACAAGAGACTTACCCAGAGTCTTTAGCTCACTATCTTTCACAGAGAAGAAATATCCCAAACATATCAGTCTTTGTCCTGCCCTGGGGCAGTCCAGCACTGAAATGCTAGGCAATTCTCCTCTGAACAAGAGTACCAACAGAAACCCCAGACACGTGTTTCGGTCTGGTTGGACCTCATCAGTAGGGTGGATCTGTGCCTCTCTAAGAATAGTGAGCAAGGGGTCCACGTCTGGATTCCCCTAGTAACTTAGGGTGAGACCCAAAGTTACTTAAATATGCAAATTAAAAAGGGGGGTCCTGGGAGTCCCTCTGCCAGACATTAGTCCTGGTTATGAGAGACTTACCCAGAGTCTTTAGCTCACTATCTTTCACAGAGAAGAAATATCCCAAACATATCAGTCTTTGTCCTGCCCTGGGGCAGTCCAGCACCGAAATGCTAGGCAATTCTCCTCTGAACAAGAGTACCAACAGAAACCCCAGACACGTGTTTCGGTCTGGTTGGACCTCATCAGTAGGGTGGATCTGTGCCTCTCTAAGAATAGTGAGCAAGGGGTCCACGTCTGGATTCCCCTAGTAACTTAGGGTGAGACCCAAAGTTACTTAAATATGCAAATTAAAAAAGGGGGTCCTGGGAGTCCCTCTGCCAGACATTAGTCCTGGTTACGAGAGACTTGCCCAGAGTCTTTAGCTCACTATCTTTCACAGAGAAGAAATATCCCAAACATATCAGTCTTTTGTCCTGCCCTGGGGCAGTCCAGCACCAAAATGCTAGGCAATTCTCCTCTGAACAAGAGTACCAACAGAAACCCCAGACACGTGTTTCGTCCTGGGTGGACCACATCAGTAGGGTGGATCTGTGCCTCTCTAAGAATAGTTGCCAACCAGGCCACTTCTAAAAGAAATTAGTTTTTCAGACCGGGCACTTCCTCCCCCTACTAGCATCAACTTTGATACCAAAATGTTGTGAAGGCCTCATTATCATCGTCTACCGCGCCTCCAAACCCATTTAACTTCACCAATGTAGCCTGTGGCTCTCTGCGTCTGCCAGCCCCGTCTCCGAAAATGAAATGAATGTAATTTCATATTTGAGTCCCTCATCCTCTGGGCACTTCATGCCATTGCTCCACTCCCAGCCCCACAGGGGTTGTCACACACACACACACAAGCACACACTAGTTTGAGAGCTAAGGTTTGGGCTATCTGAAGGGATATACGTTAACATTTCAAACATTTTATTGTTTGTAAATGCGGGGGAGACCCCCTGTACCCCTCCTCTGCCCCCCAACTTAACTATTCACCTTACCCCCCCACCCCTATATTTCTCAAAAATGACCCAAATTTGGAGCAATAACCGCAAAAAGATGCAGTCATTTCTACATTTGAATTTTTTTCCCCACTTTTTGTAAGGATACCATCTCAAGTATGTCCAAGTCTTTGCATTGACCTCAAGATTTGGTTGTTCATGAATTGTATCCTTGTGCTGAAGGTTTGGATCTAGCACACTCTCTTGACCAAAGACATGCTCTATCTCGAGCCAGCCAAAGTCTTTCTGTGTGAGATAGATCTGTAGCCTAGGTGTTTAGCATCTGCCCTTAAAACTTAGCCTGTAGCCATTTCACTATCAAAGGTTATACCCTAACCTTTCAGCATTTGAATTTAAGCCACGACAATCGTGATTACTTTGTGAAATAGGTTGCTTTTGGTGTAGTTCAGAAGGAAAGCTGACTTATGTTATGTGATTTTCATAAAGCACGCTGATGCCCTCGAGGTGGTATCCTAGGACTAAACCATCTGACAGAGCCTGGAACCCACATTGAGGAGAGAAGTTTCCAAGGCCCTCTTGAATTGAAGATCCTCTTCAATAGACCTCAGAGCGTTGAAGTGGGTTCCAGAGGCGAGCACCCTTTCAATAAAATCTTCGATCACCAATTCTCTTTTGTCTAGAAAGGAGGTGGGAGCAGGTTCGCACTGGCGCATAAAATTGTCTCAGGCACCAATGAATAAGTGGCTCACAGTTGCAAATGGCAATTCATTCCTTTTGTGACAGACTGTTTGAATAGTACTCAAGGGGAAGATTTCTGATAAAATGGAATGCAAATTGTGCATTTTAAAGAATAATTATTCAGTAACATTGATCAAAACTACTAGCCGCATAGAGAAGAAACTCATCAAACCGGCCCACATTTGCCATAAACATGGTCCAATTTGACCCAAAAAACTGGCCCATACTAGCATTTTGCGTTTTTTGGTTCGGATATTGCCCTATTGTCTTATAGACCCGTCTGAGCCTGTTTGAGATTCTCTCAAGTGCAGGGACCAACGAGTGATGACTTTTATACATTGTTCCTCTAATAATAATGGGGCAACCCCAATCCATACTCTATGTACCTCGCAGAGCGTCTTAAATCTGACCCTGGATTCCACGCAGTGATGTGATCATGACATGAAAAGTTCAGCTCAGATTACTTGCACGAAGGTAAACAGAGCTGGAGTAAAAAGACAACAGCAAGACTATGGTGATCTAAACCCTGCTGGGAAACCTGGGGAAGGGAAACATTCTTCTCATAACACACATCCGGAAGAAAAGTTTTTGCCTGTGGCACTTGTAGTGATAAGCAGTACCCGCACCTCCCTGGGATCCAGCCCTTTGTGCAAAGTAAATCACTCCTAATTACCTTCCCACACAAATAAGGTTTAAGACGCATGATGATCTCAGTCTGAAAAAAAGCCAATCACACAGAATATATGATGCTTGCATTTATTATCTACAGTGGCTAATGAAAACTAAGCAGCAATTTATAATAATGTGGAAATAGAAAGTGCAAGCTATATAATGCCAATTATCAATCACAGATGAATATGCAATTATTTGGTCTTACGCTCCTAATGAAATGTAGATGAAGGTACGATCTGATCACACCCAGGACCCTCGCCGCTACAGGTGCCCGGCACTCCTCAGAAGAGGAGGGGAGGTCTGGCCAAGCCCCCACAGTCCTATACCAGAGCGGGGATGTGATGTTAGGAGTCTCGGCCCTGATAGTGCACAGCTGGTCGTCCAGGCACTGTTCTTCTTGATAGGCGCGTCTTTCCAACAGCCCAGGATGAGTCCCCCTTCCCTGGTCCAAGCATAGTTCTCTGATTAGGAGCTGCACGTCAATCATCATGACGTGTCAGCTCTTCAAGAAGCTTCTAGGCTCTCCCTTCCCGGCAGTAAACATGTTTTTTGCTTGGAAAGTTACAAGACTGGAAACAGCCAGTCTTGGCTCCCAGGCTTCGGGCACTGTGTTTTGAAAAGATCAGACATTCTTGCCTTATCAGTGCACCTGACTCGCAGAGTGAAGACGAGCAAAGCTGTGCCTGGCTCCCAAGGGCTGCATAGAGCCTCTTGCAAATGCTAGATGTTTTATGTCTTCAGAAAAGGCCTTCGCAATTAACCCCTTGCAAGCATGCAGGCTCACCCAGTTCGAGAGTCCTGGTTGATGTCAGCATTTTCCTCCACGCTTCGAATAGGCTCTAATACACACAAGATAGCTCAGTGGGTTAGTGCAAATGCAGGTTACTGCAAGCGCCTAGCAGCTTATCACGACAGCACTAGCTTGCATTTCCATATATGCAAGAGACTCTTCCTTAAGATGGAGAATTTTTTCATTGGGTCGCCTGCTCTTTGCTTCCCCGCACTCTCTAGCCACGCTCCTTGGCCTCCTCCCACCCACCAGAGAGGCAAAAAACCTTGGGATCACCTTTAACTCCTCTATCGCTTTCTCTCCACACATCACATACCATGCTAAGAAGTCCAACTTTCAGCTCCACCTCTTCAGAGGTATTTCCTCACCTTTTCCCAGAAGTTCAACATCTCCATAGCCCTGGTTCTCTCAAGGCTGGACTACTGCAACAGTCTCTTCCTCCCTTCGTCCCCTGCAACTAATCCATAATAGAACTGCAAGACCTACCCTTGGCCTCAAGCTCAGGGGCCACATCTCCCCAGTCCTAAAATCTCTCCATTGGCTCAAAGTGACCGCAAACATCAAATTCAAGACCCTTTGCATCATCCACAAGCTGTCTGGGCCTGGGACCTCTGTACATCTAGCTTTCCCTCCCTAAATACCTCCCTGCTAGATTCCTTTGGTCCTCTGGATCCAACTCTCGGCAGGTCAAACGTTTCTCCAAGTAGAGAGTGAGGGCTGGATCCCTTTCATAGGTGGCTTCCTCCCTCTGGAACGGCCTCCCTGCCCCCCTCAGACTTGAGCTGGATCTTCTTGTTCCAGAAACTCCTCAAGACTTTCATTTCTCCTCTTCCTTCCCTCTTCCCCTTCCATGCTAACATTCCCTCTGCGGTTGAGACCTGCCACTGAGATTGGGGCCTGGTCCCTTCAGAGCCACACAGGGCAACACCCTTTCCAGCACTTTCCCATGGGCACCCTTCCCCAGACTAGCCAAAATCTGGTCCACCCTGTCCAGTTCACTTAACCTCCCCCCTCTCTTTCCTCTGGCATTTTTGCCTTTGTGTCCTCCCCCTTCTATTGGGAACCCAACCCCTGCACTTCTTCCCCCCTGCACTTACCACCTTTTTCATGCACTTGCACAGTAGGATTGTCACAAGGCCAATATAACTGTTCTGTTGTACTACTACCCCCCAACTTGTCTTGTGGTGCCTGGATAAATAAATAAATAGTCATACCAGTGTCCATCAAGACCTCCAGGATTTTGACAGGAGAGGTCTGAGTGCATGAGCCAAGTTGTTTAGGTCAGGTATTTTATGGGAATATATCAGTGGGGGGCCCCATCACCATGAACTCTGTCTTTGCAGAGTTCATCTATAAATGGTTTCACTGCATAAAGCCTTGAAGTGCAGAAAGGCTTTTGGAGAAGGCCTTGGCATCCTCTGAATTATTAGTTGCCATTCTAAAAATCAATTGAGCATCATCAGGATAGGTATATACTGACACACTGCACGTCTTAAGGAGCCTCAGGCGGGGACAAATATAGATATTGAAAAGCAATGGGGATAAAGGCGATCCCTGGGGTACTCGGTGCTCTAATGGCATTGAGTTTAAGGGGTACGGAGGAAGACAGAGAAACATTCTTCAGTGGGACAGGAAAGATAATCATGGAATTAAAAGCCAAGGACAGATCAAGCAGCATGATCGCCCTTGAATCAATCAATCATGTATTTACAGTGCACGCTATCACCAAAGGCATCATGGCGCAATGGGATACCAAAAGAGAGACATCAGTTACACAAACAAGTGGGATTTTAATCCACGAGTGAAATTATCACTGACTGTGTTCTATGCAAAGGCCTAAGGCCTGCTTGGGGTGGTTCGAATGTTAGATCAAACAAGGAATATCAAGGCTTAGTAGCACCAAAAAGTGGATCTGCCAGTCACAAAGTCAAAAAGTTATGAATATAACTTTATTCTGTACAGATTCAAATATCGAAGCAGATAGCTATCTGGCTCCCAACACCTCGCAGTGTGTACCAGAAAGCACTGTGAGGGGAGTGAGTACTGGTCATCACAAAACATGCAGTATTTATACACAGTCCTGGTCATAGCACAGCCCATCTCCAAACTAATAGGTTACACATTTGGGTTTGTGCCCAGTTCACGTAACAAATATACTATATTGGTTTGTACTTTTGACATGTTTTCCATCCTTGAAGATTCAATGGTGTTGTTGGTTCTCCATCTTAGATTGATCCTAGTTTCAAGAAACAAATTCAATAGCTTATGGCTACGGCACATAGTTTTAGTTTGCCTACCATTCAGTTCTTATGTTTGAATATGGCTGAGGCTATTGACGCAGACAATACTTTAAATTGAAGTTCACTTTGGCTCCAAGGTTCCTTAAACATACTGGCAAACTTTTTTGTAGTCATCTGTGTGGATCTTTAGCTTTTAGAGTAAGTCCTGTTTCAAGAAATGTCCAAAGGATTTCTTCAAAAACACACATTAGTTTACATGCATTGTATATCACTGAGTTTTGTATACATAGATAACACTTTGAATGAGAGTTCATTCTGACTACAAGGTATCTTTGCACAGGACAAATAGTCTGCTCTGCCAGCCCTAGTGTTGACATAGGTTCAAAGGTCATTTCTGCTCTGGCAGCTGAAAACATGGTTAATCATTTCTGAACATAGAGCAGAAGTTAGAATCAAGATGGGGGATATTTTCCAAAATGGCGTTTGAAGTCAATTCTAATTAACCGCAGGGTTTAATACAAATGCAAATGGCTTAGGACAATATTCATAATCAGATTATATTTATGCGAATATGGTTTAACAAACCCTCCTTTTGGCCTAAGCCAAGACCATAATTCAAAAATTCTGACCATACGATGGCCCTGTGTCATAATCAGAACACTCTGAGTTGTTGGATTCAAAAACATCAATTGCCATTAACTCTTTAATAGTTATTTCCTGCATTACTACAGCATTGATTGCTTTTTCAGGCATTTGTGTCCTAGGTCCTAGTGTACCTACTGCTTGTGTACAACATCCTCCTATCATGGAACATATGACAGGGAGGCATTGTACACAACAACAACAGAACAGGAGAATACCAAGAATCACCATTAAGAATGCAAAGATCTTCCAATCCCATGATCGTAATAAGTCCCAGAACCAAATACTAAGATTCCAGTTTCCCTCTGGGACATGTACTTCAGTACTCAAGGGATGTAGATTTTGAATTGCCTTGAATATGGTAGGGGAGGAGTAAGGTATAAAAACACAACAAGAAGATCCCACCAATTTACATACTCCACCACGCTCAGCCAGGATGACGTCTAACACCATCCGGTTCTGTAGAGCCACTAATCTATTTGCTTTTTGTTCTAACATCATATTGTATAGTACATCGGTGGTCCTGTTGATGGTTTTCTCCAATATTCTTGCCAGTCTCCTAATATCCTCAGAGTTCATGATCTGTCCCCAAAATGGCACAAAGGATTTCGCTACATCACCCATGACCTGTGAAGGAGTATCACCACTCTCGTCCCGCCTTAGACGAGCTCTAGAGACCTCAGAGGTGCTAGCTACAAATACCCCTGGTAGCAAGATTCCCAAATAACAAGTACCCTTCCAATCTCTAGGTATCTCTAGGTAACCAAGGATAAGCTTCATTGCCACAGACAAAATAAACGGGGATCACCTACATGCAAAGGTCTGTCCTCACTACTAGTAGATAGAGTAAGAAGGGGGAATGGCATCCCGGTTGCCTACCGGTGCCATCTCGTAAGAAATTGA
The DNA here is from genome assembly GCF_040938575.1 of Ambystoma mexicanum. Classification (NCBI taxonomy): domain Eukaryota; kingdom Metazoa; phylum Chordata; class Amphibia; order Caudata; family Ambystomatidae; genus Ambystoma; species Ambystoma mexicanum. The sequence continues at coordinate 681,683,901 of NC_090926.1, forward strand.
CGATTGGAAAAGTCTAGAAAATCTATCGGAAGGCCTAATAGAAGCAACATTGAGTTTGCTCCTATTTGCGAAAAGGGATCCTCCCAGAGGCGTCAGGACTCGTCTTTCAAATTCATTCAAGTTAGTCCCATTGAAGTTCCCAGAGATGCTATCATTCCAACGATCAAATAATAGTGCCCTTAGAGAGGCATAGCATGCAGTAGTCAAAGGAAGAGGATGAATATACCAGCCCAACCCTTTTTTCCAATGCTGTGGCAAATGCGAACATATGCAGCAATTTGTTCTATTGAGAATTGCATGAGTCGCATTCATGATAAGTAAAAGAGTGTCATTGTGGTAACTCTGTCTGTGTTGGGAATCCCTAGGAGGTAGAGTGTGCAGATGCACGAAACGTGAAGGCATAGTGGTAATACTTTTAGTAGGTAACAAAGTCTCAAGTGGACGCACCCCTTCAATTTACCAAAACCCAAGCGCTATCACAACTGTTAGACCAGTTAACATTATCACAAGAAAACAGTAAGTCCTCAAGGACCATGACTTTTGATGGTCAATGGCCCTCATTACAACTCAGGCGTTAAGGGTTTAACGGCGCCGTCGGCGCCATTAACCCTTAACGCCTGATTACAAGTGTCCCTTTGCAGGTTGGTGTTTAACGCCTGCTTTTAGCAGGCGTTAAAAATCCAACCTGCAAAGGGACTTTGGAGCTAATTACGGCACCGTAATTTACGGTGCCGTAATTAGCGCCTTCCCCATTCCCATTATGCCCTATGGGGGCAAAAATGGGAATGGGGAAGGGCAAATGGTGAATGGGGAATTACCGCCCCACTCACCTTGGAATGGGTCGGTAATTCCGCCATCCACCATGGCGGAATCATAACCTTAGCGGCATGGACCATGGTGCTAATAGCACCATGGTCCTCCGCCAAGGTTGTAATGAGGGCCAATGTCTTTGTTAGGCACACGACTGATCGGTTGCTCCGTACGTGTAGAGTTAGTGACGGGCATTGTTCCTCCAAGTTAGTTTCGAAAACTTTCTGAGACACACTCCTTAAGTTTTGTTCGTTGGTGATCTCCTGACCATGTGGTTTTTCTTGATAGAAGATAGTTTTGCCCCTCCTGGCCACTTATTTATATTTCAGTGAGAGAGTGGCAAGGGACTAGCTCAACAGTCATTTCCTGTGGGCACAGCCATGCTATGCTGTAAGTCTAATGCCGTGGACGCAGATCGTACCTCAAGTTTCCGAGTACGGTGTGATTGCGAACAAAGCGTCGTTGCTTCCTGATGGGAGTGGAGAAACAGAGGCAAGATTGTTCAAGGGTGCAGAAAGATCCGAGGAAGAATTCGAAGACAAAGGAGCAGTCTCCCCAGGCCCCACGCGCTCAGGAAGAATCTCCAAAACACTGTTGGTTTTGTTCAAAACAGGTTTGTCGTAAGGAACAGAACAAACAATCTCCTTCTCTTCTGCTTCATCAAGTGGCAGGTATCGTCAAGAGGAAGGTATCTTCTTGACATGAGCCGTGTGGATCCAGTGTCTCTTTCCGGATACTCGTACAGCGGTCTGTGTGGTCAACAGAACCTGGGACGGTCCTCTCCAGCGCAGTGCGAGACAGGATGCTCTTTCAAATGACTTTGTGAGCACCCATTCACCGGGTCGGATTCTGTGACCTGGCTCCTCGTATTTAACTCGGAGGGCTTCTCGCACCTGTTGATAAATCAAATACAAGTTTTGAGTTAACTGGTCACAGTATTCAGCAAGAAGCAAATGCTCCACATCGTTCAGTACTTTGGGCTTTGGCATATTCCAAATGTTAGCTAGCCTCCGCATTACTATTTGATGGGAGGAGATTCCAGTTCTAGTCTGTGGGGTCGTCCGCATGGACAGTATAGCTATAGGTAAGGCGTCTGACCATTTCAAATTACTACTGGTACAGACCTTCGCAAGTTTATTCTTCAGGATACCATTATGGCATTCTACGAGTCTGGCACTCTGAGCGTGTCTAGCCGAATGGAACCGTTTATCGATCTGCAATCCCGCGCATACTTGCAAGATAACAGCAGCGATAAAATGTGACCATTATCCGACCAGATGACCCTCGGCAAACCAAACCCAGGAAAATATTCCTTAAGCATGCTTTTCGCCATTGTCATTGCTGTGGCATCTTTCATAGGGAACCTACTTGCTAAAGGCACAAATGACTACCAAGACATATTTGTAGTTATAGCAGCACTCCATCTCGATGAAGTCGAAATGAATCACTTCAAAAGGCACAGAGGGGGGGACCAAAACTACTCCTCGGTGTCGTCATACCCTTCCCCGCATTATACTGTAAGCATACCATACAATTCTGGACAAAACGCTCAGCAGTTTTTGAGATATTAACATTTACCTAAACAGGTTCTAGTAATTTACAGATCTTTCTAGCACATATGTGAGTGGGACCATGAGCTATTGTAACCATGGTGATGACATGCATTGGGTAGCACCCATCTTCCTTTAGAAATGTTTACCCAACAACCTTCCTGTCTAGGATGGCACTCTGTCAAGAGTGGCACAGGTCCCCAGGTAGGGTTTGGGTGGCTGTGTTGATGTAAGGTGACAGATAAGTACACACAGAAGGAAACTCATCAAGAAATAAAAGTAGGCAACTGTAGCTGTGAACAGAAAGGGGCAGGAAATACAAAGATACAAACAAACTGGATTCCCTCTTGGGGTGTATGCAGATATGGAAAAAGAGTGTTCCACGGACCTTTGGAAACTCCAGCCTTCTGCACAGATTACTATTACAGAGGCCCACTCTGTCTGCTCATGGCTGGGAACAACAGCTGTGGGTGTCTGTTAAACAGAAAACGCGACAAGGGAAGGGGCAGAGGTTGCCTGCCGGAAACCAACAGTCAAGCTAAGGATCTACATAAGACACGAGAGAGACAAGAACAGAAATAACCAGGGCCAAGGAAGTCTAAGAGAAATCTAGCAGAAGGGAATGAAGGAAGAAACAGTACAATAGAAATGGGTAAACTAGAAATGGGTAAACTAAAGGGGAGGACAGAGGATTCAAGGAAGAGAAGGACAGGGATCAAGAACAAGGGGTTGCAAACAAGGAAGAGAGCAAGGGAGCAGCAGCCAGGAAAGAGGGGGGCTGCAAACAAGGAAGCAGGGCTGCAGTACCAAATGGTACAAGGTACAGAAAAACTGTAGTGGATTGCAGAGGACTGTAGTAGGCTGCTAGGCAGAGAGTCCAGAGGAGAAGGACTGAGAGCTGTAGTAGGCGGCAGACAGAGAGCCCAGAGGAGTAGGGCAGCAAGGAGCGAACCCAAAGGAACAGGGCGTAGAGGTAGAGAGACCCGAGGGTCAGGGCTGAAAGCAGAAGAGAGTAGCAGGCTGCAAGGCTGGGAGCCCAGCGGAGCAGAGCAGCAAGGAGCGAGCTCAGAGGAGCAGAGCAGCGAGGCAGGGAGCCCGGAAGGCTATGGCTGTAGGCAGCGGAGTGTAACAGGCTGCAAGGCAAGAAGCCCAGAGGAGCAGGGCTGTGAGGCAGGGAGCCCAAAAGGCTAGGGCTGTAGGCAGCAGGGTGTAGCGGGCTGCAAGGCAGGAAGCCCAGAGGAGCAGGGCTGTGAGGCAGGGAGCCCAACAGGCTAGGGCTGTAGGCAGCAGGGTGTAGCAGGCTGCAAGGCAGGAAGCCCAGCGGAGCAGGGCTGTGAGGCAGGGAGCCCAAAAGGCTAGGGCTGTAGGCAGCAGGGTGTAGCAGGCTGCAAGGCAGGAAGCCCAGAAAGAGCACTGGAACAAAAGCAGGAAAATGCAGCAGCAGGAACAGCATACAAATACGAGACAAAAAGGGGCTGGGGGGACTCTTGATGCAAGAGACTGAGCTCCTGCAGGCAGCTGCTTAAATACCGCCCTGCCCTGTACTGAGGCAGGCTAATTGGCAGCACCTGGAGCACCACACCTGAATACAATCTGCCTCCTCCCTCTCTGGTCCTGAGATGGTGGATGCAGCACTGTTCCCTAGGGCTTCTGGGGATTGTGGTTCCAATGCTGATGAATGGGAATGGCCAGGAATTGATAGCTGTAGCAAGGTGCATTGTGGTACATGTAGTTAGTTGAGTTATATAAGAAGGCACCAAAGTCACGCAAATGGGAATTAAGTACCAAAGTGTGAATAGGGGTTGTTCCAAGAGTATTCTGAAGATAAATGAATAACAAATAGTCCATGATGGTTGCCAATGTGTGCGCCGAAGGCGCAGGCATGACACTTCCTCATCCAAACTTGCTAAACCCTCAGCCCAGTGTTTAAGTTCTTCTGGAGTGGCATCAGCTTGTATGTCCTTTATCGACTCAATCCCTTCATCTACTGTACAGATATTTATGGATCTTTCGTGACATACATTTCTGAATATGAATCAGTAGTGGTATGTTTAGCTATCCTGTCAGCAAAAGCGCATCCTCTCCCTACATCATCTACTACCTTCTGATGTGCGGCGCACTTCAGGATTGCTAGTTGAGTAGGAAGCGCAAGTGCTGAGAGTAGCTGAACTATCAAGGTGCCATTTTGAATTTTTGTTCCGTGTGAGGTCAAGAAACCTCCCTCTGCCCATATTCTACCGAAGTTGTGAACTACCCCAAAGGCATACTCGCTGTCTGTAAATATATTTAATCTAAGCCCTTCGGAAAGTTCACAAGCTCGAGTCAATGAGATAATCTCTGCGGCCTGCGCGGAGTTATGCCAAATTCTCTTGGTTTCCAGAATAGGGCTTAATGTAGTGATGGCATAAGCAGCAGTGGATGTACCATCCGGAAGTTTGAAGCAGGAGCCATCGCAACATAGCTCCCTTTGTAGATCTTTCAATGGTGTGTCATTTAAGTCAATCCTGCCTTTGGTTTCTTGCTGTGTGGTATAGAGGCAGTCATGTGACATTTCGTCACTGCAAGCAGTTTCTTTTGGAAGATGCAATAGTTCAGCCAGATTTAATGTGCAACATCTTGTAGTTTTGATATGCGGTGCAAATAGAATCAGCTCGAATTTTGTTAATCGTGCTGATGTAAGGTGTTGCGTTTGTGTTCTGTTTAATAGAACGTCTACCGAGTGGGGTACCATCACGGTTAAAGTGTGACCTAAAACCATACCCTCACTTTGTTTTATAGATGCAGCAGCAGCGACAGCTCTCAAACATCTTGGAAAAGCGCATGCAACAGGATCAAGTGTGGTGGAAAAATAACCGCATGGTCGATTCTTCCCCCGTGTTCCTGCGTTAACACAGCCAAAGCACATACATCACATTCATGCACATATAAAACAAAGGCCTTCTCATAATCTGGTGTGCCCAAAACCAGTGCTGAACACAGTGCAGTCTTGAGCAGATCAAAAGCTTTCTGGTGTTCCAAGTTCCACGGTAGTGGCAAAGAAATGCCCTTCTTTGTCAATGCCAACATTGGTTTTATCACTAGTGAAAAGTTTGGGATCCACTGTCTACAGTAAAAAGCCATTCCTATCAAGGCTCTAACCTCTTTCCGTGCATTTGGGACAGACATGCTACAGATGCTTTTTATACATTCAGGTGTCAATCTTCTTCCCTCCTTTGACAGGAGACAATATTGAAACATTTTCAATGAAGCTTTATGCCCATGCTCTGCTAGATGAATAAGCAGCAACATGGTGCCCTCCTTGCAAGCAACATCTGAGTCTGCAGCTAGAAGAAGGTAATCAACATACTGCAATAATGTACAAGTGGGAGGCAACTCAAGTGTATCGGGCTGCTCTTTCAAAGCCCTACTGTAAATGCTCGGAATCTCTGTGCACCCTTGTGGCACACAAGTAAATGTAAACGAGCATCTCCCTAAGGTGAACGCAGACAAATATCTACTATCCACATGTACGGGAATACTAAAGAATGCATTCTTAAGATCCACCACACTGAAATGAGTAGCAGAAGCTGGGCTCATTGTTAATATCATGGTTACATCAGGTACAATTGGAAATTGTGGAGCAACAATCTTATTCATAGCACGTAAATCAGAAGGGAATTGCATTGTCCCCTTTCTTATACACCAGTAAAATCGGGCTATTGCACACACTTTCTGCAATTTCCTTGATTACTCCATGATGGACAAAATCAGAAACTCTGCTCTTCAGAGCTTGCTCTGAAATCTTATATTGTGGAATACGTGGCAAATTAACTCCCGGTTTCAAAACATTTTTAACAGGTTCAATTTGCAAAATGCCAACATCATTGTCATCAACCGCCCATAAACATGCCAGAACTTTACTAAATTCAGACGGTAAAGGCCTAGTCAAAAACTGTGAGGCAGAAGATTGCTGGGGTGAAATTGTCAAACGTACTCCATCCGAAGAACAATGAATTACCATATTTAATTCCTTCAACAGATTCAACCCCAACAAATTCTCACCACAATTCGTCATAGAAGAAATGGACAGTGATCCGTGAATGGCCCCAGTGAAACCGGTACCGTCTGAGAAGCCGGACTGACCACTGGCATGCCACAAAACCCTATAGAAACAGTACTCTGCCCTGACAATGTAATATCTGGAACTGTTCCATTGATCTGAATGATCAATGGAACAGTTCTGTGCCCCCGTATCTATCAAAAATAGATGCTTCCTATTCCCCACCATCATTTCTACGTAGCTCCCTTTTTGATCGACAGGAATGGGTACAGGTTCCCGACCCTGCTTTGGACTGTCCTAACAAAACAATATATCATCAAAGACAGGATCCTCAGAAGGATAGGCGGTTGAAGGATTACCAGAAATATTTCTACTATCTATACTAGGTTGTTGGCTATCTTGCGAGAAAGACTGTGAATTTGGAGCAAACTGGCTTCTACCAGTTCCATTACCCCAGGGTGGCCTCTGGATCGTCTTCCCATGACACCAAATGTGTTATTCGATCTCTGCTGAAGGATCGGGCATTGTGCTCGCCAATGACCCTCTTGTCTGCAATAAGCACATTGGTTCATGTGTACAGGACCCAACTGCGCATTACTTTGTGGAGCAAACTGGCCTCTAAACTGTGTACTCCCTCCTCTGTTCCCTCTGACTATCTGTTGCAACAATACTTTGGTTTTCAAGTCTCCCTTCTTCTTTTCTATCCTCTCTTTTTCAGTATTGACTCTATTTTCCTTATACTGAGCCATGTGCAATACTTCCGACTGCGATTTAGCTTGCCAGGCGCTTTTAGAAGTCATAGGGCCTCATTACAAGTCCGGTGGTAACTGTGCCGGAAATTCGGGCAGGTTACCGCCGGACTCGTATTACCATTCCGCCTCCGTGATTGCTGGAATCACCGGGGCATTACAACCCCGGTGACCCGGTAATTCCTGAGGCAGAATTCTGTTAATCCCCATTCCCATGGGAATGGGGAAGTGGAAACACCGGCACCATGCTGTAATGGTGCTGGTGTTTCCATGTCCGTATGCAGGTGGGTGGTGTTAAACCTGCCAGGTCAGACCTGATGGGAGTGACACCTCCCGCCTGCAGGACTCTTAATCAGCTGGTCCGGAAAGAAAGGTGGTGGCGGATTTACCACCACCGTTCTTTCCGGATCGGCTGAATTGTAATGAGGCCCATAGTTTGTGATTGGATATCAGGCAACAATCCACGCACAAATTTGTCGACAAATAACCTTTTTCCTGGCTCAGTACTTAAGTCCTGACCGCTAAAATCTGAAAACACTTGTTTGAATCGATTAAAAAATTCAGTAGCACCTTCAGATTTCCCTTGGGTACACGCAGGGAGTTTGTCCCATACTATCCTTCTCTCTGGAACTAGAGTCTTTAATTTAATTACTATTCTGTCTGGCATTGTCAGTATCACCTGTGGTGGTCTCTCAACAGCTTTCCTTTCTCTGTCTAACCGTACTAAGTTAACCCATGTGTCACCCAGCACTGCCTGATCATCTACAGTTCTAATCTGTTTCCATAAATCAGCAGGTAGGATCACAGGAACAACAAGTCTATATCACTGAGAGTGAAAACTGATGAATGCAATTCTATTTCTTTATAAAATCCTCTAGGATTTTTCCTATTATCTGGAATCGACTGTCTTATGGTATTCATTTCCTGTCTGGAGAACGGAACATGAACAAATTGCAAAACATAGTGAGCTCCAATAGTGGTAGTTGGTGTGGCTTCTACAGCATCAGCTGGAATTTCCACTTTAGGAACAAATGTCAGAGGAAGTAGGCAACTCTGAACGTTTGTTAAGCAATAAGGCTAAATCGAGCGACAAAGTAGTCAAAGCAGTGTCAGGTGAAAATGCTCTCTTATAAATAATCATCAAATCTGTGGGGCAACACATCTTTTTCTTCATACACTCATCCTGCAGGTACTCTACCATTACCTGTGACTGTGACACTTTCTTTTGCATTTGTGGAGTATACTGACTAAACGTATCATATACTTCCATGGGAGATATCGAAACATCTGAAATCCATCTAAGCACATCCCTTGTGCAAATTCGCGTCTCTTCACTCGTTGATTTACAAGAAGGAAGAAACCGTTTCTGCACATACAGAGCGTCCAATCTATCACCATCTGATTCATCATTCTGTAACCGATCTAACCCCCTCTTAAACTCAAAACCCCTCTCGTCATGCTCATGTACTTTCTCCGCAGTGTCCCCTGAGTAAGGAAAGACATTCAAATGTCTCAACCCTTGTGGAACATTCATGTCTGTCAAATCATTCCACATTTCAGCCAAGTGCATTCCCATCCCCTCTATAAAAATATTCTGTTCAGGAATACTTTCTTGGTTAGAAATTGTAGCTAAGACAGCAGACTTTTCACCTTCTTCTATATATTTCTTAGCCCATACATACAATTCCCTCTTTCTAGTTTTAGGAACTGTACTACGAGTCACTACATTTGATTCGGCACTCACCCCTTCAATTGTTCAAAGTGGAGCAGAACCACTTGGGGAAGAGAGTTCAGACAAATCCTGTACAACAGGTAGTGGAGACACTACTGCTAGAGACAAAGACGGAATTACGGGAACAGCAAGTATCGGTAAGGGTGGAGATGCAGAAGGAGAAACAACAAGAGGAAGAGGAGCAACAGCTTGTGGCGGAGGAGCAACTGGAAGAACAGGGACAGCTAAGGGAGGAGGTGCAACAATGGGAAGAGGTAAGACAGCAGGAAGAGGTACATGAGGAGGTGGTGCAGTGGCACCAGGCCGACGTTCATTTAAAAGTTTATCAATTTGTTCATCTGAGGCAAGAAAATCTTTAGACGGCTATATCTTCTGTATACCAAGTTGGAAAGCCCTATCCATGTTTCTAACCGACTCTGACTGTTTCTGTTGATCATACAATAAGGCCTTTTCTGAATTTGACATATGACGACGTGCATGCTCCTCTTTACTCTTCAGTTGCTGCATCGCTTCTTTTTTCCAATTCTGAATTACATCAAATGCTACATGTCTCGCTTTTTTCTTTAACAATATGTACTCTAAATACTCTACACATTCAATCTCAAAACTACCATTGACTGGCCACTGAAATTTGGAAGCATGTCTAGTTTGTCTGTGCCAAATATTGTTGAATACTATACTACCAATGCCGTACATAGTACATGCTGGCGACCCCTCCTGTGGCGCCAGAGGGCCAAATTCCAAAGATTGTCTGTCTCTGTGGAATAATCCCCTGAAACAGGCAGACAATTTCCCAGGCTTATCAGATAACTGGTGTTAGCTGGCGTTGTTTGAACTCGCGAGTGCAAAACTGCAACCAAATATCAGGATACTTAGGAATCGGGGCATGGCTCACCTGATTACAAAGGACAAAGGAGGTCCGATTGGATTACAAAGGATCGATGTGGCTGGCGATTCTGGAAAAAATACCCGCCTCGATATGGGGACCCTCGTCAAGATGTCCTCTCGAACCGCTTGCTCACCGTTCAGGGATCAGATCGTGCAGTACTGTCGAGGTGTCACATCTCATACAAAAAGGGGGTACTTTTCTCACGCTCTGATCCCAGTCCGGTAGACTTGTCCTTACTCAGCGAGGTGACATCAATCTTGAGGGTGCCTATTCGGACGGCATCTTGTAAGATCCAACGAGGAATATCGAGGCTTACTACCACCAAAAATTGGATCCGCCAGTCACAAAGTCAAAAAGGTTATGAGTATAACTTTATTCTGTACAGATTCAAATATCAAAGCATCTGGCTCCCAACACCTTGCAGTGTGTACCAGAAAACACTGTGAGGGGAGTGAGTAAAGGTCATCACAAAACCTGCAGTATTTATACAGTATTTATACACAGTCCTGGTCATAGCCCAGCCCATCTCCAAACTAATAGGTTACAAATTTGGGTTTGTGCCCAGTTCACATAAAAAACATATATAACATTGGTTTGTACTTTTGACATGTTGTCCCATCCTTTTGACATGTTGTCCCATCCTTGAAGATTCAGTGTTGTTGTTGGTTCTCCAGCTTAGGTTGATCCTACTTTCAAGAAACAAATTCAATAGTTTATGGCTATGGCACATAGTTTTAGTTTGCCTACCATTCAGTTCTTATGTTTGAATAAGGCTGAGGCTATTGATGCAGACAATACTTTAAATTGAATTTCACTTTGGCTCCAAGGTTCCTTAAATGTACTAGCAAACTTTCTTGTAGTCAGCTGTGTGGATCTTTAGCTTTTAGAGTAAGTCTTGTTTCAAGAAATGTACAAAGGATTCCTTCAAAAACACACAGCATTAGTTTACATGCATTGTATATCACTGTTTGAGGGAGGATGAGTTTTGTAGACATAGATAACACTTTGAATGAGTGTTCATTCTGACTACAAGGTCTCTTTGCACAGCACAAATAGTCTGCTCTGCCAGCCCTAGTGTTGACATAGGCTCAAAGGTCATTTCTGCCCTGGCAGCTGAAAACATGTTAATCATTTCTGAACAGAGAGCAGAAGTTAGAATCAAGATGGAGGATATTTTCCAAAATGGTGTTTGAAGTCAATTCTAATTAACCGCAAGTTTTAATACAAATGCGAAATGGCTTAGGACAATATTCATAATCACACTACAATGTTGTTTATATTCCACTCATGCTGGCATCTGAATGGTTTCATGCTGATCCACCTGCTGTGAGGTTCGAGAGACATACACATGCATTCACTCGAAACAGATGAAGAGGGGAGAGTAGAACATGCCCTCAGTCCCAGAAGGCCTTTCAACAAAATGAAACGACTGAGGCAGTATGGCCGCCGATCTTACGAATTTATACTCATTCCTTCTGCTCCCGCAATGGAAAGCTATCACGAGAGGTACCCACCTAGAAGGCCCTACAACCCTGCTGTGGTGTGCATCTTAACCAGAGTGAATGAAGACACTCATGACAGAGCTGGAGACGACTACATGGTCCAAATTCACTAACTACTGAAAAGTCATGTCACCTGTCATTAGAGACCTCACGATGACTTAGCCACATTAGACATGAAGCATATGTGCTATCCGCACATCGTTGACACACACACCCACTTACACGAAGAATACGGATACACATTTCTGTAGGTAGAGGAATGAGACATATACATACTGTCTGCATGTTTATTATTTTGTCATTAGGCCTGCTTCAGCACCGCAGTAACGCAAGAAGCAACAAGAGTTTGTGCACAAGCTTGCTGTTGATCGTATGCAAATAACCCATTGCATGACAGGAGCACTCAAGGGACCCGACAGCCACAACACACTAATGTATAGATGGATTAGAACACATATATGCCCAAAGCCAGACTATGGCTTACTAACTCAAGTAGGCCACGATCGGCCCAAAGACGGAGCACAAAGCCTCACAGGATCATGCACAGCCAGACTGTGGCAACAGCAGAGATGCCACTGCCAAGGTCGTAATGTTGCAAGTGGCATTCCTGCTCCTGAACTATAGTAACACAAGCCGCAGGAGCAGTGAGCTCCTTCACAAAAATCCTTATAAATTGGCCATCCTAGAGTCCCAACTATGGTCTCCAGACACGTGATCAGAGCATGATGAGGAGCTGCCAAGAGTGCAGCCTGAGAAGAGCCACCTGCTCCATCATCCAGACAATAACTGTAACAAAATAGTTACCGACACAGTGAAGCGAGGCGTTAGGGAACCACAGCGCACTCAACATGGCTATGGGCTATACACCGTATGATGCTGACACATAGTTGCATTGTACTGATAAATTATTATACAAAGTATTGTTCACAGGTGTTTACGGCCTGAGAATGGAGTTGGTCCCAGGCTCGGGGGTTCAGGGATTACCCAATCAGGGCAAAGAACCTTCAGGGTAGATGATGAGGGTTGCCAACAAATCATAAATCCAGTCACTGTAACCATTTTTTAGTAACAATTGTAGGGGAATGGCTAAGCATACCACCTGACAGCGTTCGGGCTAATAACTGAATTCTTCCTTATTTGTGTATAGGGGATCTACTACTCACCAGCCTATCTCAAGTACGGATAGGTTTTTGAGACAGTTCCCAGTGATGAAGCCAATCACAACGTCACTCCGTTACAAAACTGGCCTGCGAGTCAGGGTCCGATGTGAGCTTCATGGATGCCCGTCCAAGTATGTGATCACAGTGGCGTGTTTTGTACAATACACGGCAGTTATCCTTGCCTCTTGTGTGGACCTGGAGTTCTTAATTAGGACTAAGGGAAGGAGTTAGGCCTTCCACTGATTTGCTTCAGCGGGCCCCCAAAGCGGCTCGGCCAGGACTTGAGGTCCACCCCTAACACAGACATACAGACACATGCACACATTCATTCAATCACCTGAGGACCATGCAAATGGTAACGGTTCATGGTATGAAGTCAAATTAACATAACATAGCATAGCACTCAATCATTAACTTTAGCACTCATAAATATGCTCATTCTCACATGATAAATCATTTAGATACTGACGTGCTCTAACGTAAACACTCACTTATTAGTGAATTAGTGAGATGATGAGTGGACACCACTCATGTACTCACTCGCTGCTGAAAGTGAGTGAGGTGGGTTGGTGAATCATTGAAGTAAGTCAATATAGTTCAGTGAGTAAGGTGAGTGCGGGAGTGAGGTGAGTGAACTGAGTCAGGTGTGTGAAAAATGAGATACTGACATTCTCACTACTGAGCGGGAATAGTGTGAGTGATTGAATCAGAGGTGTGTGCGTAAGGTTGTGGGAATATGTATGGTTTTATGAATGTGTGCTTCATATTCATACATGCATATGGTGCTACAGTTTTTGCATTTGGTGTCAGCTCCTGACTCTGTGTTTTATAACCTGCATGTATGTTGGGAGAGCGTGGCCATATAGAAGCAGTACCAGGCAAATAATGGCCAAACCAGGTTATATAGTGGTATAAACTGGGTTTATAGTGGCCACTCCTTGACACATGGTTCAAATACCTTTGCATATGTGGCTGGTCCTGGCATATAAAGCTGTTCATGGACACATACCATAAACCGGGTATATGATGGCAGCACCTTGTCCTAGTACTTGCTCAAAGGTGTAAATACTGGGGCACACATGATTGAATCTGTCATATGAAACTATGCCTGTTCTTATGATGGTGCGCATATGGTACCTGAACCCGAGCATATGGAACGTGAACCAGGCCATAAAGTGGCAGAACAAGGGCAGAGTGTGCATATGATGTGGAAATGGACATATGAGGTGGGTGACTCCTATGTGGCAGTACTTGGACATATTGGACATGTGATGACAAGATGTTGGCATTTAGCGTCAGCACCAGAGTATATGAGGCAGACCCATGGACTTTAAGAGGTTCAACATGGGCCTAGGGTGAGAGTACCCAGGCATATGAGGTACTTGACCTCACAATTACAGGTTAGAAACCCGGCAGGTCCACTCAGCCCTTCATTCTTCTGAGGTCGATAAAATGAGTACCATTGAGTTGGGTAACAATAAACATCTGTTATCTGACAATAGCGCCAATATGACCCTCTGCAAAATACATGTCATGTTATACAGTGAGAGTACTTGGGCATGTGGTATCAGAACCTGAGCAGAGATATGAGGGGCACTTATGATATGATCAATAACCAGCACATATGATGTAAAACCTGGCCATATAGTGCCAGTACCCGAGCATCTGTTGTTGGAAACTGGCACATGGAAACTGAGCATAAGTGGTGACCTGGCCCATATGTTACAGCACCCGGCCATATGATTGCAGTAAGTGAGCATATATATTATTTTATTCTGTGTTATGAAGTTATTATACTATGGCAAATTACCACCATAGTTGTCTCTGATTTCCAAGCTTGTTTGAGAAGTAAGCATATTATGTCCCTGATGGTGGACCGCGGAAAAACAGTAGATGAGAACTGTACTTTCCATAAAAGTCTGCAAGTGTTTCATTTTTGTCAGTCCTGCCTTTGACTAACTGCTTCCCAGGGCATCTCCTGAGGAGGGTTCAAGTGCATTGAAGGAAGGTGCTGAACTTCCTTCAGGAGGATCAAAGCCAGCTATGTGACCACTGTGCCACATTGTTGTTGTGGAGACACTCTGGCAAGACAGCTAATACATCTCTGCTATAGCTAAGCACTGCTCACCAAGCTAACACTGATATGATATGATAGTTTATTTATATAGCGCAGTAAGGATGTGAAATTAACTATCGTACTCGGCCTGACAACATTTCAGGTAGTGCAAGAGCTAAGACATAGATAAGGAAGGGAGGGGGAGAGTGGGAAGGAAATGGAAACAGACAGGTGACTGCCGTACTAGGTCTGATGACATTTCTGGTAGAGCTGGAGAAAAACAAGAGGTGAGGGAGAGGGGTGCAGAAAGTTAGGGGAGGAACGAAACAAGCGACTATCATACTAGGCCTGATGACATTTCAGATAGTGCTGGAGGGGGTGGGGGTTGTTTAGGGAAAAAAACAGTAACGGGAGGGGGAGGAGACAGATGAAGTTGCTATCATACTAGGTCCAGGGACAATTCTGATAGAGTGAGTGCATAGAAGAAAGTAAGGGGAGGAGATAGGAAAAGGGGGAAAGGAAAGGAGGAGAGAACAGAGAGTTAGCTGTCAAAAGAGTGGAAAAGCAAGAGGGGAGATCGAATACAATTGCAGAAGTCAGTAGTAACACATAATGTTGCAAGCCAGGATACAAGATGAAGATGGGAACAGCATGATTCAGGGCCACCATGAGTACAAGATGCAAAGGAATTCCAGCATGAGAGTTGAGAAAGGGTGAAGCACTGTGAATGAATGAAGTCCATAAAAGTCAAATCCAGCATCGCCACAAGACGGTGATGGTGAAACCAGAATTTATCAGGACAGACTCCTGCAGAAGTAGGCTTGAGGGTGGTGAGAGGGGAGTGGGGAAGAAGAATCAAGCAAAACAGGCAACACCTCTGTGCGAGAATGGTGGGGGCACAACGGAACATCACAGGGGGATCAGAGGGGGTGGGGATGGCTTGTGGGGGCACTTGCATGACATCAAATTGTTATGGCTGTATAATTGAGTGACCCCAGTAACCACCATGCCATTACAAGGCATGGCTTTTATTTACAGTTGAATGTGTCACCATGCTAACTAGGATACACAATTATTACAATTTGAATGAAAAGGACAAACAATGTAAAATGCCACCTCTGCCTACTGTAACTTTGTGTTCCAGCAGCTGTCAGTAATGTACATATAAACTTTGAACTGCTCTGTTGCCACTGCTTTGGTGGTGTTGGGGAAGTCAGCAGACTGTTTCAGCAAAGGCACATGATTGCACTATAATTTAGGCATGTATCATTTAGGAAAGGGGGTATGACTAGTAGACCTTCAATTTAGAAACACAATTGCACGCATCGTTTTAGTTATTCAAAATCTAAAAATCTTGGGCTGAGCTGCCCTCATCAGATGGAATTCTCTCACAAAATCAGAGCACGTAGTGTTGTCAGATTCAAGGCACATGATTGTGAAATCAGAGCATACGAGGTAGATCAAGTGCGAAATGTAGCTCAGGAAGAGCAGGAAGAGCATATTTATGGAAGTGGAAATTATTGTGGTTGAACTGTCACAGACGGGGACAGATGCAGGAAATATGATTGTGGCACCAGGGACTATGGTGGCGAGGGAGCTGGTGTTTATGGTGACAGGCCATAGGAAGATAGAACCAAAGCATATGGAAGAAGATACCTGGAAAATGGTTGAATAAGGGCATCAAATCTTTTTACGAAGGTGGGTGAACAATAAGAGCATGTAAAGTGTGGCGTAAATAGGGCATATAAGGCATAACCAGAGCCTATCAGGGCATGTGCAGGCTAGCTCTTAGCAGACATGGCAGAACAAAGTCCTATTGTGGTACCACTATGCCATTTAGTTGGAAGAAGGCATATGAGGCTAAAACGGGGCATCTGGTGGCGTAATCAGGTCATATGTTTGTGGAACAGGGCAAACAATGCCAGAATATGGGCAAAGTAAGGCGGCCCACTGGCATATAATTGACCATCCAGAGCACACGTTTACTGGATCACAGGGCATAGTGGTGGAAACAGGACGCATAAAGCAGAGCCAGACATATAAATTGAACTAAGATATATGCAGGCTAAACCAGGGCATATGGTGAGTGACAGAAGCAAGCTACACGTATACATAACTAAGGACTTTAATTGTAGAACAAATGCACACAGAGAATGCCTCAGGGCAATGGAGACTGGACCAGGACACGTGGCTGTGGATCCAGGAATTAAAGTCGGAGAATCAGAGCATGTGGAGGATGA
Organism: Ambystoma mexicanum; assembly: GCF_040938575.1. Taxonomy (NCBI): domain Eukaryota; kingdom Metazoa; phylum Chordata; class Amphibia; order Caudata; family Ambystomatidae; genus Ambystoma; species Ambystoma mexicanum. The sequence goes on from NC_090926.1 coordinate 681,700,628, forward strand.
ACTGCTGAACGTGGTGGCAAAACCAGGGTACATTGTAGATGCTAAACCATGTGAGTTGAAACTGCGACATATGTAGATGGCACTGTGTCTTATAGATCCTGACCCAGGACATATGGTGCAGTGGCAGCTCCATGCCATGGGTGCCCCAACATACAAAAGCTGAACCAGGATTTGAGGTGTCTGAACCGGAGCATATGTTGGTACACTTTTGGCATATGGTGATTGGAATAGGGGATATGGGGCAGAACAAAGTAATCTTGTAGTGGAACCAATGCCATATGGTGGTAACACTACAGCACACTATAGTGTCACCGGGGTACACACTGTGAAATGTACGTCCTATGGTTGTGGAACCTACGCATGTGTGGAATTGGAAACATAAATGCTGAAACAAGGCATGTGGAATGGAACAAAGACAAATGATGTTAAATCAATGGCATAAACAATGGAACCAGGGCATATGGTGATGGGACTAGGCATGATGTGGTAGCACTATTGTGTACAAGAAGGAATCAGGTCATGTGATGGCGATGGTGATGAAACTATAGCAAGTAGAGGTTGAACAAGGGCATATGATGTGGGTTTCAAAAACAGCCCCAGACTGACAGAAACTGAGAGGCCAGGCAATGCCTCTATTGTGAATGTGAAGCTGGCTGATTTTGAGACCCATTGAAATATGCAGGCCAGTTCAAAATGTTGATTTCCAACATAAGGCCTAGTGAATTAACAAAAATGGCCCTCTTTCAACTTTACCAAAGTGGACAGGTGCTCAGGTGAAGAACAGTGTGCCTGAAAACTTAAAACTGCTGAATGTACTCAATGCATTCCAAAAGACATGTGCTGCTGCAAATGCTGTTTTATAAATTGTGAAAAGCCACCATTTGACTGGAAACGACCTATAGCAGCTTGTTACATTAATTTCTATGCAACAAAGACCGTCATTCAGGAATCTAAGTGAATTCCAGCATATTGCATATGACACAAATAAAAACACTCACTTTCCAAAATCCTAAATGGAATAATTCAAAAGGAAAGGCCTACTTTGTTTTAAAAGTGAACCCTGGTTTCCCATTGTAAAATGTGGCCTATCTGTGAACAATGCAGAAAGGGATACTAATGTCTTTTCAACTATTATTATTATTATTATTTTTTTTACCCCGAATCCGTTTCTCATTCAAGTACTAACCGTCAGATTGAAAATCACGTTCAATGTTCGCTTTCCTTAACGTAATAGAAGAGTCAACAGTTCTCATCTTTTGTTCCTTTCTGGCTCCATGTCTTTTAGCAAATCCATGCTCTGAAGGAACTGTGCTACTGCGATCACCCAGGCTGTCTTCTCAACACTCATCAGGCGAGACCACCAGGCTTCTTCTTCGTATGTCTGTTTGTCTACAAATGTCTGCAAATAGGCCTGCTAAGTAGATGTTTCTCATCTCGCTTGTTCCAAGGCAGGATAATAGCAAATGTCTAATTGTTTCCACTTGATCTTCTTCCTTGCAGTAACAGCACTTGTTGGTGTTGGATTAACCTCTTATCACCAGAATCTCATTGGTTTTTAAGAGGTTTAGGCTGGCTTGCATAAAAGTGGTCCTTTGCAAACCAAATTTCAAGGAACCTGGGATTGGTAACCCTAGGTCTCCTGGGGGCAACCAGACGTGGTCTCCCTCTCACTGTGCTTAGAGAGGCATCAGCTTCACCTCACTGATGATCCCCAACAAGGGTGAAACACGTGTATGGGGTTGCTGGTGGTACTCTCGTTCAGGTTGGAATTGCCATTGCATTTCGTTGCTGGACTGCCCCTGGGCAGGACAAAGACTGATATGCAAATGGATATTTCCCATCTGTGAAAGGCACAGTGAGAAAAAGCAGTGGCTGCGAACTCTCAAGTGGTTAATAACCACTGAACAGGTTATCAAGCCTTGTTCTATCGAGAGAGGGGCGCCCGCTACCTTTGCAAACCAAATTTCAAGGAACCTGGGATTGGTAACCCTAGGTCTCCTGGGGGCAACCAGACGTGGTCTCCCTCTCACTGTGCTTAGAGAGGCATCAGCTTCACCTCACTGATGATCCCCAACAAGGGTGAAACACGTGTATGGGGTTGCTGGTGGTACTCTCGTTCAGGTTGGAATTGCCATTGCATTTCGGTGCTGGACTGCCCCTGGGCAGGACAAAGACTGATATGCAAATGGATATGTCCCATCTGTGAAAGGCACAGTGAGAAAAAGCAGTGGCTGTGAACTCTCAAGTGGTTAATAACCACTGAACAGGTTATCAAGCCTTGTTCTATCGAGAGAGGGGCGCCCGCTACCTTTGCAAACCAAATTTCAAGGAACCTGGGATTGGTAACCCTAGGTCTCCTGGGGGCAACCAGACGTGGTCTCCCTCTCACTGTGCTTAGAGAGGCATCAGCTTCACCTCACTGATGATCCCCAACAAGGGTGAAACACATGTGTGGGGTTGCTGGTGGTACTCTCGTTCAGGTTGGAATTGCCATTGCATTTCGGTGCTGGACTGCCCCTGGGCAGGACAAAGACTGATATGCAAATGGATATTTCCCATCTGTGAAAGGCACAGTGAGAAAAAGCAGTGGCTGCGAACTCTCAAGTGGTTAATAACCACTGAACAGGTTATCAAGCCTTGTTCTATCGAGAGAGGGGCGCCCACTACCTTTGCAAACCAAATTTCAAGGAACCTGGGATTGGTAACCCTAGGTCTCCTGGGGGCAACCAGACGTGGTCTCCCTCTCACTGTGCTTAGAGAGGCATCAGCTTCACCCCACTGATGATCCCCAACAAGGGTGAAACACGTGTATGGGGTTGCTGGTGGTACTCTCGTTCAGGTTGGAATTGCCATTGCATTTTGGTGCTGGACTGCCCCTGGGCAGGACAAAGACTGATATGCAAATGGATATTTCCCATCTGTGAAAGGCACAGTGAGAAAAAGCAGTGGCTGCGAACTCTCAAGTGGTTAATAACCAGTGAACAGGTTATCAAGCCTTGTTCTATCGAGAGAGGGGTGCCCGCTACCTTTGCAAACCCTATCTGAGAGAGGCCTGTGGCTGGTGGGACCTTGCTGTAGACAGAGGCCTGAATTGTGAGGTGTGAGGTGCCTACCTGTTTCCAAATTAGGGTCTGAGATCTGGCTGGCTTCCTGAACTGAGAATAGAGATCTGCTATGTAAGTAGATATATACCCAAAGCTATCCATTGTGTTGGGAACTACCTGCCTCAATCCTTTCATATTGTTTTGGGTTGGGGGTGGAACTGTGTAGACCATTAGCACATTTAACTAAAGGTATTTCAATGAATGTTCATATAGAAATGTTGACAGAGTGAGTTTTGTTAACATTTTAAACTCGGTCGCAGAGTATTTCTACCACTATAGTTGATAAAGTTATTGGGTGACCCTATTTTCCTATTTATTCCCAAACCAGAATCCCAAAAAGCCCTGCATGTAATAATTAATGTCATTTGTTCCAAAACTAATTTCCCCTTTGAGTTTGTTTCCCAAACCCTGCCCTGATTAAAAAGCCCAAACAAAATTCCAAATCTGTTTCCACTCCCTGAACCTTGCCTTTGAACTCAGGGGTGTCACAGATGACTGATGCTAGGGGGTTGGGGCGCTGGGAGAAAAGAGCATGTTGATCAATGAAATTAAGATTGTTTATAATTCATGTGTATTATGTGTGAAAGTGCAGAGAAATCCCATTGTGCTGATTTGAAATTCAATCTCTGTTGTGGTTGCAATTGAAAGTGTATACAAAAATACATGTTGGTCATATTGATGCAAACACATTTCATAAGTGTTTATTGTTTCATGCCATGGAGTTGGTGGTTTGTGTTATTGTAGAGAACCTACTATCAATTGTATAAATTTGAATAAATATATACTATTATTTCTATACACAGGCCTGGTTCCCGGTTTATTGGTGAAACAGGGGGTATCAGTTGAGTGGTATTATGCTGGTTGGAGACCTACCCAAATTAGAATATGATAAGTGCTTTGTTGTGCGACACACTGATTGGGAAGGCGGGGCCTCCCCAAGTTGAAAGTGACCGTCCAATAAACCGTGACAAATTGGGGGCTTGTCTGGGATTTGAGTGGGAGCTTTCACTTGTGACATTTGCAGTAGCAGCAGACTATTATTTTGGATGCAATTGCATTAAGGTGCCACTCAGACTTGCACGCTGGTTCCATCGACGTGTATAGATAAAACATAAGATTGAAAGGAATTGTTTTGATTTAACATTGTGAGTAGAAACTAAGCAGGAATGGGTTGAGATTTTGCCCTTGCAAATAGAGTGTATAAGGTTGCAGAACACATTTCAAAATGAGCACCATAGAAATGAATGCTGTCAGAAAGCACCTCCTATTCAAATGATTTATTAAAGGTGAATGGTTGGAGGTAGAACATGAAATGTGGCAAGCCAGAATGATACAGGAGGTTGCCTCTGCAAATGCTGACATGTGGCAGGATAATGGTCTGTTACATCAAGCTCCAACAGACTTTTATATGACGCACACTACTACAGATGAGCAGACTAAAATGGCTCAGCTCACAGCATATATGTGCTTCCATTTGCTGATAGTGGAAGAAAGACATCAGAATAGTGTGGCCTCTGTACAGAACGAGGCTGAGCTTTTGAATGAAGCCCAGCAAGAGCTCATGCAATTAGAAACTAAAGTGCAATAGTGCCATAGTTTGGAGTTAAAACATGAAAGTCTCATTGAACAGCTAAAGAATTTTTTAAAAAACACAGCAACAAGAAAATGCAGATTGTGAAATCCCGTTTTCTGCACTGCAAGAGGAGCATAAAGAGTGTGTGAGAAATCTTGGCACACTGTAACACAAACAAAATGATTAGATAGTTCATAATACAGTCATTTTGGAGGACATTATCACATTCCAATTACAACTAAAACAATTGAAAATTGATAATAGCCAAGGGATTGATCCTCAATGTGATTTTGTTCAGATGTACCAAGATCTGAAACCCTTGAAACAACAGAGAACGCAGTTTAGGAAAGAAAGGACACATTAAACCAAGAGAATAGTGTCCTTTCTCAGGAAGTGCACCAGTTAAAGATGGATGCAGAGAAAAGTGAATCATGTTTTGAACAACTGACTGACATTAGGCTAGAAAATGCAGAATGAATGAACAGTGTGAGGCAAGCAGAGATTGAAATACTACAGGCAGCACAGTGCAGAAATGTGCAAGAGGAAGAGATTAGTCTCTTGAAAATGAAAGCTCTGAATATGCACACACAATGTAAGCCTCACAAAATGAAAATGAGTCCAATTGTGAAGAAATCAACAGACTAAAATATCGATTAATGGCACACGGTAAAGTGCTAGAAGCCACTCAAGCACTTGTGTCAGAATTAAAAACTAGGTCTCTGCATCCCACCAAGAGATAGGGATGAGAAAACAGGTGTGAGAGGTTGGCAAATGAAAATACAAACACGCTTTGAGGCACCCTGACAAGTCAGGGTATGGAAATGTGCCCTCCGGTCATGGAGTGATGACCTCTCAACCAGGGACCTCAAGCCCATTAGCCACTTCATATGTCCAGAGTGCAGCTGACCTCATGTGTACCACTTATCAAGAACAGGGAAACATGAGGCAGCTGAAATCCCCCAGGCCTAATCAAACTGATCCAGAAGGCCAGTCCTTATCTGACATCAATGAGGATTCAGGGTTACTAAGCAGAAGGGAAGGTAGCCGGACCAGTGGGCTCTGGGAAATCCAAAATACCCTAGCAAGTACTTTCGACCAGGAGGAAATCTATGATGAAAAGATCACGGAGCTGGACTGGCAGAAAATGAAACTACAAAGGGACCACCTAGTCCACTTTGCAGAAAGAGGAGAGCCAGAGTTTCAACCTTGAAAGAGCATTTTGAAAACCTCCACACATTCAGGGAGATGGGGGGAATTCCCCAACATACCTGGAAGGAGGGATGAGGAGGGTGAGTACTCTCCTGTGCAAAAAGGGGATCACATGGAAAAGACCCTGAGAGTTCATGGCACCACAGGAGAGAAGAGTCCAGACCCCGTAATTCTGGGAGATTTTCCCAGTCTCATAGAGGTAGGGAGCGCCTAGAGGACAGGGAATGGACCCCCAACAGTAGGAGCTCTGAGTCAGAGGGTGAGTGGACTCAGGTGCTGTGGAAAAGGAAGTCTGCCAAGCAGAAGAAAGGTCTTGTGACATACCCAATTCGTCAGATAAAGGCCATAAAGAGCTTATTGACTCCCTACCATAAGAATGAAACATATTCTGTAAGGGAGTATCTAGAGCTTTATCAGCACAGGATGACATCATTTGGAATACAAAAAATGATGGGAATTTCATGGAATTCGTCAAATGGACATTCTCCCCTGAATACTCCAGCTTCTTTGCATGGCTGGAGGATCGAGATCACTATAAATGGTCCACCTACAAGGTGGTCATTTTGAAACACTTTTCTACTCACAGTAAACTGCAGGAGGCCTGCAAGTCAGCATACAACCTTCAGTGTGGGGAAGACCAGTCGCCTAGCGAGTTTGTGCAGGATTTGAAACAAGAATTTGGCCAGACTCATAAGGCGGGTGAATACCAATAGTAGGGAGTTCATCAATACATACTTCCATGCACTCCCGAAATACATTATGACCCAATTAGTGAGAGATTTTCATGAGTGTAGGACCCTGGATTGGGTGATTGAACAGTCCACCAGGATCTATGAGGTCCAATAGCCAGCTGAAAATAGAAATAACCCTAGAACAACAAAACCATCCAACACACATGCTGCTGCAAAGGTAGCAAGGGTAAAAAATACTCCTCCATTGGACTTGGAGATGGGGGGCCTAAGAATATACTCCTTCTGCCAACAAGCAGAATGAGAGGCATAGGAGACCCTAAGATCCAGCCCAATCGAGTGGGAGTCAGGCAGAATACCGGACATACGATCCTTCTGACCCTGCCACCTATGTAAGTCCAATCTACAATGGTACAAGACCTATACCTGGAAAAATATATACTCCCTCAGCACAATGCAGGGTCCAATCTGGTAAGTACCACCCCTGGAACCCTCCCTCCAAACTTCCCTCCAGAGGGAAGTAATAGTCCACTTCCCAACTTGAACATCTTACCCCCCGAACTCAAGTTTCCAGAATAATCCTCCTCTCTCTCCCCGGTTTCAGGATAATAGATTCCTGAACTGGGGAGAAGGAAGATCTAGGATCAGGGAAACTCCCAATACACAAGCTACAGTGGGAGAAAAGACATTTACCCTTTCCGGGAGCAACAAAGGTAGGAATTAAGACCTCCCTAGCAGCCAGGAAAAGTTTCACAACTGGAGCAACTAGTCCGACAACTAACCAAAGACCTGGGTTGGATTCTGAGGGCTCATTCGAATCGCCAACTGGAACCTGCTGCCCAGAATAACCCAACGCCTGGGTTTAATGCACCGGTGGGGAAATGACTGGAAGAAAATTCTGACAACCACCAGATTCCTGATGAGGAGCCCAGGTGGAGACAAGATGCACAGACCTAGAGGAGGCTTCCTTTCCCCCTGGAACAAAACCCCTGGAAACCTCTGAGATTGAATATGAATTTTCTTTTCTCCAAAAAGCTGGAACCTAAAGGACAGAGGGTAAGTAGGAGAAAGCAAAAGAAAACCCACTTTGTGGAGATAGTGTGCATCATCTCTTTTGAAGGAGAAGAATCCCTGGAGGATTCAGGTAAGACAATCTTCTCTTCAGGGATGGAGGGATCCCTCCCAAGGAAGAATGCGTACCAAAAGACCCTGATTTTGACTGGGTAAGTATGGTGACCGACCCAGAGCAACAAATTCTTAAACCCCAACAATGTCACCCCGATGACCATGAAATCACTAAGGTATCTTCCCCCCAAACAGTTTCTGGGAACTGTCTCAAGGAAAAGTGTGACAGCAAAGAATCAGGGATCCCCCAACTCCATCTGTCTCTCGGTGAAACATTTTTCTTACAGCTTCCCGGACTCTGACACAAAAAACTGTCCAAGCTCACACAATGTCGGAGTTCAATATAAAAAAGTTAACTGCGGGGCACTGTTGAGTAGCCAAGTAAGATGGCCACCTGAACAAGGAGCTCCAGCCCCATAATATCAGAAATACATATTAATCCGTTTTGCCCAATTGCATGAAAAACTGACAACAGCTGTGCATTAATAAGGGACCCAAGCGACTGAGGGATCATTTTGGTGAAGATCCGGAGCACTGGGAGGGAGCGGTGAGCTGTTGAACTACTGACGCTGCTGATGGGTAAACTACGCTGAAAAGCAAGTTGCTGCAGGGCACAATGACGTGGAGACCGCTCAACGTTACACTACCCGAGAAAAGCTGACGGCCCACTCATTAATAATGCCTCGGACGGTGATGACAGCGGAGGCACCGACCCGAGCACTCTAGACCCTCCCAAACCCTGAAGGGGGTGCCGGCTGCTGGCAGATCTGATTGCGTATTCTCTGGTGGAGGAGGGGAGTTTAAGGCATGCAAGATCCTGCTAACACAGGGGACGCTTTGTGCCACCCCTCACTGGAGGGGGCTCTGATGTGCCTGTGGCTGGTGGCAGACTTGTGGGGCTACGAGAAGCTACACAGACACCCGTAGCCAACTAGATGAGATTAGATGCGAAACACGGAGCTGTGGGGACTCAGTCTCTGCAGCTAGTGGGAACGGGAGCGGCAAGAATTTCACAGCACACACATATCCAGAGAAGTGGAACACTGACACACAAGGTTGCTGCTCCTTTGGACACAGCCTTGGGCCATATCCCGGATGCCAGCGTTGACCCCCCCATTGTATTTCCTACACTGAGGCGATAGGATCCTGACCAGGTTTATGAAGGTGCAGCAATGGTGCAGGGGCGGCTGGTGTGGTTGACGAACATCCAGCCCTACAACATGAACCGACAATACAGACACAAGTAAGGGGTAATTTTTCTGCTGTTTTCACCCACGCATATCCCCCGAACTACATAAGGAGCGGATGAGGGGACACGGATGCCCCTGGGAGCGTGCCCGAAGGTGCGTGAGGACAGTCCACTGCCAGCGGCTAGGGGGCCACATCAGAAGGGCCCTAGCGGTGTGTACCTGCTGCCTCATACACCTCACTCAGTCTGGAGGGCTGGTTCTGCTCCCTACAACGGATGAAAGGACATTGCACCGTACCACGAGGAGCGGCTGGGACACAAACTGAGGTTAGTGAGACTTGTCCCAGGGGCTGACTACCCTGCCACATGCCTAAACATAGTGCATATGCAGCGCTGGGCTTGATATGTGCCCAGAGATGTCCTAATCAGGCCCATGCGATGAGGGCGCAATCAAACTAGTGAGACCTGACACAAACTGCCAATAACATCTATGTGGGAAGGCTGGTGACAAAATAACACTCTGACTCCTGCGAGGGCTGTTGAGGTGTTAGTGGTTGGCACCCACAGGCCCATACTGGAATAAGATGGGGCGATACATGCTACTACACTAGCCACTGGGGCTGTGGTGGAGAGGCACCCTTAAGACACGGTGTGCCTGCCAGTGTCTCTACCCCCCAAAAGCTGTTGGGCACCCAGGGCGCAGGCGACGAACTTGG